>NW_026652277.1:134512426-134560204 GCF_009828535.3 Hylobates moloch
TTTTTTTTTTTTTTTTTGTCAAAGAACTACCTTTTTCTTTTTGTTTAGTTGATTTTCTGTAGTGTTTTTCCTTTTTTTGAGACGGAGTCTTTCTCTGTCCCCCAGGCTGGAGTGCAGTGGCGCGATCTCGGCTCACCGCAACCTCCACCTCCTGGGTTCACGCCATTCTCCTGCCTCAGCCTCCCGAGTAGCTGGGACTACAGGCACCTGCCAACACACCCGGCTAATTTTTTGTATTTTTAGTAGAGACGGGGTTTCACTGTGTTAGCCAGGATGGTCTCGATTTCCTGACCTCGTGATCCGCCCGCCTCGGCCTCCGAAAGTGCTGGGATTACAGGCTTGAGCCACCGCGCCCGGCCCCTGTAGTGTTTTTCTATTCTGTATTTTATCTCTGGTCTTAACTTTATTTTCTTCCTCCTGCTAGCTATGAGTTTTGTTTACTCTAATTTTTCTAATTTCTGAAGGTGGAAGGTTATCTTTTTTCATATGGGTGTAAGAACTATAAATTTTTTTCTGAGTATTAATTTCACTACATCCCTTAAGTTTTGGTGTGTTTTTATTTTTTATTTATCTCAAAGTATTTTCTGCGTGTGTGTGTGTGTGTGTGTGTTTTAACTCACTAGTTATTTAAGAGTATGTTACTCTACTCATAGTTCTGAATTTTTTAGTTTTCTGTCTGTATTTTTAGTTTCATTCCATTGTTGTCAGAGAAGATACTTTTTATGATTTCACTTCAAAAATTTATCAGAGCTCAATTGATCCACCTGCCTTGGTCTCACAAAGCCTACTGAGTAGCTGGGATTACCGGCATGCACCACCAAGCCCAGCTAATTTTTGTATTTTTAGCAGAAATGAGGTTTCACCATGTTGGCCTGGCTGGTCTCAAATCCCTGCCTCAAGTGATCCACCTGCCTTGGTCTCCCAAAGTGTTGGGATTACAGGCGTGAGCCACTGCACCCGGCCTAGACCATGTAAGTTTTTAAGTGATACTTCTTTTTTTTTTTGAGACAGAATCTTGCTCTGTTGCCCAGGCTGGAGTGCAGTGGTGCAGCCTCGGCTCACTGAACCTCCGCCACCAGGTTTAAGCGATTCTCCTGCCTCAGCCTGCTGCACCATCCCACTAATTTTGTACTTTATAGAGATGGGTCTCACCATGTTGGTCAGACTGGTTGGCCTTAGGCAACACGATTACAAGCAAGAGCCACCACATCTGACCCATGTGTTGCTTCTTCCTGATAGATTGACTTTTTATCAACATATGGTGTTCTTCTTTGTCTCTGAAAACAGTTTTTGACTTACAGTCTAGTTTGTCTCATTAGTGTAACTATTCTGGATCTCTGTTATTATTTGCATGGAAAATCACTTCTTGGCCTTTTGGCTAAGATAAGCGTATTATTTGCATGGAAAATCTTTTTCTATTTCACTTTCTTTTTTTTTTTTTTTTTTTGAGGCGGAGTCTCGCTCTGTCGCCCAGGCTGGAGTGCAGTGGCGCAACCTCGGCTCACTGCAAGCTCCACCTCCCGGGTTCACGCCATTCTCCTGCCTCAGCCTCTCTGAGTAGCTGGGACTACAGGCACCCGCCACCACGCCCGGCTAATTTTTTGTATTTTCTAGTAGAGACGGAGTTTCACCGTGGTCTCGATCTCCTGACCTCGTGATCCGCCCGCCTCAGCCTCCCAAAGTGCTGGGATTACAAGCGTGAGCCACCGTGCCCAGCCTCTATTTCACTTTCAACCTATTTATGTCTTTGATTCTAAAATGAGTCATTTGTAGACAGCATCGTAGACTTATTATGGGTTTTGTTTTGTTTAATGTATTCTGCCAGTTACTACTTTTGAGAGTTTAATTCATTTACATTTAGTATAACTACTGATAAATTGGGACTTACTTTTGCCATTTTATTATTATTTAAGCTTTTGTAGAGACAGAGTCTCGTTATGTTGCCTAGGCTGGTCTTAAACTCCTGGCCTCAAGCGATCCTCCTGCATTGGCCTCCCAAGGCACTGGGATTATAGGTGTGAGCCATAGCACCGGGCCATTGTTATTTGTTTTCCAAATGTCACTTTTTTAAAAAAATAATTTACAGTATTGATTCCTTTCTTGTTTCGTTTCCTATTTTAAAAAAAAATTTTTTTTTTAATGGTTACCCTAAGGAATATAATTAACACTTTAAACTTGTAACCACCTTGATTGAATTACTCGCAGTTTACCTTCAAAATTATACAAAAACACTGCTATACATTTCTTTTTTTTTTTTTTTTTCTTTTTTTGAGACGGAGTCTCGCTCTGTTGCCCAGGCTGGAGTGCAGTGGCGCAATCTCGGCTCACTGCAAGCTCCGCCTCACGGGTTCACGCCATTCTCCTGCCTCAGCCTCTCTGAGTAGCTGGGACTACAGGCGCCCAACACGACGCCCTGCTAATTTTTTGTATTTTTAGTAGAGATGGGGTTTCACTGTGGTCTCGATCTCCTGACCTCGTGATTCACCCGCCTCGGCCTCCCAAAGTGCTGGGATTACAAGCTTGAGCCACCACGCCCGGCCCTACTGTACATTTCTGTCTCACTCTTCTTAAGTTGTTATTGCCACAAATTACATTATTATACATTGTGTGCCCATTACCCTAGATTTATAATGATTATTTTTTGCATTTTACTTTTAAGTCATGTAGGGAAAAAAAGAGGAATTACAAACCAAAAATTCCATAATACTAGCTCTTAGAGTTACCTATGTAGCTATCTTTAGCAGTATTCTTTATTTCTTTGTATGGTTTTGAGGTATTGTTTATGGCCCTTTCATTTCAGCATAAAGGATTCCCTTTAGCTATTCTTGTAAAGCCAGTCTGCTAGTGATGCCTTTCCTCAGCTTTTGCTCATGTGGGAATCTCACTTTCTCCTTCTGTTTGGAAGGATTGTTTTGCTGGATATTGAAGTCTTGGTTGAGAGTTTCTTTCAGCACTTTAAATATGTCATCCCGTTGCCTCTGTCCTTCATGGTTTTCGATGAGAAATCAGCTATTGATCTTTATGAGGAATCTTTGTACACTGTGGGTCACTTCTCTTTTTGCTTTCAAGATTCTGTCTTTGTCTTTTGATTACTTGTGTCTTGGTATGTATCTCTTTGAGTTTATCCTTAGAGTTTATTTAGCTTCTTGGATGTGTAGATTCATTTCTTTTATAAAGTTTGAAAAGTTTTCAGTAATTATTTCTTCAGATATTCTTTTTTCTCCTTTTCTTCTTAGATTTCCATTATGCATATATTGGTATGCTTGATGGTATTTTACAGCTTTCTTAGACTGTGTTCATTTCTTGTCATTCTTTTTCTTTCTGCTTCTCAGTTTGAATAATTTCAGTTAACCTATCTTAGGGTTGTGGATTCTTTCTTCTTCCTGCTCAATCTGCTGTCAAACCCCTCTAGTGAAATTTTAATTTCAGTTTTATGCTTACAGCTTCATAATTCCTATTTAGTTCCTTTTTATAATGTCTGTTTCCATAGTGATGATTCTCTATTTGTTGAGACATTGTTTTTCTAGTTTTCTTTAGTTTTTTTTGTGCATAGGTCCTTTAGCTCTTTTGAACATATTAGACAATGAATTTAAAATCTTTGCATAGTAAATCCAGTGTCTGTGATTTCTCAGGGAAAATTTCTTTTAATTTATATATTTCACTGTTAATGGACCACACTTTTAAAATTTCTTTGCATGCCTCATAATTTCTTGTTGAAAAGCTGGACTGATCATTGTAACTGTGGTAACTATGGAAATCAGATTCTCCTCTCCTTCCAGGTTTTTGTGTTGCTGCTTGTTGTAGTCATTTATTTGGGGACTTTTAAAATTAATTTTATAAAGCCTGTATTCCTTGTCTTGCGTGGTCTCTGAAATCTCTTTTCCCTTAACGCAGTGGGTAGCTAGTGGTTTGACAGCAGAGAGTGCTTTAAATATCTGGAGCCAAAGATAAACAAAAAGTCTCCAGGTTTTTACAGATTGGCTCTGCATTGAGCCACCTCTTCAATTCTTAGTCAGGCTGATTACAGCTATGACTTAGCACTACTTTACTCCCCGCTCGTGCTAAGCCTAAAGGAAAACTATAAGTAAAAGCTTAGGTCTCTTCATGTTTTTTCTGATTGTGGACTCTGCCCTGGACATGTGCATGGGCCTTCAGATTGTCTGATATATGTGGGAGCTTTTCACATCCCTCATAGCCCAAATATCTTACTCCCCACCTTTCCAGCCAGGTTTTCAATGTGTCTCGTTTGCCTCAACTGTGTCTTTTGCTCAGATTTCAACATCTCATTCATTTGCCTTTTAATGTTTTTGAGGACCATTCCTTGTTTACAAAGCTACTTTTTCACCCTGAGAGAATTCCCAGTTATGCAAAACAAAGGCAAGCCCTTTGCATCAGTTTTTCAGGGAGCCTCCAAACAGGTCAGAACAGACAAACACAATTCCTTGAAACAAATTCTGCTCTACTCCTTCCAGAACCAGGAACCCACAGTGAGAACTCAGGCTGCTGTCTTAAAGGTTGCTGCCAGGCTGGGGAGGGAGTTGGGTAAGAGTAGGTTAAAATGCCAGAAAGCTTTCCTACCACATTTCAGCCCTTTCCTGGTTAAAAGTTATCTTAGTTGTCATAAACCTTTGACTATCTTCAGAGTTCTAATAAACTTGATTCTGACAGTGTTTGCAAGTTTCTTGGTGTTCCTGGGAGGGACAAGCACCTGGAGTTCCATTCTGTACCATTTTTGCATATGTCACTCTAAAACAGGGATTTTTTTAACCTAGGTTCTTTGTACTTCTAGCAGGTTTGTGGAGGTCCTTAGGAGGTTAACAAACTCCTGAAATTGCATGCCAAATTTTGATGTATGTGCTTTTTTTCTAAGGTAAGGATCCATTATGGTCTCAAGGGGGTCCACAACTCTAAAAGTTTCAAGTACTACTATTTTAGGGGATCTCCTATTTAAATATAAATAACTAAAACATAAAGTTATGCTTTTAAAAAAAAACCTATAAGTAGTAACTCCTCAGGAGCTGAGAAGAAAAATTCTCATTTTAGATACTCAGTAGATACCAAGGTTCATTGCAAAGCAAGTAAAAAAATACTAAGACATACTCTGTTAAAAACACAACAAAAGAACTTCTCTTGTCAATAGGTAATCTTTATGTAATTTAAAACTGTATTCCTTGCTTTCTGAATTCATATAATGTATTATTTTCATGATTAAAGAAATTAATCTGGCTGGGAATGGTGGTTCACGCCTGTAATCCTAGCACTTTGGGAGGCTGAGGCAGGTGGATCACGAGGTCGGGAGTTCAAGACCAGCCTGGCCAAGATAGTGAAACCTTATCTCTACTAAAAATACAAAAATTGGCGGGGTTGGTGTCAGGCGCCTATAAATCCCAGCTACACAGGAGGCTGCGGCAGGAGAATCGCATGAACCCGGGGGCAGAGGTTGCAGTGAGCCGAGATTGTGCCACTGCACTCCAGCGTGGGTGACAGAGTGAGACTCTGTCTCAAAAAAAAAAAAAAAGAAAAATTAATCTAGTATTCTTTTTAATATATATAGAAATAAGTAAATTTCCCATGACATCCTCTTAAGAATTCTTTTAAGAATTCAGATTGTAGATTCAAACTTTAGAAAATAGAACTGTAATATGCTTATTTTGCTTCTGAAAACATAATGAATTTTAGATTCTTTTTCCCTATTTTACTACTTTGAATATCTTATAAAATATATTGGAGAGAAATTTTATGTTACGATAGCTAAAGAGGAAAAATGAATGTAAGGTGATAATTCTTTTTTTTTCCTTTTTCTTGGCAGGTTATTAACAAATTCAAACAGACTCACAACAACAAGAAATGCTGTGTGGGCCCTCTCAAATTTATGTAGAGGCAAAAACCCTCCTCCAAACTTTAGTAAGGTATGAGTAAAATACACAAATTAAAAAATTTGTTTCTATAAACCTAAGTTTCTATATAGTAGTTTTTTGATGTTTAAGGAACTCCACTTTTTGTTTAGTAGTTTTCTTTATTGGCCAGACAATGTTTGCACATACACAGTATTCAAAAGCTTTACAATATAAAGGAAGTGTCCCTTGTACTTTTCCTCACACACCTTAAATTCCTATGCCCAGAGGCAGTCACTGCAACCACATGTATCAAGTAATTGATTTCAGAAATCTTCTAGTCTAGTTCTCTCGTTTATAGGAAAATAAGTCCCGCAAAAGATTAAATAATTCCTTTAGGTTCACCGTTTGTACTTTTTCATTGTAACTTTTATCTCTTTGGATATCTGTTTCCCTATCTACTGATATTTTGCTTCTAGAAATACAGATGATTAATTAATTCCCAGTTTAGTTTTATTGTTTAAGATGCTGTTAGGAAGGTAGAAAGGGGGTAAATTTTTAGAATACCATTCTACTTCTTCTGAATTTAGTATCTAAAATGGCACAATGACTCTAGCACTAGGATAAGTTTAAACTTTGGTAAAGATCTAGTGATAAAGTTTCTGGGGATAAAAAATAATACATTTCTAATTCACAAAGGTAATGCATGAACTAGTATGCCTTCTCATTTTTACTTTTCATTTCATTTCCTAAGATATTCAAAAGACACAAACTCAAGAGTTGAGATTTAATAAAAGTAGTAATTTTTACTGCCTATTCACGTTAACTCTTAAATAAAACTGGCTCTTCCCCACCCACTGCCCTTTTAACTGGAGGTGAAGAATACAAAGATATGCAGTACATTTTGATACTACTGCCGTGATTTGTGCTAACATGCCAACAGTTTTACCTGCCAGTGTTTTTGTACCTTTAGTGCAAATGTCAACAAAATGAGAAAGATGAATGATGTCTTAGTATTAGTTTGGAAATAGTTTTCACATCACATATACCCCCAAAAGGGTTTTAGGAATCCCCCAGGGGTCCATGGACCACACTTTGACAACCACTGTCTTTCAACAGTCTCATTGTAGGTAGCTACTTGACTGATTCCCTCATCTTTGTTTGCTTAGAAGTCACATTTTTTATGAGCTCTACTGTTACCACTATTTTTAATAATGTAATCTGTCACTGTGCTACCGGTGGAAGGTGCCCAAGTTACTGGCGGCAAATCCATATGGGTCTGCAGCAACCTCAATTCTTGCCTCCTCAGAAGAAAGAATTCAACTGAGAGCATTAGGTAGAAAAAGAGACCAAGGCAAGTTTCAGAGCAGGAGCGGAAGTTTATTTAAAAGGCTTTAGAACAGGAAAGAAAGGAAAGTACACTTGGAAGGGACCCAAGCAGGCACTGAGGTCAAGTACCGTGTTTAAATTAACCTTGATCCTAGGACTTTATAGACTGTCCCCTTTCCCATGATTCTTCCCTTAAGGGTGCGCTGCCTCCATGCCCAGTGCCCTCCTTACCCTTGGGAGGTGAGCATGAGCAGTGTGTTTAGGAAGTTGTATGCATGCCCATCTGAGGTTTTCTTTCCTTTTCCAATAGCGTGCCCCCCCATCCCCAAAAAGTTATACTCTGTCATTTTGTCTCTTAATGCACATGCCTGAGAAGTTGCATCTCCCTGGTGCCTGCATTCAGTTAATACTTTAGTGCAACAGGTGAGGATCATCAGGAAATGGCCTCTTCCTGGCACCGGCTGCCAATTTATCACTTTTAAAGATGCAATGTGATAATTGCCAAACCATCACCTGACATTCCTAGTGGGTGGGGGAGCAGCCCTCTCATGCCCCACTTAAGCCTGTCTACCTACTGTAACAACTGCCCTCAGCGCATGAGTATACCTGACCTTCTTCGTTTTTACTGTTTCTTTCAAATCACCTTTTAACATAATATATGTGTTTTTCTTATTTATGTATTTTAATTTTTTTCTTTTTTTTTTTGAGATGGAGTCTCGCTCTGTCGCCCAGGCTGGAGTGCAGTGGCGTGATCTCAGCTCACTTCAACCTCTGCCTCCCAGGTTCAAGCTATTCTCCTGTCTCAGCCTCTCGAGTAGCTGGGATTACAGGCACACGCTACCTCGCCCAGCTAATTTTTGTATTTTTAGTAGAGACGGGGTTTCACCATGTTGGTCAGGCTGGTCTCGAACTCCTGACCTCAGGCAATTTGCCTGCCTCAGCCTCCCAAAGTGCTGGCATTACAGGTGTGAGCCATCACGCCTGGCCCTTATTTATATATTTTAATTTTTAAAAATCTTCCACTAAAATGTGAACTCCTAAGGGAAACTTTGGTTACTTACGTATTCCAAACTTATGAAATAATATCACCTTTTGGGGCTTAAGACTTTTTTGTTAAGTACATTTTCTTTAATTTTATATGAGAGATTTGTTTTTTAATCATTCACTTTTTCTGAAATTTTCTTTTTTTTCCTTCTTTTTTTGAGATGGAGTTTCGTTCTGTCGCCCAGGCTCGAGTGCAGTGGTGCGATCTCAGCTCACTGCAACCTCTTTCTCCCAGGTTCAAGCGATTCTCCTGCCTCAGCCCCCCAAGTAGCTGGGATTACAGACACCTGCCACCACGCCTGGCTAATTTTTTTTTTTTTCTTTTTTTTTGAGACGGAGTCTCGCTCTGTCGCCCAGGCTGGAGTGCAGTGGCGCGATCTCGGCTCATTGCAAGCTCCGCCTCCCGGGTTCACGCCATTCTCCTGCCTCAGCCTCCCAAGTAGCTGGGACTACAGGCACCCGCCACTACGCCCGGCTAATTTTTCTGTATTTTTAGTAGAGATGGGGTTTCACCTGTTAGCCAGGATGGTCTCGATCTCCTGACCTCGTGATCCGCCCACCTCGGCCTCCCAAAGTGCTGGGATTACAGGCGTGAGCCATCGCGCCCGGCACGCCTGGCTAATTTTTATATTTTATTAGAGACGGAGTTTCACCGTGTTGGCCAGGCTGGTCTTGAGCTCCTGACCAGATGATCTGCCCATCTCAGCCTCCCAAAGTGCTGGGATTACAGGCTTGAGCCACCATGCCAAGCCGGAAATTTTCATTTCTACAATCATATTTTATCTTTTCAATAATTAGTTTTCTTACTCTCTGGTTGCTCATCTTTATGTAGAATTCTGTTCTTTTATGGACCCAGCAAATTGTCATATCTAAGGATTTATTGTGTTTTTTGTTTGTTTTTTGGTGTCTCTGTTTGTGCTTTTTTTGTTTTGTTTGTGGTTTGTCTTAATCACTTTAATGTTGGAGGCTATCTTCATTTATCTGGTGATCTTTGAACAAATTTCAGAAGAGACTAAAAACTGATTGGAAGATGAGTGTATAAATGGACTTCATTGTAGGATAATTGGGCAGCAAAACCATATTTTCTTTGAGGAACACTAGATTTCAGTTTCTTTTGTGAGACTTCAGTTTTTTCAGAGACAGATTTTCCATTCTCTTGCTGGAAGATGGGTAGATTGGGTTGAGGTATAGAGTAGGTAACATACCTGGCTATTAAATATCCCGCAGCTGGGCACCATGTCTCATGCTGTAATCCCAGCACTTTGGGAGGCTGAGGTGAGAGGATCGTTTGAGCCCAGGGGTTTGAGGCCAGCTTGGGCAACATTGTAAGAGCCTGTCTCTACAAAAAAATTAAAAAAATTAGCCGAGTGTGGTAGCACATGCCTGTACTCCCAGCCACTCAGGAGGCTGAGATGGGAGGATTGCTTGAGCCTGGGAGGTTGAGACAGCAGTGAGCTGTGATCATGCCACTGCACCTCGAGCTTGGGCAACAGAGCAAGACCCTGTCTCAAAAATGAAAAATACAAATAATAAACATCTGGGAACTGAGTATTGGAAGAGAGCTAGAGGTTTTCACTAGTCAGTATGCAGACTTACACTTATCTCCTACTTTTAGTCTAGTGCTTCATTTCAACCTCCACTGTGCTTTATATCCCAAAGTTCTGTTTCTGTGATTCACATTCTGTTGTCCAGTTTCTCCTTCAAATAAACTTCCAGTCTTTGGTAGCACTGAGAATGCTAGTCATCTACCTTTGTAGTAGGGACCCAAAGTCTAACCTGCTTCTTATCAGATTTTTAATCTCTTCCTCTATTTTAGCACCGTTTCCCCTGCCGTCTGTGATACCTGGTGCCTCTGATTTCTAAGCATTTGGAGGTGATGGTGGGGAGATAAATTAGCTTTCCTCTTATTGGTAGTTCCCTCTCCTGGCATTAAGGTTCCACTTTTCTCTCCTCTTCTAAGTCGGTTACTGTTTCTTTATTCACTTTTGTCTTTATATATTGTGGACAGGATTATTAATGTCTACTGGCCTTTTCAAAGTTGGAATTTGTATTTCTGTTCCTTTTTTTTTTTTCCTGAGAAGATACTGGGGCAGAAATGTTTTTACTTTGATCACTTACTACTGGAAATATGTATTAGTTCATTGTTTTTTAACTCAGTGAAAAGGTATATGTCAGCTATATTAATTTTTTTTAAACATACTTTATATTTGCTTTAAAAACCTGATATTTGGCTGGGCGTGACGGCTCATGCCTGTTATCCTAGCACTTTGGGAGGTTGAGATGGGCGGATTGTTTTGAGTACATGAGTTCTAGACCAGCCTAGCCAACATGGTCTGTACAAAATTAGCTGGGCATGGTGGCTCATGCCTATAATCCCAGCTACTCAGGAGGCTGAGGCTGGAGGATTGCTTGAGCCCAGGAAGCAGAGGTTGCACTCCAGCCTGGGCAACAGAGTAAGACCCTGTCTCAAAAACAAAACAAAACAAAGAAAAAAACAAACCCTGATTTCTCTGTTCGAGGAAGAGGTGGTTGGCAAGGGTGGAAGCTTGATTGTTGGAGAAGGATCCAGTTGTGTTGATTTTATTTGCCCACTAACAGATGGACATACCTATTTTGTAAGCTAACTGATTTGTGTACATGAGTCCTAGGGTCATCTTTAGAGGACAGGCCCAGCAGAGATGGTAACTACTTTCAGAAGATGATAGTTTATATACTGATAATCTTGTAAATCATCTTTAGAGGACAGGCCCAGCAGAGATGGTAACTGCTTTCAGAAGAGGATAGTTTATATACTGATATTCTTTAAAATAGGGGTAAAGAGAAAAGTCATCTAAAATATTAGAACATGTAAGAAAAATGTCATCACTTTTTATTTGTGAGATACATAACATATAACATAGTTCTTTTTTTTTTTTTTAGTAGCGAT
Organism: Hylobates moloch; assembly: GCF_009828535.3. Taxonomy (NCBI): domain Eukaryota; kingdom Metazoa; phylum Chordata; class Mammalia; order Primates; family Hylobatidae; genus Hylobates; species Hylobates moloch. The sequence continues at coordinate 134,523,560 of NW_026652277.1, forward strand.
GGGGTTTCTCCATGTTGGTCAGGCTGGTCTCAAACTCCCGACCTGAGGTTATCTACCCGCCTCAGCCTCCCAAAGTGCTGAGATTACAGGCGTGAGCCACCATACCCAGCTTAACATAGTTCTTAACTGAGGAGAAAGACAAAGGGATATGTTAGGTTGCTGATTTTAAGAAAACAACTTTAAGGAACATAGCATCAATAGTGATCATGGGAATTAAAAAAAGCCAACATTTGAGTGCCTACTCCATGTCAGGCACTGTTCTTAGGTGCTACATGCCTTCTTATCAGTGTAATAGTTTATTAATGACTTACACTTGAGTACCCTTCACAAATATATTTATTTTTACTTTCTGTACCTTAGTTCCTCAAATGATTATTAGATTTATTTCCAGTTAAGTACATGTAATGAGTAAAGTGAGGCTCATTAAAGTTAGATTATATTCTGTGATCATCATAACAAACACTTAACTGGAACATTTGAACTTCTCAGTTTTGGTATGCTTTTTTTGTGGAGGTGTGTATGATTTAGACACAGACGAGATCTCAAATATTTTACTATTTTTTAAAACAAATTTTACTACATATCTTATTGAATATAACGTTAATAGTAGTCATAATCAGCTTCATATTCATATATCTGATTATAATTTTAAAACAATATAAATTTTCTGGTATTTTTGTAACATTAAATTTTTGTTTTAAAATGAATTTCTATATTTTTCTAAGGAAACTTGGTTTTAAATAGAGAAAAAACTTAAATATGCTCTTTCTTCCCTTACAGGTTTCACCTTGCTTAAATGTCCTGTCACGACTGTTGTTTAGCAGTGACCCAGATGTGTTAGCAGACGTGTGTTGGGCCCTTTCTTATCTCTCTGATGGACCCAATGATAAAATTCAAGCAGTCATTGATTCAGGAGTCTGTCGAAGATTGGTGGAACTTTTGATGTAACTATAAATAATTTATGTTTAATAATTGTATGATTGGGATTAAAATTAGCAATTCAAGTAATAGCTTTGTAAATATCTGAAGAGTCACTGTCTTCAGGGAAAATTAAAAAGCTACTGACCCTACACTTAACAGAATAGCCATAATCCTAGAAAGTTGACCCAAAAATTTGGAACTTATGTCCTATAGTTGGGACTAATTATTTTGTAAATGAATTTCCTTAGTTTAATGTGATCTCTTTATGAATTAGATAAATTTTATTTAATAAGTATTTATGGAATGCCTGTTATCTGCTAAGGTGTTGTGTGAGACATTGTTAATGAAGTATAGAACACAGTTTCTCCTCTCACAGAATGAATAATAGATTCTAGTTTATTATTCATTGTAATAATTAGTTTGAGTAAAAGTCCATGTAGTGAAAATCATTTAGTATTTCACCTCTATTAAAGATAACATGTTTCTCTTTGCTGGGCTGTTATAACTATTTTCCTTAACAAGAACAGCTTTTCTATACAAAGAAGTTAAAAACGTTTAAGAAAACTTGTTTTAAAAAGATATTGTAAGTTCATAACTTCATCTTCTTACCTTCTTTGTATTATCTTCCTTCCTTTCTTCTTTTGTCAAGAAGCCATTGTAGGCCCAAACAAGGTAGATGGCACAAAGATAGGTCTGATAAGGAGTTGGGGGTCCCAGCATGAGGATAGCATCAGAGGAGGGTGGGCATGCAGGTTCAGCAGGGGGGATCAGGGCCCAAACTTGATAATGACACACACTGGGGTGAGCAGATAAGCAGGCTGGAACAGGGCTTGGAGCCAGCACTTCATGGGGTACCAGTCTAGCTGAGGTAAAAGATTGGCTGATATAGGGAGGTTAGTAAAATAGAAGCTATTTCCTGTTATCAGAGAATAGAGATAAAAATATAGAAGAGGAGAAAGCCTGAATAGTTTAATGATTTTAGATTAGAACTAGAAATATCAGTTTGAACTCATGGCTCTTAACATAGCTAGGTATAGAAATAAATATATACATGTGTGTAAGTGCATGTGTGCATCCTCTTGAAGGGCCTGGGAGTAGTAACACTTCTACATTAATAAGCTGAGGAAACTGAAGTTCAAATCGAAGTTTCTAAACACTACTATCCATTGAAAGGAAGCAAGATTCTTGGAGAAATGACTGGTTTCAGGGCTGGGACTGAGAAAATGTAAGATGAAAGCAGGAAGTAATGAGTGCTCAAGTAATGGACAGATGTCAGAAGGACACAGAAGCCTGTTTGAAGGGGTTCTTACTATCCAAACCTGGGACAGTTTGTGCTTTGAAATAAATTACATTAATGTGTATTTTATTGAATAAAATATGAAACCCATAAGTTCACACTAAAGCATGTAGTTGGAATGATAGTATTAGAAATACATCACTGGTAATAATACTAATAATTACCAATACTTCAAATAATAAGCATCAAGAGATGCTAAAACCTAGTGGTAAAGTAGGTTAAGGAGTGGGATTTTGCATTATCTCAAAGTATTTTGTTGCAAAATATTAATTATATTAATTATAAATGGGAAAACAATAATGGTAAAGTGGAAAAGTCTGGCAGACATCATCGTAATTAGTGACCAGAATTCAGTACCAATATAATGGGAAAAAACAGATCGGGATATAATGAAAAGATTATAGCATTTATGATATCCCCCAGCCAAAGTATGTAACCTGGGTCTTAATCATGAAAAACATTGGATAAACCCAAATAATGGACTTATGATCTTCAAAAATGGCAAAATCATGAAAATCAAGGGAAGACTGAGAAACCATTCTGGAGAGACTGGAGAGATATGAAAACTGGCTGTAATGAATGATCTGGATTAGATCCTTTGTTATAAAGATTATCAGAATAAATAGTAAAACTTCAATGGGCTCTTTGGCTGAACACCCTGCAGGAGTTTGTAGTGTTTTTGTAACTTTTGTGTAAATTTTAAATTCTTACTAGTATTTAGGTTCATGTTTTTATTATTTTTAGGCATAATGATTATAAAGTTGTATCACCTGCATTAAGGGCAGTTGGTAATATTGTGACTGGTGATGATATTCAAACACAGGTGAGTTCAAACTTGAGTATCATAAATTGTTAACATAAAGGACTTTAAAAAATTTATGTTTCATACAACTTGATTTCATATTAATCAAGATTTTAGCATCACCATAATTGTGTGTGTGTCTCTATCTGTGTCTTGGAGGATGGTGAGATGTCAAAGAAGATGTGCTGTCAAGATTGACTCCAGCCATATTTGGGTTACAATCTTTTTATTTATTTATTTAGTTAGTTAGTTAGTTAGTTAGTTAGTTTAGTTAGAGATAGGACATTGCTCTTTTCCCTAGGCTGGGGTGCAGTGGTACAATCATGGCTCACTGCAGCCTTTACCTCCCTGGCTTAAGCAGTCCTCCTGGCTCAAGCGGTCCTCCCGCCTCAGCCTTCCAAGTAGCTGGGACCACAGGTGGGCACCACCACACCTGGCTTATTTATTTATTTATTTATTTATTTATTTATTTATTTAGGGAAAGGGTCTTGCTCTGTTGCCCAGGTTGGTCTCAAATTCCTGAGCTCAAGTGATCCTCTTGCTTTGGCCTCTCAAAGTGTTAGACTTACAGGCATGAGCCACTATGCCCAGCACAATCTTTCTTGAAGATAGAAACTTAAATTATTTAACACGTTAGATTCTCCTTTGTTTACTGCCTTACAGTGTATTTTTTATTCTAACCTACATATTTTCTTTCAATTTTATCCTTTTAAAGGCCTATTTGGATGCTAATCAAAGTTATTAAACAGTTGCTCTTTAGTAATTGACAGTTACTCATTTAATATAGCTCTTTAAATGAAAATGCCATTCTAGACATATACTATAATTTTCAGTTGGATTTCCAGTACACTGCTCCACACTTCTTCACTAGATGAATTTAATGTAAATCATTAGAGTATTTTGAATATAGGAACATAATTAATCTTGCAATGGAATAAAGAATGTAAAGGGACAATGCAGAATATACTTGTTTACAGAAGAAGAGTAAGATAGTAAAAATTTTTATGAAGCCAATTGACTCTACCTGCTAATGTTTTTAATGGTTGTAGAATTGGATTTTCTCAGACTGTATGATGTAGATATATATATATTTTTTTCACCAATTCATTTGGCAAAACTAGAGGTTGGATCCTGACCTCAGTCACCAAATCTTTTTTCAGTTTTATCAGTTGAACTCTGAGAACATTTGTAAATATGAAGGATACACCTCTGATTTTCATTTTATTGGGTTGAGAACAGGGCACTTCCTTATAGTGGCACGAGACTAGGTTTATCAATAGCGGAAGTGTAGAAGACAGCAAGTTTTACTTTGGGAGGAATTTCTCCTTTCTTAATTTCATTTTCTAGAATGGTTTTTGTACAGCTAAATAATTCATTAGTAGGTTTTCATATAGGTTATTTACTATAAAACTTTTTGTTTCCATTTCTAACTTGTTTTAGGTAATTTTGAATTGTTCTGCATTACCCTGTCTCTTACATTTACTGAGTAGCCCAAAGGAGTCAATTAGGAAAGAAGCCTGCTGGACTGTTTCTAACATCACTGCTGGAAATAGAGCTCAGATTCAGGTAACTACCCTTCAGATCTGAGAGTAGAACAGCAAGGTCCAAGAAGCCAGTTTGGACAAAAGTTAACACTTTTACTAAAAAAGATTCCTTTTTAAAAAGATACCGAAAAAGTATTTTAAAGAACATGGCCTTTCCTCCTCTAAAATAATAACATTTACTTGTAGTATTCTAGTGAAGAACAGCAAGTGTGTGTGTGTGTGTGTGTGTGTGTCTAGCACAGTGCCTGACACATAATGGTTTGTCTTTAGAAAGATTTTTTTTTGCATTCGTTTTAAGTAAGTTATGCAATAATCTTCCTCTCAAAGCTTTTAATGATTTATTAGAGTTCTATCAAGCTTCTTGTGTCAGTGATTACTTATTCATTTTGATCAGTCACATGACTTGTGCTTTATCATCTCTAAAATTTATATTTTGCTGTTCTCCAGTCTTTAAAAAGCTAATTTCCTATGTAAAAAGAAAAATATTTGAAAAGTTTGCCGACAGAATAGAAATTAAAAATTCTTGGAAAGGTATTTCCAAAAACCTTGACATTTTGAAGCCATTGAGTTTCAAGATTTTTTTTGCTGGTAATATTTTAGAAACAGTATTTGTACTGATTGTATATTTTTTCCCCCTCTCAGGCTGTTATAGATGCAAATGTTTTTCCTGTTTTGATTGAGATTCTTCAGAAAGCAGAGTTTCGTACCAGAAAAGAAGCAGCTTGGGCTATAACTAATGCAACATCAGGAGGTACTCCAGAGCAAATAAGGTATGATATAAACTTTTAAATTGTTTTTTAAATGTAAATGAGACAAAATTTGAAATAAAACATTTTTATTTACTGATGGAACTAAAATATTATTTCTAAGTCAGTTTGATAATATGAAATGACAGCATGTATTATATCAGTTACTCATTCACAATGTTTTTTTTTTTTTTTTTCCATTTAACGTATAATTAACATCCTTCTCCTTGATAGGCTGCTTAAGAAAAATCAGAGATTAAAAATCCAAACGGGAACGGTCTATGTTAATTTGCAGAGTACACTATCATGGGCATTAAATATTTTTTAATCACAAAAATACAGCTTTATTGTATAGAAATGGCTAATAAATTTGAATAGCCACTTTAAATAAAATTGAAATAGACATTGTTTATATGGTGATGTTCTGCTCCTCATTGATTGTTAGCCTTGCCTATGGATAGTATCTTACTTTTATTTTTCTATACTAGTTACCTTTTTTTTATATTAGCTTTTTGAGTCTAGGCTTTTAAAATTTATTTATTCTGCTGACAACATAAATAATAGGTGCATGGGCTTTTAAGTGAGCCTGATTTCAAATCCTGCTCGTTCAGTAAAAGTTGTGTGGTCTTGACAAAGTCATTTAACCCCTCTAATCTAGTTTCTTCATTTTAAAAAATGAGTTCCAGTAATGAATAGTAATGGTAGTATAGTCAGCCTTCCATATCCTTGGGTTTTGCATCTGTGGATTCAACCACCTGCAGGTCAAAAATATTAAAAAAAGAAAAAAACTAAAAAATACCAATACAACACTACAAAATAATGCAAATTTAAAAACACAATACAACAATTAGTAACATAGCAATTACATTGTTTTAGGTATTATAAGTAATCTAAAGATAATTTCAAATACATGGAAAGATATGCATAGGTTGTATGCAAATACTATGCCATTTTATATAAAGGAATTGAGCATCTATGGATTTTGGTATTGAGAGGAAGGGTGTCCTGGAACCAATCTCCGATGAAACTGAGGGACTGTATCTTGATAGTTAAGTGAAATTTATGTCTTTGAAGTGTCAGCACAGTGCCTAAACATATTATTAGTAACTAATAGATAATTAAGAATAGCTACTGTTATTATTTGTAATCATCATAATTTTTATTATCAGTATTGATTCCTGAATCTCTTTTTATCATGTACTTTCACTCTTTTTTATCTCCCATTGCAAAGTTTCACTTACACCTCTATTAAAAGCTTCTACAGAATCATCTTGTTCAGAGGATCCCTCCATGAAACTAGACTTCTTAGAAAATATTTTCTAATGCATATTTGATTTATTTTTCAATTTATAAAACAAGTCAAATTGCAGTGCTATTTTATAAATCACATAATTTTGAAATCTACCTATTGTGAAATTGTCGTCTTTTATTGCCTTCATTTGTAGTATTATCTTGCTGTCTCAAATTTGTATCCCTGTATATTGGTAGCATCTGTCTCTGCCTTTTATTTTCTATTCTATCTCTTTGCTTTCATCAGTATTTCCACTTTGTGTCATGGATACAAGCAGTAATAAATCAAGACCCTTCCTTTGTTCTATTTTATATTTTTTTAATGCTGATGTTATTTTTATTTTATTTGGGCTGCAAGTTTGTTCACCTGCAAATAGTTGTATTTTTTCAATTAATTTTCGTGGTTATATCTATTCTGTATATTATTCCTTTAATTTATTAGTATGGATTAAGTATCCAAACTGAGATAATTATTTTTCTAACCACTTTTATCATTTCATTAAGTCTGCATATATGGGAAAAGACCTCGATCACAGATTAAGTTATGCATCCATACCACTAGTTGAGTGCCTACTATTGCCAGTTATTGTGCTAAGTAAGTCATTTCAGTTATTGAGCACCAGCAATGTATCAGGTACTTTCACGTATTTTATCTCCTGTAATCTCTTAACTATGAGGCAGTTATTCATTCAACAGATATTTTTGATCAATTACAGTACAGTATAGGGCAAATGAGTGCTCCGGTGAAGGTATATACATCTTTTTTTTCAAGAGGGACAGAAACTTTTATTAAATGTCTATTGTGTTCTTACAACAACTCTGAAGTTGTTACTATTATTATTCCCATTTTTAAGATGGGGAAACTGAGACAGAGTAATTGCTCAAGGTCACACAACTAATAAGGAGTGGAATTGGTACTTGAAGGCACACAGCCTGGCTTCATAGTATGTTTTTAACCTTTGTACTTAATATGGACTTTTTGCCAAGTGAACAAATCAGTTACTTCATTTACATTATAGAGTACAGAAAGCCAGCCAATAACTAGAAAAGGACACACATTCAGAAATTAAAGAATTTTTTTGTGAATATTATTTATGAAAATTATTCACAAGAGAGCCTGTTTTGTTCCTACAGGCCTTCTATGCTTCTGAAACACAGCATATGTTTCAGAACATTAGCTGTGATTGTTTTTATGGGAAATTTTCTCAAGTTTAATGTAGATGTCTCTTCTGTCTTTCCATTTCTGTCTACCCCCATATGACCTCTGTGTGTGTATGTGTAGGCTTGCCTTTAAAAAAAAACTTTTCGAACCTATGTTTAGTGCTCAGATGAGCACCATGAAAAACAGGCCCAAGTACCAGTTTGTGTGTGTATTTTATAGTCTTTGCAAGACCATTTATTGCTAATTATGTTAAATTAGAGAATAGGTGAGTAAAGAAAATTTTAAGTTTCCTATGTGAGAATTTAAATGTGTGTAATGTTTGCATTTGTATAGGAACACTTTTTCTTAATTGCTTATGTAACATTTCACTATGAAAAAATTTCTGTGTCATTGTTACAAACAGTACTTAAGTCTTTTTAAATCTTTTTTCCCTGTTTCTTCTCTTTTAAATTAATCTGAAGGTATTTGGTAGCCTTAGGCTGCATTAAACCACTTTGTGATCTTTTGACTGTTATGGACTCCAAAATAGTCCAAGTGGCTTTAAATGGACTTGAAAATATTTTACGTCTTGGAGAACAAGAATCTAAGCAGAATGGAATAGGCATTAATCCATACTGTGCTCTCATTGAAGAAGCATATGGTAAGCAATCAGTTAAAAATTTGCAATTATAGTCAGTTCTTAACTATCCGTCATAGATACTTTCCCCTTCTAGTTCCCTACAATTTTTTTGTTGTAAAAGCAGTATATATTTTTTTAAGTTTTAAAATGTCACCCGTAATTTTATTACCCTAACAATTTATTTTTATTATTTACCTTTTTCTTTAACGTTGTCTTTATGCACAAATACTTTACATTGACTTAATTGTATAGTTTTATGCTCTACTTTTTAACATTTTGGAGAAATTTTACATTTCTACATAATTTTTATTATAATGGCCACATAATGTTATGTATATACTGTATATAAATATGTAATTTTTTTTTTTTTTTTTTTGAGACACAGTTTTACTCCATCTCCCAGACTGGAGTGCGGTGGTGTGATCTTGGCTCACTGAAACCTCCACCTCCCATGTTCAAGCAATTCATGTGCCTCAGCCTCCCGAGTAGCTGGGATTACAGGTGCATGCCACCATGCCCGGCTGATTTTTGTATTTTTAGTAGAGACGGGGTCTCTCCATGTTGGCTAGACTGGTCTCGAGCTCCTGGCCTCAAGTGACCCGCCCACCTCAACCTCCCAAAGTGCTGGAATTACAGATATGAGCCACCATTGTCTGGCCATAATGCTACATATTGAGTCAGGTTTTAGCCATTTAAATGGAAGTTTAACCATAACCTGTTGTTGACCATTAGTTTGTTCCCAGTTTATCTCTTTATGTCTACCAAAATAAGCATCTTTCTGTGTATGTGCTTATTTCTTTTATGGAATTAATATCCGGGGATAAATTTTCAGGAATACAGTTGCTGAGTCTTAGGGCACTGACTTCTTTTTAAGCTTTTGATATGTCTTCTCATTTTGCCTTCCAAAGGCCTGTTGCTGACAGTGTCACTGGCATTGTATGAATCTGTTCTACAACCTCATACTTGTTTTGTTTATTTTGCTAACTCAGCAGATGTAAAATAGTACACCAAGTTGCTTTTATGTACATTTTTGGTTTATTTCCTATAGATAGTAATATGTATTTTTCATGAGTTAGTCTATGTCCTTATCCAAATTGCATATTTATTGTACTTTGTCTGGTTATCTATTTGACTTTTTTTTTTTGGTAAAAATTTGAATTTTATTTTATAGTGGTTTATTTTGATATGGCTTTTTCCTCGGTCTATTTTTCAGATCATCCATTGAATACATTCTTTTATTTTAAAAAAACATACCATGTTCATTTATGTTTAATGTAAATAACTCAGTCTGGTTTTTTATTCTTTCAAACTTTACAAAGTCATTGCCTCCACAGAGATTTGATGAAAATTAATTTTTTTATTTGCCAAGTTTTAAAAATTAGGTTCTTAAAACATTTAACTTAATCATATGGAATTCATTTTAGATAAGGCATGAATCTAAACTGATTTTCTTTTATTTGCATTAAATATTCACTTTATTAAGTCCTCCTACATTGTATGGCTGATTCAGACTTTTATTTTTGATTCTTAAAGCCCATGATATCACTTTGTCTTTCTTTCAAATTATATAACATCACTGGATAAGACATTACATGAATACAAGATATTAGTCACTGATTTAAGAATATTATCTTACTACAGTCATTATTTTGACCCCAAGTTAGACTAGGGTTTAAGCTATTCTGTGATTGTGTATAGATATGACTGCTTTGCTGCTTTTTTATTCTATGATAATCTGATTGAAGTCGTTTATCTGTAATTAAATGAAATGTATTTTCAGCACTACCCAGACTTATGTGTAGAGCTTTTTCTGATAAGCAGTAAAATCGATTTCTATAGATTCTTCTTACCTTTTCAAAATGAGGCCTTTCAGTTTCAATTGTAATTCTTTTAAATCGCACAGCAGCCATATGTTTTTTATTGTATGGGGTTGCAAATTTTACACGTTTATTTCATAGTGATATTCTCTGGCTCAGCGTGTTTTAGTTTCTTCATTTAATTTGTTTCATTGCTTTCCCTTTTTGGGCGTTGTTAATTACTCTAGAAAGGACCTGTGGAGTTAATCTAAAACTGCCATTTTATAGTTGAGAAACAGAAGAACTGAACTTACCTGGCCAAGATCACACACCTAGCAGGGTGGTGTCTGTGATCTTACTCCCAGGCCTACGGTCCTTCTTCATATCACACTGCTACATACTCTCATTCTTGAAGTGTAAATCTTAAGTGATGGCTATCGATATGTGCAACAATTAGATTAAAATAGCAGCCCCATTGCCAGTGAGGTGATAGATGATGTTCATTTATTATTTTGATTTAAACATATACTGAAATTGTAGTAACAGTTTGTTTTTATATATATATACTTTGTATAACAGGTCTGGATAAAATTGAGTTTTTGCAAAGCCATGAAAATCAGGAAATTTACCAGAAGGCATTTGATTTGATTGAACATTACTTTGGTGTAGAAGAAGATGACCCCAGCATTGTACCTCAGGTGGATGAAAACCAACAACAGTTTATATTTCAGCAGCAGGAAGCACCAATGGATGGATTTCAACTTTAACTTACAGGTGGAAAAAAAATTTATGGCTAAAAAGGGTAGCTTCAGGTAACTCCTCTTTGTTGCCAATGTCAGTAAGAATGTTTGTTTTTTTACATAGAACAGTAAAGAGAATTTGATGCACTTTTAGAAAGCAAAATGAAACAAAAATTTCCATTCAGATGCAACCTTTCATTGTAGTTTGTTGTTGTTTTAGTTTTGTTATGCCTGTATTTATATCTTCTATTGTTTGGATTTTTGTATCTATTTGTGAATAATTGAATATGCAATTATTTAGTAATTTAAGCTTGAAAAGGAGAACTTTGGTGAAGTATTACTTAGTAATTCTGAATTTTTTCAAGCATTCTTGGAAACTGCACATTAGCAGTAAACCTATTGATAATTGCATTTTGGCAGTAAGTCTTACACACCCAATCTCTACTAAATCTACCTCTATCTTGAAGCAGAAATAAAATCAAAAAAGCTTCAGAAGCATGAAATAATGCAAATGCTAAATTAGAATGTGAAAATATTTATTACCTTAAATTATACATATCACTGTGCTGTAGGTTATACTTTGCAAAAAATTGCAACAGAAAACCTATAAAATTTATTTATAAAACAGAAGAAATATTGTACTGATAATCCATTAAAATGTGGCAATTGTGAAGGGAGAAGCTGTTTTTCATGTTGAACACATTAAAAAGATTACTTTACAAAATGTTTAAATATTTCTGTTTTTAACATATAAGTGCTATGTATATTAGTATATTTTGTATTTCAGCCAAATATGCTACCATTTTTGAAATAGTGTTTTATTGTTTTTCACTCATTGTTTTAAAGAGCATCATGACAGAGATGTCATCATGAATCTAAAGTAGTGCTGCATATCTAAAATAATAACTAATTATTTCTCTGATTTTTCAGAGCAGTAATTGAAAAGTTTCATTTTCTATATAATAGTAAGTTTAGGTACTTGAATGACAAAATTATCCTGAAGAAATAACCTTATTATGTGTTAAATTTTATTAAATGCATTTAACATTTGGATGCTAAATGATAATGAAAATTGCTAAAGATTCTTTAGTATGGTTCAAATCTATAATAGACTTTTTTCTTTTAGTAATACTCAGAGGGTCATACTGCTGCTTGTTATGAATCATAGATTACATTCATGTCAGATTGGTCCATATGTATGTTTTGTGATTTAACAGCAAAAACCTTCAAACAAAGTTTAAAAGAAAGGTTTCAATAGAAAAATTATATATATATTTATTTATACAAATATATGTGTGTGTGTTACAGCTCAACTACTGTTGAACTCAATCTTTTAATTTATAGTTATACGTAGGCTATTTACGTGTCCAATTATATACCTAGAATACTTACTTAAAACTTAGTTTACAACTCTTTTTAAGATGAGAAGGCAATTTTGATATGATTCATGGTCTATTCTTTAAAAAAAGATTTCATTTATGATAGTATTTGTAATGTTTCTGCTGGAAATCAGAGGCATGTTCCAAGAGGAAAATGTATATAGGAGTACTTTTAAAGAATATGTCACTTTGTAAATTACATATCATGAAACTAAGCTTTTGACAAGACACTTAAAACCTACAGCTGTAAAATACAGGTTTAAATGGTGTTCGTAATGCTGAGTGCATCTGCCAGCCCTTTTTTATTATTAAGTAGAAGATTGTATCCGTGCCCCTTTTTTCATAGTGGAAGGTATATAGTTGAGTATAAAATTGTTTTCCTTTGCATTATCTATATTCAAAAAACAGGGTAGTTATATTAAAGCTTACCAAATTGATGGTGAATTCATCAAATAAACATTTTTGTGGTGCAGATGGTTCTAAGTATCAGGTGACAGGGTATTCTACTCTTTCTAGTCAATTAAAATTGATAATGCAGCATGATTCATTAACCAGCTGTGCCTCCTTTTATTTTGAGGACCTTGTAGTCACTATAATAAATTTCTAAGCCAAATTTTTCAAACAAAATAGTTCTTATAGAAGGAAAAATAATATATATGTGTGTGTTCATGTATGCACACAGAATGACCTATGAAAGGAAACTTAAATTTTGCCGGTAGAACAAACATATCTCTACAGACTATGATTATACTTAATAAGCATTTAAATATGGTTATATTTATTTCCTTGAATATATTACTTGGGTAATTAATTTTAGATTTGATTGCAAAGAGCACTGTATAGCAGTTGGGACCAGCTCTTGGCTTGGCTTGGCTTATTGTTATGAGTTTATTGGATCAAGACTAACAAATAACTTTGTGATGAAAATTCTTCAAAAATATAGCTACTCTTTTCAAGTATACCATTTAAAATATTTCATCAGGCAGAGCCCTGACCAGGAAAAAAAAAAAGAAAGAAAGATAAGAAAAAAATAAATAAAATGCTCCAAAAAGTGTTTTCAGTAGTCTTCACTAGCCCTTGTGGGGGGAAAAATACTTTTTTAACTTGCTTTTCTAAGATTTGTTATATTTAAATCCAAGAGAAACTATGCCAAAAAAAGGTATTATAAAGAGGAATGCATGTAGCATTAATGCAAATATCAAGAAAATACTTGAAAGAGTCCTTTTCATTTATTTAATTAAATTTGGTGTTTTATTTTGTCTGAATCTGATTTTCTTCTATTTAATCTATGCAATTATGCTTGTTTTATATTTATAAGCACTTGACTCACTGGTGTGGTCTTTTTACTGTGTTTTATTTCAAAACGTTGTTTTAAGTGATAGTGTCCTTAAATTTTAGTGTCATTTGGTCAACTTACTGGTAACACCAGAACAAGAAAGCAAAAAAGTAATAAATTCTGCTGGCACAGAACTAACATATCATTTGGTAACTGTAAAACCTATTTGCAGTCAAAGGTTGATTTATTGGATAAAGGACTAAAAGAAGCATATATTACCTTTGCCTTTATATTTTTTCTTTTAAGAAGGAGCATTATGGAAAAATAAATATAAAAAAGTCTCAGTGAATTTTTTGTTGCGGTTCTCAATTCAGCAATCTACTGGCTGCTTGTGAAACTGTGAAATAAAATTGTTCTTAATCTTTATTCAGTTTAGTTTATAGCATTACTGTTTTATGAAATGTGACATTTTAGGAGCCAATATACTAGAGCTCTAAAAGGATAGTATATCTTTAAATTCTGACTGGGGAGTAAGAAGAGAAGATACTCTTACCCTACAAAATAAACCAACTCTTGAGCAGTATGCAATATTATGAAATGTTACAACACTATATTAAAAATAAAATATTTTAAAATTGCATTTATATAAATGTGTCCATTTCATTTTTTCTTAAGATTGTTGTTTCCTAACAGAACAAAGACAGATGCTATTATTAGCTAAAAATCCATTTACGTTCTAAAACCAACAAAGGAGAAAAAATAGAATTATAAAAAATAGCTAATACAAAACTAGACAGAAAAAGAGAAAAAACAAATGAAGATGGAACAAATAGCAAGAAAGATCAAACTCAGTTATATCAGTAATCACAGTAATTACTAATGATTTAAGCATGCCAATTAAAGTGCAGAGGTTATCAGTTTTAATAAAAAAGGCCGTATTTTGCCTCTAAGAAAATGTTTTCAAGAAGCAAATTGGTGAAAAGTAAAAGGATGGAAAAAAGATACACCATGCTCTCACAAATCAAAAGTAAGTTGGAGTGGCCATATTAATATCAAAGTACATTTCAGAGCAAGGAATATTTATTGCTGGAGATAAAGAGGGTCATTTGATAAAGGGATCAATTCATGATAGTCAAAATGTAGAAACAAATGTTCATCAGCCAATGGATAAATAAAATGTTATATTCATAAAATGGGATATTACTCAATAATAAAATGAAATATGGATATATGGAACAACATGGGTGAACACTGAAAACATTAGGCTAAGTGAAAGAAACCAGATTCTATTTATATGAAATGTTCAGAATAGACAAATCTATAGAAACAGAAATAAATTAGTATCTAGGACTGGGGAAAGTTGGAAATGGGAGGTGACTGGGTACAAAGTTTCTTCTTTGGGCAATAAAAATAGGATTTTCTAATAAATTCATAGAGATGTGTTGCCATCACCATAAGCAAAAGTTTACTTTTTTACTGGCACTAGCCATATTTCAAGTGTTCAGTAGGGAGTGCAGGGTTACAGTATGTTTTTTAAATCACATGAGAGTAACACAAAAGTTTTAAATGCATATTTTACACCCCAAAGCAACCAATTCTTGTTCTTGGAGTTAGCTGAGCTTCCTAGGATCCATGGATTTATAGTTTCGATCAAATTTGGAAACACAGCAGTTATTTAAACATTTTTTCATTTCCAATTCCACTTATATTAGTCTGCCTGAAATACACAGCTTATTAATGCTTTGCTCATTTTTGGTTATTTTTCATTTTCTATAGTTTTCATTGCTTTGTCTTCAAGTTCACTAATCTTGTCTTCTGTTGTGTCTAATCTCTTAATTCCATTAATGTATTTTTTGTATCAGACATTGTGTATTTTATCTTTAAAAATCCAGTTTGGATCTGTTTTATATCTTCCATTTTTTGTCATACTCAAGCTTTTCCTCTGCCTCTACCTTGTGAACTCTAGTTTTGTCCTCCCTGGCTTCCTATCTCTTTCTTGCCAAATCAGAGACTTCGTGGCTATACCTGGATTTCCCTTCCTTGCCCTGCAATCGTGAAACTCTAGGCAGTAAGAGACAGAGCAGTCATAGGGCTCAGCTAATTTGCTTCCTCTGTTTCATAGATCACAGTTCCTCATTATCTGATGTCTAATGTCTGGAAACTGTTGTTTCATGTTTTTGTCCTGGTCCCTATTACTCTAGTTTGGCTTAAAGCAGAAGTTAGTGTACCGATCCATGTTCTTTTTAAAATCTCTGTTTAATGTGGGCTTTGACCATTTTTCATATTGTTTTCTTTGTGCCTTTTTGTCTCAATCACTCTCGCTGAATTCAGTTATAGTGATTATAGTCTTTTTACTTATTTCCTTAGTTTTTGCTCTTAATTTTAGGATTTTCAATCTTTTATTTTCTTTGGATTTATTCTTAAGTCTTTCCCTAATTTCTTAAGGTTGTTAAATGTTTAATTTGAGAAGGCTAAAAATTTACCTTGAAGTACCATTTCAGCTGCATTCCACAAGTTATTCAGCTGTAAGTATTTTAAAGTTTATATTATGATTTATTCGTGACCTATGAATCATTTAGAAATGTACTTTTAAATTTCAGAACTTAAAAATATTATGTCACTAACTTCTAAGTTGTAATGTGATTACATGAGTTTGAAATTCATTGATATTTGCTTTATGATCTGGTATGTGTTGGTTTTAGTGAAATGGCCCATGTGTGTAAGAAAAGAATGTGTTTTGTTAATTGATTCATGTCTTTTACATACTAGTCTGCTTAATTCATTAGTTTCTAATTCGCCAGTTTCTAAGAGAGGTGTGTTAAAATCTCCCAAGATGATTGGTGGATTTTGAATTTTCCGTATAGTTCTGACAATTTTTTTATGTTTTATATGTTTTTTACATTATTTTGTGCATAGAAATTTAGAATTATGTCTTTTTAAGGTTCAGATGAGAATTTGTACATTTATGTGCTAAAAGTACAGAACAATAGTTGACATTTTCAGAGTACTTGATAAGTGAACTTTAACAAAATAGTTGAAACTTATTTGAAAATATTTTCACTTTGGTCTTTGTGGTGGAAATGACAGACTTTTTCATTGAAGGATGATGACACAGCAGCCATATTATACCAAGATGAAAAATATCATGATCATACTGAAAGGTCAAGCATGGGCTTCCATGGTGAAGTCTTCTGTGCCAGTGCACCAGAGAATGCCTACCATCCAAAAAAGCAGTCAATTGATGGAAAAGAAGATTATTAAACCTTTGTTCTGGGATTTACTGTTAAAAAACAAACAAAAAACAACAAAAAAGCGGTGACAGGAAACAGTTAAGGAAATGATTTAACTGAAGGGGGAAGCAAGATTTTTTTTAAAGCATTGTTCTTAATCCCCATGACTGTCCTTCGGTCACAATTCCAGAATAAAAGTATTTACTTTGTGTATTAATGTTTTATGCTTTTTATGAAACACTCAAGTCTTTTATTTTCCCCCTTCTCGAACCACAGGAGTAACTATCTTTTCACCCAGTACAAGTGCTGGTCATAAATACACAAAAAACTTGTGTTTATCATGCAAACCACTAGCACCAAGAAATTTTATTTGTTGCAATTTAATGTCAACAGTACTGGGTAAATAATTTTTATATACACATACTAAAACACAAATGCAGATTTGTGGGTCAGATGACAGTTACTCTTTTTCCTGTGCATGTGGTAATTCATTAACATTGCCTCAGAAATATATTAGAATACATGTGTGTATAGAATATACATTCATACATACATAAACACGTGATATGCGTAGTTTTTAACAAATACACTGGCCATTACCCATTCCACTTGAAAATATATGTATGAACTACCTCATGAAATGTAAACAGGAGTATAAAGAACCACAAGTTTCTACCAATAATAGACATTTAAAAGTCTTGACTAAGGAGAGAGAGTTCTTTTTTAAATAAACATTTAACTCAAAGTAGAAGTCATTTTTGGAAATCCCTCTATTAGATAACACAATTCTCCTTTATTTGATGCTGATTTCTGTTGTACTAACCACAGGCTATTTTTTATATACTCCTAACAGTAAGACACACAAAAATAAGAGTTAAATATTGATGTGTTTTAAAACTCTCACATTTTTGAAAGCACTACTTGAACTTACCTACTTTATTTTATTTCTGACTGTGCCCTAAGACACCATGAAGAGAAGACACCAATTTAAAAAGTTCAACAAATAGGAAAATGCAATTAGTATAAAATTTGAAAATATTGGCTTTCTAGCTCAGTAATTTGTCACAGCTTGCTGTATTTAAGTGGACATCTATACATCTATTCCTGCTTGCATCTTAGAGTGGGATTTAAAATTTTTCAAAGGATAATCCTTCAATATTGTATTTTGAAGCATATACATTAAGGAAAATTTCTTTTAAAGCTATCACAACACTTTTTCTGTGTGAAAGTTGAGGACAACTTATATGAATAATATTCTGTTATGTAAGAAGGGGTATTCCAGTTGTACCCATGAAACTGACAAATCTGTCCTAGTGTTGGGGATTTGCCATTAAGTTTTTTGTTGGGACGGGAATTATACTTTAAAAGAGGGGAAATCCTTTTTTTTTTTAAATGAACAACACTTTTTGTTGTTCTCCCTAGAATCTATGTTTTGAAAGATGTCAAACTCTTCCAATTTTAAATAATCAGCTGTACAAATGCGTTTTTAAAGTATAATAAGCAACATTTCAAAAATTAAAAAGATTTTAATCTTATTTAATCATGATATTGTAGTTAGCTCAGTGACTATAGATTCAGAAATAACTAGTTTAATGTTAACATGGTAATTGTTTTAAATTTTTTTGTTTTTCCATTTGTTTAGACTTTTTTTCTTTCATGAATGTATTTTTTATTTTAAATTGAGAAATAATGGTATATATTTATGGGGTATATTGTGTTTTTAAAATATTTGCATCATGAAATGATAAAAATCAAGCTAATTAACATATCTGTCACCTTACTTACCCTTTTTTATGATGAGAACATTTAAAATCTACTCTTTTTTTTCCCCTCCTCAAGATAGAGTCTCACCCCATCACCCAGGCTGGAGTGCAGTGGCATGATCTCGGCTCACTGCAACCTCCATCTCCCAGGTTCAAGCAATTCTCATGCCTCAGCCTCCCAAGTAGCTGGGATGACAGGTATGCATCACCATGCTTGGCTAGTTTTTTGTATTTTTAGTAGAGATGGAGTTTCGCCATATTTCCCAGGCTGGTCTAGAACTCCTGGCCTCAAGCGACCTGCCCACCCCACCTCAGTCTCCCAAAGTGCTGAGATTACAGGCGTGAGCCACCGCGCCTGGCTAAAATCTCTTTTAGCAATTTTGAAATATACAATACATGGTTACTAACTATAGTCAGCATGCTGTGCAATGGATCTTTAAAACCTATTCCATATGTTTTACTGACAACTTTGTACCCTTTGACTGTCTCCCCATTCCTCATCCCCTCCATATCCCCCAGTCTGGTAACCATCATTCTACCCTCTACTTCTATGAGTTTGAGTTGTTTAGATTCTACATATAAGTGAGATCACACAGGTTTTGTCTTTTTGTTCCTGGCTTATTTCACCCAGCATAATGTCCTCCAGATTCATTCATGTTGTAAATGGCAGAATTTCCTCTTTTTGTCTGGATGAATAGTATTACATTTTACCACATTTTCTTTATTCATTCCTCCTTGATGGGCAATTAGGTTGCTTTCATATCATGGCCATTGTGAATAATGCTGCAGTGAAGATGCAGGTGCAGATATCTCTTTGACATACTGATTTCAAGTCCTTAGAATATATACCCAGAAGTGGGATTGCTGGATTATATGGTAATTCTATTTGAAATTTTTGGACAAATGTCTGTACTTTTTTCTATAATAGCTATATTTGCATTCTACCAACAGTGTACAAAATGTGCCTTTTCTCCGCATTCTCACCAATACTTATCTTTCATCTTTTTGGTAATAGCCATTCTGACAGATGTGAGGTAATATATCATTATAATTTTAACTTGTATTTCCCTATGATTAGTGATTTTAAGCATTTCTTTTATATATCTGTTGGCTCTTTGTATGTCTTCTTTGGATAAGTGTCTTCTCAGGTCCTTTGTCCATTTTTTAATTGGGTAATTTATTTTCCTGCTATTGAGTTTCTAATATATCACATATATAGTTTGTACATGTTTTCTCCTAATCCATGGGCTTTCTCTTCACTCTATTGATTGTTTTCTTTGCTATGATAAATTTTTTTTTAGTTTGAAGTGAAGTGGCCTTGTTGCCTGGGGTGGCATCTGAAGTTCTTGGTCTCATGGCTGAGTAAATCAAGGACGCACACACACCAAGGGTGAGGTCAGAGCAGAAGTAGACGTTTAATAGATAAAAGAAAGAGAACAACTGTTTGTTGCAGAGAGGGCTCTCAAAAGGGTTGCCGTTCAGCAGTGAAATGCAAGGGTTTTATAAGTGAGTTAGTGGGGAGGCAGTGTCTTATAGGGCACGAAAAACTGGTTAGGACTAGGTGTGCTGTCTGCATAGAATGTGAATCTCTGGCATCCCCCACCCCAACCTTTTATTATGCTGTGGGTCCTTTGCCTAAGTGACTCCACATTGCTTTCCTACTGTGCACGTACTAAAAAAAAAAGGTGGAGGTGGAGCCCCCACGATGGACATGCCTGGCCCCAGGTACCCCTTTCTATTGGTGCAGTTGCAGACATCCCCCCCATGCAAGCTTCCAGCTTCCTTATCACTGTTTGCAGCCTGATCTTCCCGGCTGCTCTTTGTTAGAAAAAAAAAAGTGATTTCTTTGGCTGCTTTTTGTTACAAGGGAAGTTCTGCCAAGAACTTTTTGCCTTAACTATCTGCCTAGCTAGTCTCTTTTTATCTCGTCTCTCAGAAGTAATCTTATTTGTCTTTTTTCTTTTGTTGCTTGTGCTTCGGAGTTCTTATCCAAAAAATCATTGCCCATACCAATGTCATAGAGCTTTTCTCTGTTTTATTCTACTAGTTTTACAGTTTCAAGTCTTTTAAGTTTTTAATCTATTTCAAGTTGATTTTTCTACATAGTGTGAGATGAAGGTCTTATTTCATTCTTTTGCATGTGGATGTCCAGTTGTTTCCAACACCATTTACTGAAAGACTCTCTCCATTGGGTGTTCTTGACACCTTTGTCAAAAATCAATTGACCATATAGATATGTGGGTTTATTTCTGGGCTCTCTATTCTTTTCCACTGCTTGGTGTGTCTGTTTTGATGCCAGTACCATGCTATTTTGATTACTATAGCTTTGTAATATATTTTGAAATCAGATATTGCGATTCCTCCAGCATTGTTCTTTTTAAACAATATTGCTTTGGCTATCTGGAGTCTTCTGTGGTTCCATACCAATTTTTCTATTTCTGTGGAAAATGTCATTAGACTTTTGATAGGGATTGCATTGAATCTGTAGATTATTTTGGATAATTATGGACATTTTAACAATATTCTTCCAATCCATGAACACAGGATATCTTTCTATTTATTTACGTCTTCTTCAATTTCATTTCTCAATGTTTTATTTATAGTTTTTGGCATGTAGATCTTTTACCTCTCTGGTTGATTTATCTTTAAGTATTTTTTGGTGCTATTGTACATGGAGTTGTTTCTTAATTTCTCCCTTGAATAATTTGTAGTTAGTTTATAGAAATGCTGCTGGTTTTGTATCCTGCAACTTTACTGAATTCCTTTATCAGTTTTAATAGCTTTTTTTGAAGAGGCTTTAGGGCTTTCTATGTATAACATCACATCATCAACAGAGACAATTTCAGTTCTTCCTTTCCTTTAACTGTTTTCAAAATAATGTGATTCCCCGGCCTTCTCTAACAGTGACCTGATTTCTTGTTTTTGTTTTATTGTTTTGAACTCAGATTTAAATCTGTTTGAAGAGGTTCAACCTTTTCCAGTTACTATTCTTGCTGATGTTCCTATTTTTGGCTGGTGGAACTGTTGTCAGGTTGGTTCTAGAGGTCTTTGGACATAGCCTCAAAGCTTTATTAGCTTCCTTATTTTCTGTATGGCCAGATGTTCCAGGACCATCCTGTGTATTTCATGTACCAGACCTGGAATAAGCCAACTGAGGAGGAATAAGCCACTGGGTTCCTTTTCAGGAGGCTGAGGCAGGAGAAATAGTATTTAGAAACCAAGATCTGAGTGCTAGGACTGCATATTACTGCTATGTTGTCCATTGCTATCAATGGACAGAACTAGGAAAAATGTGTTTTTTTTTTTTTTTTTTTGAGATGGAGTTTCGCTCTTGTTGCCCAGGCTAGAGTGCAATGGCCTGATCTCGGCTCACCACAACCTCCGCCTCCCAGGTTCCAGCGATTCTAACTGCCTCACCCTCCCGAGTAGCTGGGATTACAAGCAGGCACCACCATGCCCGGCTAATTTTGTAGTTTTAGTAGAGACGGGGTTTCTCCATATTGGTCAGGCTGGTCTCAAACTCCCGACCTCAGGTAATCTGCTCATCTCGGCCTCCCTTATTGCCCAGGCTGGAGTGCAGCAGTGGCACAGTCTCGGCTCACTGCATCCTCCGCCTCCCTGGTTCAAGCAATTCTCCTGCCTCAGCCTCCTGAGTAGCTGGGATTACAGGCATGTGCCACCATGCCCAGCTAATATTTTGTATTTTTAGTAGAGATGGGGTTTCACCATGTTGGCCAGGCTGGTCTCGAACTCCTGATCTCAGGTGATCCGCCCATCTTGGCCCCTCAGAGTGCTGGGATTACAGGCGTGAGTCACTGTGCCTGGCTCAAAAAATGTATATATGTTTTTTTCTTTTAACTTACTTGCTGTATCATTTTATATATGTAATACATATTTGTATGGTTGTCATATTAACAATACCAATATTATCATTAATAGTATGTGTATTAGGATTCTCCAGAGAGAACAGATAGACACATGAGAAGGGGTTTATTAGGGTAATTGGCTTATGCAATTATGGAAGCTGAGAAGTCTCACAATAGGCCATGTCCAAGTTGGAGAACCAGGAAGGTGAGTAGTCTGGCCTGGTCCAAGTCTGAAGGCCTCAGAACCAGGAAAGCTGATGGTATAACTCTCAGTGCAAGGGTGAAAGCCCTAGAATCCAGGGGGCTTCTGCAAGTCTAAGAGTCCAAAGCTAGAGAACCTGGAGGTCTGATGACCAATGAATGACAGGAGAAGACGGATGTGCCAGCTTCAGAAGAGAGAATGAATTCATCTTTCCTCTGCCTTTTTGTTCTAAGTCCTCAGCTGGTTGGATGGTTCCTGTCTACACAGAGGGTGCATTTTCTTTAAAAGCCCACTAATTCAAATGTCAATCTCTTCCAGAAACACCCTCACAGGTACACCCAGAAATAATGTTATACCAGCTATCTGCATATTCCTTGATCTAGTCAAGTAGACACCTAAAATTAATCATCACAATTTGCTTACTGAAAATGTTTTCTGGGAGATGGGGAGTGGATATCTTTTTTAAACATCAAGTATATACCACTAGAAATATTTTAAATCACTTGAAATATTTACTCTCCATCTGGCCATCCTACCAATTTAATATACGGGTTTATTTGTTCGATTTTGGTTTTGAGTGTATAAAAAAGTTGACCACTTTTTTTTAACAATTTATAAGAACTTTACATTGTTCAAAAGGATAAAACAACTTATATTCAGAAAAGGTTCACTTTTATCACTGTCCCTCATCCACCTATTTCTTCCTTTCTTCTATATATAACATTAAAAACTTTTTCTTGGTTTATACTTCCATTTTTTTAATATAATAATAAATACATTTACAGCTCCCCTCCCTTTACTGAATACTACATATGCTTTCCTCCAATGCACTTTTCTCACTTAACTCTATTCTGAAGCTCATTCCATAGCAGGATGCAGAGCTCTTCATTTCTTACCACATCTGCATAGTACTCCATTGTGTGAACCTAGCATTATTTATTCAATCAATCCTCTACTGATGGACAATTAAATTGTTTTCAGTCTTTGCTATTGCAAATAGTGTGACACTGAAAATCACTGTAAACTGTTAGGTCCATAAACATGTGCAGTTTTGCTAGAAACTGTCCAATTCCCATCCACAAGGGTCATACTATCTTCTATTCAGAACAGCAACATATAAGAATACCTACCATGTCCCAGCCTTGGAAACATAGTATGTTGTTCAGGTCACTTTTTAAAGCAGTTTTATTTTCATATAATTTCTATATACCACTGTAATTTTTATATACCATAAAATTCACCCATTTTATGTGTACATTTTTCTTTGTAAATTTACCCACCTGTGCATTACAACAATTCAGTTTTAGAACACTTACATTAAATCCTCAGTAAATTCTGCTGTGAGCACTTTTAACCAAATACTTGGCGTAGACTTATGTGGGGGGTTTACACAGATGGCATAAAATCTGGTCTCAAAAAACATGTAATAACAAACATGGTTAAGTGTTCTTAAAGATTTTTTTCCTCTATTTTTTCTTTTTTTAAGATATTAATATGATAGGTTTTTCTCTCTCTCTTTTTTACTCTGTCTCTCTTACTGTTCATTTAGCTCAAGATGATAAGTAAATTTCTCCTCTCTTTCTCTCTCTCTCTCTCTGGAGCACTGTGATGATTGGTTTTATGTGTAAACTTGGCTAGGCTGTCGTACCCAGTTTCCAATTAAACACAAATCTAAATGTTGCTGTGAAAGTATTCTGTAGTTGGGTAAGCATCTATAGTCAGATAAGTCTCATTAAAGGAGGTATCTTTGATAATCTGGGTAGGTGTCATCCAATCAGTTGAAAGGCCTTAATAATAAAACTGAGGTTTCCCTGAGGAAGAAAAAAAAATGTTGCCTTTGGACTGTAGCTTCAGCTTTTGCCAGAGAATTCTCAGCCTGCTGGCCTGCCCTACAGATTTCTGATTTGCCAGCCCCCACAATCAGGTAAGCTAATTCCTATAATCTATCTATCTATCTATCTATCTATCTATCTATCTATCTATCTATCATCTATCTATCTATCTATCTATCTATCTATCTATCTATCTATCTATCTATCTATCATCTATCTATCATCTACCCATCTATATCTGTCTAGTCTTTTACATATACATACATATGTACATGTAAGTATACACACACTTTCAATTATCTTAAAAATATACTACTCCTTAAAAGTCTTTTTACACCTTCAAGATTCCTGAAATTTCTAAATATTATTGAACAACTCAAAGAGAATATTTATAAGGATGAATATGATATATATTCTACCAGAGAAATAGGACATTATATCTCCTATTGTTCCACTTATCTGGTAGAACTCTGATATGTGCACCCCACCACTACCAAACTCCAGTTCAACCATATGGATAGTGCAACCTTTCTGGGATTCTGCCTTCGTGTTGATGTTCTCTCAGCCTTTACAGGTCTCATGTTTTTGACTATTCTCTCCAGCATATAACCACTTAGGATAACTGGATATGCCCATGGCAAACAGCAGCATCAGATATGCTTATTAACACTCTAGATTTTTACTTTGTTATCTATGACTATGACAACGATCTTCCTTCTTTTCCCAACAGTTTAACCAAGTATTTTAAAAGATGTTTAAAAAAATATTTTGTCCAGATTATTTAGTCCAATACTAGAAGACTTTCTCTGGACATCTTATCTTCCATGTAACCAGAAATGGAAATCATCATATTCATTCTTATAGATATTCTCTCTGAGTATCTCAATAATATTTAGAATATTCCAGGAATCCTAAGGTATAAAAAGACTTTTAAAGAGTAGTATATTTTTAAGATAAATGATTTCCAGATATTTTAACTCCATGTATACTCCCTCCTACAATGTATATGCCCAAGAATGTGGTCTGATGGTTCTTCTTTCTCACCTCTCCTCATAACCAACCTTACACTATTGTGCAAAAAGAGAGCACTTCACTCTCATTCTGAACCTTACTCATGCTTTGCTTTGTGATACGAAAACCTTCTGGATGACAAAGGATAATTTAAGAATTAATAGCTCCAGAGAGGGAGTTCCATGAGAGCAAAACAAAGGGAGTCACTGTGCAAAATGTGAAAGCAGCCAGTGCCACAGTGGGTCTCATGAAGACAGAGCGTAGACAGGTGGTTACCAGAGGCCAGAGAGAGTGGTGGGGAGAGGGAAATGAAGATAAGTTGATTAACAGGTACAAACATATGGTTTGGTAGAAGAAGTAAGATCTAGTGTTAGATAGATCAGTAGGGTGACTATAGTTTACAGTGATCTATTGTATATTTCAAAATAGCTAGAAGAGAATCATTCAAATGGTTCTAGCATAGAGACAAATATTTAAGGTGACAGATAAGTACACTGATTTTATCTTTATACCTTATAAGAATATATCAAATTATCTCATGTATCGTGAATTTATGTACATCTATTGTGTATAAATTTACGAATTAAAAAAAAAAAGCAGCAGTGCCTTGGTTCATCCAAGACACAGACTCATAACAATGCTTCATGCCTTCCCTATCTAAGAGTTAGGATTTAAAAATGAGATTATTGTCACAGGAATATATATTAACATTTTCATTTTCAAATCAAAGTAAGCCTTTTTCTAACAGAAAGTATAGTTATGTGCCACATAATGACATTTTGGTGTAAGATGAATGAACCACATATACAACAGTGGTCCCCAAGGTTATAGGAAGCATACATAGAAGTCTGATACATGGCACTTGGTATTGGCACTGCAGATCAAGTAGGGGACATGACTGATAATTCAGTAATGGTGCTGGGACGTTTGGTTTTCCATATGAAAAATACATATAAATAAAAATATATATACTATCTAGGTTTATGTAAGTATACTCTGTCATGTTTGTACAATGATAAAACCACCTAACAATGCATTTCTCAGAATGTATCCCCATCATTAAATGATGCGTGACTGTATAAGTTCAATTTGGCTCATTAGTTTGACAATAAGAACTGGCTTTGCACCTCAAAATGGACAGGCAGACATCCTCCACAAACTGATTGAGCTAATTATGTAGCTTCAAGGTTATGATGGAAAATACACTTAAAGCACATGAACTATACAATATGCCAGAAGTTATATCTTTTATAATACTCACATTTATGGTTAAAAAAATAACAAATGTGAAGTTAAAAATGTGCAGGGATGAGATACGTAATTTTAAAAAGTTATTTTAGGGCTTAAACAAGTTTGAGGATCATTAATATAGACCATTTTTTTCTCTAACATTTTTGTCATTTTTAAAATTGCTGTTACAATTACTGTTTTAGTACTTTACCATTTTAGGAATAGGTTTTAGAATTAATAATTCAACCTATTTCACCTAGTTACAAACTGTAAAAAGAATAATCAGAGGTATTACCCAGTTGCCAAATACAGTGAAATTTTGGTTGAAAATTAGTTTTGATTTTAATGAGCCCTTAGTAATTAGTTCAACCTCATTTTAATGACATATACAATGTCCTCATTTTAGCATTATATGTAGCGGCCAGAAACTGTGCCAAATATCAAAATAAATTGTGGTATGTTTATACAACAGAGTACAGCAATGACAATGGATGAACTAATGGTACACACAATTTGTGGATTAATCTTATAACTAATGTCAGGTAAAGAATCCATACACACAAGTGCATAATGTATGAATCCATTTATATAAAGTTCAAAGACAGGCAAAATGAATCAAAGGTGATGAAACTCAGAAAAACTGCTATGTTTGGGAGGTAATGGCTGAGAAAAGGCAGGAATGAGGCTGTGAAGTGTTGCCAATATTCTACATCTTCACTTTGGCAGTGGTTACACGGGTGTTCACGACATAAATATCTATCAGACTGTATATACTTTTGTCCACTTTTTGAATGCATGGTATACTTCAGTAAAAGTTTGCTAAAAAATAAAAATAAAAAAGACATTGTGCTTCTTGTTACCAAAATAAAACCATGGCAGATATTTTGGTAAATATTCTATTTTTCCCATCTTCTACTGTTGCTGATGACAGGGATGGTATTCAGGTGAACACTTTGTCACTAAGAATATCATTTAGCTTTAGCCTGTGCAGCCAATGCAGCTTCTTCACGCCACTTAGCTTTCTTTGCCAAGTTCCAACTCGTTAAGGATTCATGTCGTTCTACAGCCTGTGGGGGGGGGAGAAATGTATATATATATATCACTGTGACTCTCTGGAAACTGGAAAAATTTGTATTTTAGATAGAAATACACAGGAGAGAATAGAATTAGAAGTTTTAACATATGTTAATAATGGGAAGAGAGAACAGACTGAATGGGTAAAGAGGCCATATTTGAAGTTATGACAGCATAGACTTTTTCAGAAGGAAAGCTGCAAGTCCTCAAACTGAGAGACATACAAAGTCCTTAGTAAAATAAATAAACATTTAATATATATTGACGGATACCTAGTGTGCATCTCATATTTAATATAGCCAAAATAGAGAGTTGACATATTTTGCTCCCCCTGCCTACCAGTCTTTCCCTAGCCAAACACATCTCAATAAATGGCAGCATCATCCACCTACTTGCTCAAGTCAAAAAACCCAGGCCTTTTCACTTCTTTATTCCATTTTCTTTTCTGCTTCCACAATGAATTCACCACAGAGTTCTATCCTTTTTACTTCCCCAAATTTACCTGAACTTGCTAACCTTTTCTGCATCTCCATCTGCCACAATTTCTTTAAGGTACATGCATTGTTATTAAAAATGAAGAATGAATTGGAGACAGGCAAGAGGGACAGTGGTGGGACCATTTAGAATATATTGCAATGAACCAGCCAATAGATGTATATTGGTATCTCAGGAGAGATACTGGGGAGTGCTCCAATTTGGCTGTATTTTGAAAGTGGAGCCAGTGGGGTTGCTGATGACTTATCCATGAGCAGCTAGAAAGACAGAGTTGACATCAACTGAGAGGAAGAAAACAGTACAGAAAAGGGTGGCTCAGGGTTGTCTGGGGGAAGATCTAGAGTTCAACTCTTGACACGTTAAGTTTGAGATGTCCATTAGATATCCAAAGGGAAATGTTAAGTAAGCAACTGACTATATGAATTTGAAATATAAATTTGAGAGTCCTTGGAATATAGAAGGTGTTTAAATCCAGAAGACTTGGTAAGATCCCCAACGGAGTGAGTGTAGATAGAGAACGGAAAGACTAAAGACTGATCCATGGGGAGATTCCACTGTTATGAGGCCCAGGAGAATAGGAGAAACCGGCAGAGTAAACTTGGAAGACGTGGCCAACAGACAACCTATGTGAGTGTGGTACCACGGAAACCAAGAGAAGGAAATGTTTCGTAAAAGATAAACGATTTTCATTCCCAATGCTCTCACTTCAGAGCTTCTGAGGATTTTTATGGAAGGACAATGGCTAGTTTGCATTCTCCAACAAAGGGTAAGTGAAAAATGCCACATTGGCCTATTCCAGTGTTTTTCATATATCCATTTATAACCAACTATTTCCCTATGTGCCAAAAATATTCTTTTCTTGGTTGAAGAATGGAGAAACTGGCTACTATGTGCCAGAATTTCTGTAGAGGGGTGGCTATGAGGTGTAGGGAGATCAAATTCCTTTATAATCCAGATATTCTCAACCTAGACATAGTTTTAGCAGCTCCAGTAGATTGAACTCAGATTGAGGGAAGGAAGATACTGATTCAGCACTGATTTGGCAGAAGAAAATATTTGCTAATCAAGCAGAATTGTCAACTGCCTCTCCAAAATGTAATGAGATTTATCAGCACCCAAGCATTGAAACGTTGTGTCAAACTGAGTCTAAATAAACAGTCTTCAAAGTAGGATAAGAACTACAATGTCCACTGAGGTCAAGAAAGCAATAGGAACACATTTCATCTTTTTTTAAAAAGAAAATCGCTAACATTTAATAGAAGAGTTGAGGAATAGAGAATCCCTGTCTATGTCAGGAGTTGAAGATATCTTGAGGAACCTGTGACAGTTCTATAATACAGAAGAATATAAAGGCACATCTCACTTTATTGTGCTTTGCTTCATTGTGGCTTTCTTTCTTTCTTCTTCTTCTTTTTTTTTTCAAATTGAAGGTTTGTGGCAACCTTGCATGGAACAAGTCTATAGGCTCCATTTTTCCAACAGCATTTGCTCACTTCGTGTCTCTATCACATTTTGCTAATTTTTGAACTATTTCAAACTTTTTCATTTTCATAACATCTGTTATGGTAATCTGTAATCAGTGATTGCTGTTGTTACTATTGTACTTGTTTTAGGGTGCCATAAGTGTGCCCATGTAAGACGGCTAACTTAATTGATAAACATTGTGTGTATTCTCCACTCCATCCACTGGCCAGTCTCCTATTTCTCTCCCTGTCCTTGGGCCTCCCTATTCCTTGAGATACAACAATACTGAAATTAGGCCAGTTAATAACCCTGTAATGGCCTCTACATGTTCAAGTAAAAGGAAGGGTTGTACATCTCTCACTTTAAAAAACTAGAAATAATTAAGCTTAGTGAAAAAAGGCATGTTGAAAACCAAGATAGATCAAAAGCTTGGCCTCTTGTGCCAAACAGTTGACCACGTTGTGAATGCAAAGGAAAAGTTATTGAAGAAAATTAAAAGTACTACTCCAGTGAACACCTAAATAAAGTGAAACAGCCTTATTACTGATATAAAAAACGTTTTAGTGGTCTGGAAAGATCAAACCAGCCACAGCATTCCTTTAAGCCATAGCCTAATACGGAGCAAGGCCCTAACTGTCTTCAGTTCTGTGAAGGCTGAGAGAGGTGGGAAAGCAGTAGACGATAAGTTGGAAGCTAGCAGAGGTTGGTTCATGAGGCTGAAGGAAAGAAGCTGTCTCCATAACATAAAAGTGCAAGGTGAAGCAGCAAGTGCTGATAGAGAAGCTACAGCAAGTCATCTAGAAGATCTATTATAGCTAACATCGTTGATGAAAGCTATGCTAAAAAACAGTTTTTCAATGAAGACAAAATAGCCTCATATTGGAAGAAAATGCCATCTAGAACTTTCAGAGATAGAGGTCAATGCCTGGCTTTAAAGCTTCAAAGACAGGCTGACTCTCTTGTTAGGAGCTACTGGCAGCTGATGACTTTAAGTGGAAGCCAATACTCATTACCATTCTGAAAATCCTAGGGCTCTTAAGAATTATGGTAAATCTACTCTGCCTGTGCCATGAATGGAACAATGAAGCCTGGGTGACAGCTTATCTGCTTACATGGCTTTCTGAATACTTTAAGCTCACTGTTGAGACTTACTTCTCAGAAAAAAAAAGATTTCTTTCAAAATATTACTTCTCAGTGACAATGCACCTGGTCACTCAAAAGCTCTTATGGATATTTACAAGGAGATTAATGTTTTCATGACTGCTAACACAACATCCATTCTTCAGCCCAAGGAAAAAGGTGTTGTTTCAACTTTCAAGTCTTGTTATTTAAGAAATACATTTTGTAAGGCTATAGCTACCATAGATAGTGATTCCTCTGATGGATCTGAGCAAAGTAAATTGAAAACCTTCTAGAAAGAGTCACCATTCTAGATGCCATTAAGAATATTTGTGAATCATAGGAGGACGTCAATATTAATAGGAGTTTGGAAGAAGCTGATTCCAATCCTCATAGATAACTTTGAGGGGTTCAAGGCTTCAGTGGAGGAAGTATGAGGAAGTAACTGCAGATGTGGTGGAAATAGCAATAGAACTGGGATTCATAGTGGAACCTGAAGACAAAATTGAATTGCTATAATCTCATGATAAAACTTTCACACGATGAGTTGCTTCTTACAAATGAGCAAAGAAAGTGGTTTCTTGAGATGGAAACTACTGCTGGTGAAGATGTTGTGAACATTGGTGAAATTAGAACAAAGTATTTAGAATATTACATAAACTTAGTTAATAAAGTAGTGGTAGGGTTTGAGAGAACTGACTCCAAGTTTGAAAGAAGTTCTACTGTGAGGAAAATGCTGTCAAACAACATTGCATGCTACATGGAAATCTTTCATGAAAGAAAGAGTCAACTGATATGGCAAACTTCATTGTCATCTTATTTTAAGAAATCGCCACAGCCACCCCAACCTTCAGCAACCACCATCCTGATCTGTCAGCAGCCATCAACATCAAAGCAAGACCTTCCACCAGCAAAAAGATTACAACTCATTGTGTACTATAAACATAACTTTTATATGCATTGGGAAACCAAAAAATTTGCGTATCTCAGTTTATTGTAATATTCACTTTATTGTGGTTGTCTGGAACTGAACATACAATATCTCTGAGGTATTCCTGTTTTCATTCATTTCAATACCATTAGAATAGATATTAATAAATAAGAATGGTTTCTTTTTTGGCCAGAAAATTACATGGCATCTTTAAATACTTACATGGATAATTTTGTAAGCTTAAATAAAGTCTCTAAACAATTTATGGGGTTTTGGTACAAAATTGGTACAAAATTCAAAACTACTATATCTTCCAATTATTTTGCAAGAATAAAATAGCTGAAGAACATCAGGAAGAGTGTAAGAAATTACTGAGCACATTTCAACAAAAGCTTTGGCATAGTTGGTGGATAAAATTAAGTATTAGCACCACCATTTAGCAATCACAGCTAAAGAGGTATTTCTTTTACTGGATCTATGTATCAATATGTGGCATATTTTCAGTTACAATATTATAATGAATATAAAATTGCAAAATTGTAAATAATAAAGCATTTCAATTGTATTGTTATTACATGAAAATCTGTTAAATATATAATATGGTATATGTCATACATGTTAATAAAATTTTAGGGAAAATGTTTTTGTGTCATTCACAAACAAAGTACAATTTATTGGATGCATGCAGTGGCTCATGTCTGTAATCCCAGTACTTTGGGAGGCCAAGGCAAGAGGATCGCTTTGAGCTTAGGAGTTTGAGGCCAGCCTGGGTAACATGGCAGAAACTCATTTCTACAAAAAATACAAAAAAATTAGCCAGGCATGGTCATTCACACCTGTGGTCCCAGCTACTTAGTAGGCTGAGCCTGCAGAATCCCTTGAGCCTGGCAGGCAGAGGATGCAGGGAGCCAAGATCATGCCACTGCACTCCAGCCTGGGTGAGAGTGAGACCCTGTCCTCCTCCATCAAAACAAAAAAAGGGTGGGGTGGGGAGACCAGCTGTGTCAAATGCTGATAGGTCAATGAAGATGAGTGTATCATTGGTGACCTTGATAACGGCAGTTTGGTGGAGCGTTTGAGGCACGAGCCTGATCAAACGGAATGAGACAGGAAATCAGAGACAGTGTATATAGACAGGTCAACTGAAAAGGTTTGCCACAGAGAAATGCAGCTATACCAAAAGAAGTTTTGTTTTTAGTTTTGAAGAAGGAAGTAGAAACATTTCTATATTTTGATAAAAAATGATACAGTAGAGAAGAAAAAAAACTAATGACAAGCAAAGAAACCTGAGAATTCCTGGAATGAAATCCTTGAAAAGACAAAATGGAATGGGATCCACGCAATTAATAAGAGCTTCTAGATTGGAGCAAGGATCACTTATAATAGGCAGAAAAGCAAAATATACAGGATTATGTGTCATAAGACTGGAAACTGCTCCTTGGGCTGCTACAATTCTCTCAGTGAGGTGGAAGGAAAGGTCATCGATGGGGAGGACTATGGAGGTATAAGGTCTGAGGAGACAGACAGCATGAAATAGTTGGATGACTAGAATTCTTTTCCTGTGTTTAAGAGGCATGTGCATTTTATTTTCTGCAAACTCTGCCTTTTTGCATCTTTTACCCATTTTTTAAAATAAAAGGTTGTTGCTGTTTTATTTATTGGAGCTCCTTATAATTTAAGAAAATTAGCTCTTAGTTTGTGATCTATTTTGTATTTTTCCTAGTTTGTCATTGTGCTTTTACTTTATTTATGGCACTTTTTTACCAAGCAGAATTTTAAACTTTATATGATTAAATTTATCTATCTTTTCTTTTGTATAGCTTCTCAGTTTTGTTCTATATTTAGAAATGTCTACCCAACTACTATAAAGAATTCCTCATATATTCTTTTGGTGATTTTAAGGCTTCACATTTAATATGAAAATCTTATATCCAACTGCAATTTATTTTATGTAGAAAGTATAGTTGGAATGTCCCAATATCATTTCTTGACTAATTTATCTTTCTCCACCCATATACAGAGTCACTATTTCATATATTAAATCCCTATGTAGTGGGTTATTTATGTGATTTGAATTCGGTTCTATTAAGTTGCCTGTCTATTTGTATGTCAGTACTGCAGTTTTAATTATTGTTGTTGTTTTGTTTTAATATATTTTAGAGCTAGTCCTCCCTTAGAACTATTATTTTTAGTATTTTCTTGTATATTTTGCTTATTCTTCTATATAAATTTTAGACTCAGTTTGTCTACTTCCAAAGCAAATCCTGTTGCTATTTTTATTGCAATCATGTCAACTTCATAGACTTAGAGAAGTTCGCTCTCTTTAAAATGTCAATTCTTCCTATTCCAAATAAAAATTTCTTAGGTTATATCTTCTCTTGCGGCCACTGGTAGTGTTTAAAAGTTGCCTTTATATAGATATTGCATGATATGATTTTTAATTTTATTCTTACGTGCCTTACCTTTTTGTTGTTGTTGTTTGTTGCTATTTTAAGTAGGATCCTTATTTCTAATCTTTCTTTTTTATTTATTTATTTATTTTTTGAGACATAGTCTCACTCTCTTGCCCGGGCTGGAGTGCAGTGGCACAATCTCGGATCACTGCAAGCTCCACCTCCAGGGTTCACGCCATTCTCCTGCGTCAGCCTCCCGAGTAGCTGGGACTACAGGCGCCCACCACCACGCCCGGCTAATTTTTTGTATTTTTAGTAGAGACGGGGTTTCACCGTGGTCTCCATCTCCTGACCTCGTGATCCGCCCGCCTCGGCCTCCCGAAGTGCTGGGATTACAAGCGTGAGTCACCGCGCCCGGCCCCCCAGTGTATTTTTAAAAACCTGAAGTATTTGCAGTGACCCATAGGCCTGACACTATCTGGACTCTCCCTGTCTCATACCATCTTCTCTTTGCTCATTATACTCTATCCACACTAGCTCCTTTTTGTTTCTTAACACACCAGACCCTTTCTCACCTCTAAGCTTTGCACATGCTGTTCTTTCCTTCTCCTGGTCTTCTCATGGCTAGCTTATTCTCATCCTCCTCAGAGAGGACGTCCTTGACCACTCCATCAAAAATGGCCTCTCCTAGGGTGTTACTATTTTATCATCCTGTTCCTTTCCCTCATTGCATTAAGAATTCCTCAGATCTTTTTAGTTTATGTGTTTACTTGATCACTCTCCATTTTCCCTACTACAAAATACCTGTCTTTTAATTCCATGATACTCTAATAACAACATGCAGAGTGCCTGACATGTCTCAGGTGCTCAAAAGTATTTAGTGTATTAATGATTTAAAATCAGTGTTTGCTATCACACTTTTGGAGAAGAGGAAACAGAGCAATAACTGGTGCTATACATAAAACTCAATTCTCAGTTGCTACTTTTTGTGTCAGATTCACACAGAGAAAAGCACTGGCTATTGATTTATAACAGAATTATATTTGAAATATGGAATTTTAATAGGAAATGAAAAAACCTTTCCTTCAATTCAAATCATATGTATTGAAAATAAAATGATGACATCAGTATATCTCTAATATGCCTACTTGCTGATAAAATATATATTAAGTGTAATTGGTCTTAATGTCTCATTTGGAAACTTGTGATTATGATTAAAAAACATTAAAGTGCCATTATAAATAAATTATTAGAGGGTGATTCTAAGTAAACAAATTGTCTAATTACTGTTTATCTTTTTGATGTAGATGAGGCAATACACTAATCATCAAAATATTCCTAGAAACTAGAGGATCATCAATTTGGCAGGCAGTCATTTAAGGTTAAGTTAAAAACAAAATATTATCAAAGTTATTTATATACATGCTTGAGTGTTCAGTCCAGTAAATATTTCAAAATTTCTCATTTGGTAAGAACAATTTCAAAGCATTGATTTTTTTCCATGCTAATAGGAATGAAAGGACATTTATATAATATCAGTAGGCTTGTAATTCCTAATCCCTGTGTGAAGTTAGTGGGCTCAGACACACTTGGGCACCTGAGGAGTAAAGGACAGAATCACAGAATTGGGCAGAACAGTAATCAGCTAAATACACCCAGAGAGTGAGGATGTATGGAGCCAAGCAAACTATTCTGAATGATATGCATGTACTATTTAAACCCAGTGTTCATAACCAAAAATGTTATAATCCAGCTCTAATGGCTTCAGTTGCAGGTGCCACGATGAGGAGGGGCACTGTTAAACTGGAGTGTGTTGAGAGGACAGCTCAAAGGTAGAAGGAAGTTGTTAGAGTGGTTAAAACTGAAGAAGAAAATACTCATAGGGATGTGTTAGAAATGTCAAAATACTTGTGGGGCCACTCTTTGTGGTAAAAAGTGACCAGTAGATGGAAGGATTTTGGGAGGCAGAAAACAAAATTAGAGGGTAGTCAGCTCTTAATTTCTCTCTAGAGGTATTAAACAGAAGCCATACATTGGGAAAGGCAAGGAAAGGGCTGACATACAGTATCCAGACAAACTAGATTACCTTGGCAATCACTTCCAAGCTTTGCATTTCTAACAAGTTCATATTTCTGTGCAATAGCTAATTGAGTTCCTGATTTAATGAATGATCTAGTCTGGATAACTTTCAACAACAAAGTTCTCCGTCTTCTGCAGATTTTAACCAGGGTGTAAATTGTTTCGTTTATAAGTTGAAACAAGCATTTGTCCCTCCTAGCCATATAGTGTTAATTTGTTGACTCAAACTTCCATGAACAAATTTGTCTCCAGTATTTTATATATATATACTTATATATATATACACATATATATATACACTTATGTATATAATATGACTTCAAGTCATATTATATATATCATATGACTTGAAGTCATATTATATACATAAGTGTATATATATAT
>NW_026652277.1:134570204-134722509 GCF_009828535.3 Hylobates moloch
AGGATTTGTTATTATATTCCCAAGATATAGCTGAAAAATTGACACTTAGTAGATATTTAATAAGTATTTGTTAAATAAATGAATAGATGAATACAGGTCTTCGAAAACAGAATAGTCTGCACCTAGGCTAGTTTATGAAAAGACTGAGATGCTTGAGGACACTCTATGTCCTTTTAAACTTCATACGTTCAGTGTCTATCATGTTGCTTACCACATAGCAGTCTCCAAATAATTATTTATAAAACTCAACTGAATGAATTCCTGCCTGAGAAAGTATGTTGCCCTAGCTAATATTGCTCCAGCGTTATACTACTTGAAGATTCTTCCATTATTTAAACGTGTGTTTTTCTATTAGTATTTTATTTGTCTTCATATCACTGAGAGGGAATATCCACAGAGCTAGAGAAAGCCACCACTGAGAAACAACCAATCGTTAATAATTCACTAAGAAATATTAAACAAGGGAAATAAGTTTATTTCCCTGGAGAGAATCAAATGTCATACATACACACAGGATTTTCTATTTTGAGCTTCTCCAGTATTGCAGGTCAACAGAATAAGCTCAAGTCATGAGAGAAAGAACAATTTGCTGTTCTCTATCCCTGATGGGATTAAAATATCACTATTTGGCAGTGGTCTACATAAATAAATTACTTACAGCTGCATTAGAGATTTTTTCAATTCTATAATTAGAACAAGTTAAAAAAATTTGAATAAACTTTTAATAGAATAATACAGTAATTATATTCCTTTATTTCTTTTTCTAATGAGGACAGCACATTTTAATTTTATTTATTTAATTTTTTGAGATGGAGTTTCCCTCTGTTGCCCAGGCTGGAGTGCAGTGGTACGATCTCAGCTCACTGCAACCTCTGCCTCCCAGGTTCAAGTGATTATCCTGCCTCAGCCTACCACGTAATGGGATTACAGGCGCCTGCCACCACACCCAGCTAATTTTTGTAGTTTTTTAGTAGAGACAGGGTTTCACCATGTTGGCCAGGCTGGTCTCGAACTGCTGACCTCAGGTTATCTGCCCACCTCTGCCTCCCAAAGTGCTGGGGTTACAGGCGTGAGCCACCACGGCCTAGCCAGCACATTTATTCACTAAACAAATATTGATTGAGTGCTTCCTATGTGCTGGATACTGTTTTATTTCTGAGGTTATAGCAGGTAACCAAACAAAAATCTCTGTTCATTACAAAGCTTATTAATCCATGCAGTTTTTGTTTACTCACTCTGTTCTATGTTATTTTTCATTTCAAAGGTTCATGTAATTTGCAGTTTGTTTGAACATATGATTGTCAGTATTGTTCCTTCAAGCCTTGTTTTTGATTAGAATGGCTCACATTTTCCTTTTCTATAGCTAATTTAGTTACTTCTTAAGATACACTGTTATAACTAGGACTAGATTTTAAATAAAGTAATTCCATAAACACTGGAGAGTGTGGGTAATTTTTTTTCTTAGTTGGAAGCTGTGTGCTTCTTGCTGGACTAAAGCAGAGGATGCAAAGATAGAGCTGCAGAGCTGCCCCCGAGGAGCAATCTGTCTGGCTGGGATGAGGTTCCCTCATCAGGAAATGACCCGCTCCCAAAGGCAGGCCTGAGCGGGACCTTAACTAACTTGTTTTTCAATCCCCTGCTAGTCTTTCTGTAGGGAAAGTACTAAAGTGACAGTTTATCTCTAGACTCAGCTCACAGGGGTTTCCAGTGCTTGGGGTAACCTTATTAAGTGGGTGGTCCAAATGAGGGCCCGATTATTCATTAGGCACTAAGCATATGCTTAGGACACCAACAACAGAAAAGGAAACAAAAACATGAGGGAGCGTTTTGAAATTATTCTGAAATTTGGAATTAAAACAACAACAACAACAACAAAAACCAAAAACAAACAAACAAAATCCTCATGGGAGCACCAGAAATTTGTAAAATGTCCTCACACTTGTTTTCTAAATATGTATTTACATATGGGTTGATGAAGGCCATAACATTTTCAGCACTGAGGATGCCAAAGGTCTTAATTTGGCCTGGGTTCTTAGGGTCAGAGCTGATGATAACATCAAAACTTGTTCTGATTGTGATCTTTTTTTTAAAAAAAACCAACAACCATAAATCAAATCATCTGTTTATCCTGGCAAAACATTCCAGTGGTTCCAAGCACATTGTACTTAGAATACAATGGAAACTCTTTACCAGGGTCTGCAGGGCCCTGTATGATCTGGACCTGCCTACCTCTCCAAGCTCAACTCCAGCCACTGTCTCTTTTCTATATGGTCCAGTCACATGCCTCTCCTTTGACTTTCTCAAATAGGGAAAGCTTGCTCTCATGTCAGGGTCTTTGCATTTCCTTTCACCTCACATGCTCACCTCTTCCTCACTTTTTTTTTTTTGAGACAGAGTCTCGCTCAGTCACCCAGACTGGAGTGCAGTGGCGCAGTCTCGGCTCACTGCAATCTCTGCCTCCTGGGTTCAAGCAATTCTCCTGTGTCAGCCTTCCGAGCAGCTGGGGCTACAGATGCGCACCACCATGCCCAGCTAAGTTTTGTATTTTTAGTAGAGATGGAGTTTCACTATGTTAGCCAGGATGGTCTAAATCTCTTGATCTTGTGATCCACCTGCCTCGGCCTCCCAAAGTGCTGGGATTACAGGCATGAGCCACCACGCCCGGCCATCTTCCTCATTTTTTAGGTCTCAGTATAGCTGTCACCACCTCGTAGAGGCCTTTCCTGTCCAACCTAGCAAAAGTTGCCCTGCCCCTCCTCCCACCCTCTATTTCATTACCTTGTTTTCTCCTTGGCAATTGCCATTCTCTCTGTGTTTGCATATATGCTTTGTCTCGGAATGCAATCTCTATGACCAGGGAAACCCTGATGGTCTTGGGGCATCACTATATGATGGTCAGGATATAGCACAGTACCTAGCACATTTGCAGATTCTCAAATATGTATTGGATAAAGGAATGGATGGATGACAGAAGCATATTTTCAACTGTGTCTGTTTTTGTCTTTTCCTGTTTATACCTCAGCTCTTGGTGGTCTGGCTCTTTACCCTATAGTTCTGCTCAAAATGAGATATCAAGCAAGATATGAGCTCTACTTACAGGTCTTCATGTTACTCCTCTTGATTCCCTGTTTTACTTTTGTAGTTCAGTCTTCTATTACCTCTCAACCATCCTAGTATAATGACCTCCAAAGTATTTTCCCCAGTTCTGGTTAATTCTTTCTCCAATCCTTCCTTTGCATAGCCTGCAGAGAGCTTTCTAAAACATGGTTGTAATCATGCAAAACTTTCATGGTGCCAAGCTCTTCCATATTCTTTTTCTAACCCTAGCTCTCAAATCTCTATCCACAGAATACAAAAACAGCCCTGAGGCCAGGCATAGGGGCTCACACCTGTAATCCCAACACTTTGAGAGGCTGAGGCAGGAGGACTGCTTGAGCCCAGGAGTTCCAGACCAGCCTAGGCAATATAATGAGACCTCGTCTCTACACAAAATTAAAAAATAAGCCAGGCATGGTGGTGCATGCTGTAGTCCCAGCTACTCAGGAGGCTGAGGTGGGAGGATTGCTTGGGCTTGGGAGGCAGAGGTTGCAGTGAGCCAAGATCACACCATTCCGCTCCAGCCTGGGTGACAGAGTGAGACCCTGTCTCAACAAAACAAAACAAAACAATAGAAAACAGAAAAAACAACCCTGAAAAAAATCACAATGATTCTGGGAGGATTCTTCCAAAGTCTTCTGCTTTGATACTTTGCATGGTCTGATTCAAATTCTCTGTCCTTGTTATATCCCTAGACACAAAATTTCACTAACCGCAGGAAGGTAGGTCACATTTAATTACTCTATGGGACTAATAGTGATATACAGCAGCTATCAACTAACATAACGATTTAGTTCTGGCTTGGAGGGCTGGGGTAAAAATTGCGGGTGTGACCAGGGCTCATTAGGGGATAACTGAGTTGGTTGAGCTGCTTTTTGTCCCATTGTTTTAGTCTGAGAAATACATTCAGGAGAAAGGAGGTTTGATTAACTACTCCTGCAGATAAGAACTATTCAAAGCCTTTCATATTTTCAATAATACAAAGCTTTTGCTTTAGAAGTTGCAAATCTGAAATACATGCACATTCGAACAGTTTATTCACTGCCCCTCCAGGACAGCAAAAAAGCATGTGTCCATTTGCAAGGGCTATGCCACTCACATTCTTTAGTGGAAAGGTTATGCTTGTCTAGTTATGTAGTCTAGTTCAGTAGCTATCAAGACTGTCTTATATATGTCAGATTGTGTGCAATTGCCTAATCACTTTATGGTGAAGCAGCCTCTGGTCCCAATGATTAATTTCAAACTCTTAAGCTCTGAGTAACAATTTTGCATGACAAAGTTAGCATTTTATCATTCCAAGAAATTAAATCTGCTACAGGCTTTCCATCCTTAATCCACAATAATGACTACATGGTTCAAATCTGCATGCTTGGATAGAATTTTCTTTTTCTTTTTCTTTTTCTTTTTTTTTTGAGATGGAGTCTTGCTTTTGTTGCCCAGGCTGGAGTGCAGTGGCGTGATCTCGGCTCACTGCAACCTCCACCTCCCAGGTTCAAGCGATTCTCCTGCTTCAGCCTCCCAAGTAGCTGAGATTACAGGCATGTGCCACCACGTCTGGCTAATTTTGTATTTTTTTTTTTTTGGTAGAGGGGTTTCTCCATGTTGATCAGGCTGGTCTTGAACTCCCGACCTCAGGTGATCCGCCCGCCTTAGCCTAAAGTGCTGGGATTACAGGTGTGAGCCACCGCACCAGGCCGGCATAGAATTTTCTGATGACTTGCTAGTGCTTCTCCAGCTCCTCATCCTATACTACCCCCTCATAAACACACATGTAAATGGTCTTGCAAAATTAATCACACTCATAATAGATATACAATGTAATTTCCTACCTAAGTAGTTACAGTAAAAGAAGGTTGTTCTCTCATAGTCACCATGAATGATGCCACCTCAGATTACCTTAAGACAACTACCTCTTGTCCTACATGCATTGGTACAATTCCTCTTTAACTACTCTAAGCCACTTGTCTCCCTCTTGGATTATATGGCCATGTTCTCTTCGAAATTGGAAACCAACCTATTTGAACATTCTGCCTCTTCAGGCATAAAAATCAACTCATCAAAATAATTTTTTTTCCTGTTCTAAACCTTTTTACTTGAGACTACTCTTACTGATTTCCAATTTGCAGTGTAAGCTTTTTTTTTGCATATTTCTTATTATACCACCATCTACAAATACTAACAATAATTTATCATCATGATAACTAAAATTTACCATAAAATTTGTTAAAAATAATTGGCAAGGAGCTCTTACCAAAAATCATTTAATTATCAGTGCTCTCTAACATGACCTCTGTGTTGGGTTAAAGTACCAAAATTTAGGGAAGTTTTTCAAAATTGAAACTGGATAACCTAAGGTACAGAATGCTTTAGGCATTAAAAATCAGTGATTATATTTTGCTCATTCCTTTTCTTCTTTCATTCAACTGCAAAATGTCAAATATTTACTCTCAGAGGTCTAGCACTGTACATATCTAGCCAAAATCTATCTATACTATGCTATCCAAAAATCAAACCTTAAAAATCAAAACAGCTGCCTGCTTGAGTATATACTTAATTGTTTTTGGAATGTCAGTGTCTACTTTGACTAAATAATAACTCTAAAGAGAAATAATTTATGGCACCTACAGAATGAGATGTATTAATTCAATAATAAAGATCTGTTAAAATCATGCAAAAATTTTTGATGGTGATGGGAACTCATGTACTTCAGCGTCTTTACTTCTATTACTACCATTATGTTCTGAGTTTGAAGTGTTTCCAACTTTTTTCTAATAGTCATCTAAAATCTTCAAAGCTAGTTCCTAAAAAGCTAGACTGCTCTAAGAGACTCTTTAAAGAAGTGCTTGAAGCGCTTGCTAGTTGTATAAGTGCTTTATTTAAAAATTGAATTGTAAGGTCACTTTTATATATGCTATCATAATTGCTTTTATAAAATAAATTTAGCTACATATAAGTGAAAAATGTCCTGCCTCATATAGTAATTGGTTGCATTAAGTACAAGATGAATCTCTATCACAATGTATAAATGCACAAAAATGTACAAAGAGTACACAAAGGAGAAAAACATAAAATTTTAGGGAAAGACTAAAATGCAAATTACATAATAAAATACATTAAAAATGTTAAAGTCAGTATTAGTCACTAAATACATACTATGGCTATTATAATAATTGTAGAATATCAGGCTATGTGAGGAGGCTCAATAAACGACACCTCTGTTTTCCTGCCAATTTTAAAGCAGTTGAGATATGAAAGAATAGTCTGCTAATAGGAAAGCAAAGTTTACCTTTATGATTCATAAAGTTGATTGGAAGATATGGCATCTGCAGGCAAGTACTTCCTTCCTAGTACTGAGCCCCAGAATGAAATTGACTGACACATCAAGTCCTAGACTACCTGGACCTGGCAGACCCTCAACCATGCCAGAGTCTACTTTATGAAATGAATGGCATAAGGAATAGACCAAAATGTGTCCTTCCTCTTTGCAGGCAGCAAGATTCATAGAAGGGGCTGGGCCAAGTAGGTTCAGTTTTGTTTTCTTCCCTCAACCTCAACAATCACTAGGAGGCTTCATCATTGGGGTGAGATCACAATGTTCTAACATTGTTTTCATTACTTAACAAATGTTTCTAACAAATGTTTTCATTATTCAACAATGTCTATGATATGTATCTATATTACTACTGTTGCAGTAATACATTCATTTTACATGCTCTGTAGTCTCCTATATTTTAATATATTGCTTGCCTATACTGTTTTCCAATTTTTTACTATTGTAAAAGATGTTTCAATGAGTGTTCCTGACAAATCTCATTGGGTACATGTGCAATAGTTTGTTTTTGGGGTATTTACCTAGAAGTGGAATTTCTGAATGGAAGTGAATAAAAATATTGTATTCATTATAGATGAAAAGTGGAACTTGATAGAGCACAATACTAAAGTAACTTTATTCTCCTAACTCCCCTGCACCTAATCCTCCTGTTATTCCTTAAAGTCCATCCTGTGGACTATCTGTTCTCTGCTGCTTGGATGGAATATTTTGCAGGTTTTAAACATTTTAGTACTTTTAGACTCCATTAGTAATTTTTAATGATAAGAACAATCTTCATTATCCCTGCTACTCACAAATGGGGAAAAAAGAATAATCTCCATTTTTAGAAATTAAATGTCTAAATCAGTGCAATACTA
Source organism: Hylobates moloch (assembly GCF_009828535.3). Classification (NCBI taxonomy): domain Eukaryota; kingdom Metazoa; phylum Chordata; class Mammalia; order Primates; family Hylobatidae; genus Hylobates; species Hylobates moloch. The sequence goes on from NW_026652277.1 coordinate 134,577,489, forward strand.
GATATTATGAGGCGTATTTATTTAAATTAAAATATTTATTTAATCTTCTTTTTACCTTTCTAAAAAATTTATTTTTTTAAATTTTTTATTTACTTTTTTATTTTTATCATACTTTAAGTTTTAGGGTACATGTGCACAAAGTGCAGGTTTGTTGCATATGTATACATATGCCATGTTGGTGTGCTGCACCCATTAACTCTTCATTTAACATTAGGTATATCTCCTAATGCTATCCCTCCCCCGTTCCCCCACCCCACAACAGGCCCCAGTGTGTGATGTTCCCCTTCCTGTGTCCATGTGTTCTCATTGTTCAATTCCCACCTATGAGTGAGAACATGTGGTGTTTGGTTTTTTGTCCTTGTGATAGTTAGCTGAAAATGATGGTTTCCAGCTTCATCCATGTCCCCACAGAGGACATGAACTCATCATTTTTTATGGCTGCATAGTACTCCATGGTGTATATGTGCCACATTTTCTTAATCCAGTCTATCATTGTTGGACATTTGGGTTGATTCCAAGTCTTTGCTATTGTGAATAGTGCTGCAATAAACGTATGTGTGCATGTGTCTTTATAGCAGCATGATTTATAATCCTTTGGGTACATACCAAGTAATGGGATAGCTGGGTCAAATGGTATTTCCAGTTCTAGATCCCTGAGGAATCGCCACACTGACTTCCATAATGGTTGAACTAGTTTACAGTCCCACCAACAGTGTAAAAGTGTTCCTATTTCTCCACATCCTCTCCAGCACCCATTGTTTCCTGACTTTTTAATGATTGCCATTCTAACTGGTGTGAGATAGTATCTCATTGTGGTTTTGATTTGCATTTCTCTGATGGCCAGTGATGATGAGCATTTTTTCATGTGTCTTTTGGCTGCATAAATGTCTTCTTTTGAGAAGTGTCTGTTCATGTCCTTCGCCCACTTTTTGAAGGGGTTGTTTGTTTTTTTCTTGTAAATTTGTTTGAGTTCATTGTAGATTGTGGATATTAGCCCTTTGTCAGATAAGTAGATTGCAAAATTTTTCTCCCATTCTGTAGGTTGCCTCTTCACTCTGATGGTAGTTTCTTTTGCTGTGCAGAAGCTCTTTAGTTTAATTAGATCCCATTTGTCAATTTTGGCTTTTGTTGCCATTGCTTTTGGTGTTTTAGACATGAAGTCCTTGCCCATGCCTATGTCCTGAATAGTATTGCCTAGGTTTTCTTCTAGAGTTTTTATGGTTTTAGGTCTAACATGTAAGTCTTTAATCCATCTTGAATTAATATTTGTATAAGGTGTAAGGAAGGGATCCAGTTGCAGCTTTCTACATATGGCTAGCCAGTTTTCCCAGCACCATTTATTAAATAGGGAATCCTTTCCCCAGTTCTTGTTTTTGTCAAGTTTGTCAGACAGTTGTAGATGTTTGGCATTATTTCTGAGAGCTCTGTTCTGTTCCATTTGTCTATATCTCTGTTTTGGTACCAGTACGATGCTGTTTTGGTTACTGTTGCCTTGTAGTATAGTTTGAAGTCAGGTAGTGTGATGCCTCCAGCTTTGTTCTTTTGGCTTAGGATTGACTTGGCGATGTGGGCTCCTTTTTGGTTCCATATGAACTTTAAAGTAGTTTTTTCCAATTCTGTGAAGAAAGTCATTGGTAGCTTGGTGGGGATGGCATTGAATCTATAAATTACCTTGGGCAGTATGGCCATTTTCACAATATTGATTCTTCCTACCCATGAGCATGGAATGTTCTTCCATTTGTTTGTATCTTCTTTTATTTTCTTTTTCTGCTTTCTTGATTTTGTTTCAAAAGTACACAAGGTCACAAAACTAGAGCAAGTTGTTTTTCTTAACAAATTTTGTTCTTACAAATTTCAAAATCTGCACCATTGGATATGTAAGCCAGAAATCATACATACGAAATCTGAAACTGACACTGTCAATTCTATACTTTGCACACGTGAAGTATCAGAATATTTTCCTCAGTAGTACAGGTGTATTTATCACTAAAATTCACAATTAGGGAAAAGAATAAGTGAATCAATGAATTGTGGTTCTCTTAAAACTTGTGTCATTAAATAAGTTGGCAGAAAACACAAAGTTCTGTTTTGATGGAGCTTTTAGTCTCGATGACTAAAACCAAACCCAACTGATACGTACTATATTCTTAAATTGTAAAATAAGATAAATTATAAAAGTTAACCTTAATGAATAAGAGGCTGGGGTTATCTGCTATAAGATAAATGATCAGCCTTCCCTAAAGATAAATAAACTGAATCACAATTCACAAATGTGTTTATTATTCTTCCCTGCTTCTATAACATTTATAAAAGGAATTTGTGCTCAGTTATGGTCTATTTTAGTGTTAAAATAGGTAAATGAGTAAGAAATCCTATTGCAGAACATGATGCCTTTATTGCCGGAATATCCAAAGGCATTCAAAATAGTAAAACTTGCCCAGAACATTTACACTACTAAACACAGGAATGTTTTAAAGATATATGTACATATATATATAATATATAATGTCACAAGCCACTAAGAAGTTAAAATTGTGCCAACATTTTCTACAAACTACTCTTTACGTGACACATCAAAGCATTAACCACATAAAATATGAACTTTTTCTGTTCATACTGGAATAAGGCATCTGAAAGCCCTAAACACTGCTGAAGTGAAAATTAGAAGAAAAAACTCTTAACATTCACATAACATCAAATATACATGCTGCACGCACACGAAAGACACTGAGAATATTTTTAAGAAGCCACACATCACAGAATTTGACAGTCAACTTCATGCAATGAGTTCCTTTTATATTTAATCAAAAGGTTTACTTGCCCCTTTACTTCTTCCAAATTTCCAAGATTAACTCTTAAATTTGAAAAAGTATCTTTTTAATAAAAATCAGGTGTCTCTTTATGTCCATGACCTATATGGATAGTGATTTGGATTTTTTCAATCGAACTTTCCCTAAGATACACTCAGGCTGTGTTTCCATTTTAGAAAGTCCATGGCAGAGCGCTCAAATTAAAAAGAAGCAATTTGTCCAGAATAATTGGTTACTGTCATGAATAACAGACATTTTTGGTGGTGGGGGAGTGAGAGGCTCTCTAATAAGGGAATCATATTAGTTAACATTGCCAGTAAGAAAAAAAATAGCTGTAAACTACTCCATATTCAAAGTACAGAACTGGCTGGACGCTGTGGCTCACACCTGTAATCCCAGCAATTTGGGAGGCCAAGGCAGGAGGATCTCTTGAGCCCAGCAGTTTGAGACCAGCCTGAGCAATAGTGAAACCCCATCTCTTAAAAAAAAAAAAATACAGAACTATATATTCTACAGTATCATTTCTCTTCAAATTATCCTCTGTAACCTAAAGAGATGGGTGGTATCAAGTCTCTCAGTTATAAAGTAGAATAAAATGGCTTTGCGGTTAAGATGCAGTACTGGGCCGGGCGCAGTGGCTCACGCCTGTAATCCCAGCACTTTGGGAGGCCGAGGCAGGCAGATCACGAGGTCAGTAGATCGAGACCATCCTGGCTAACACGCTGAAACCCCGTCTCTACTAAAAATACAAAAACTTAGCCGGGCATGGTGGTGGGTGCCTGTAGTCCCAGCTGCTCAGGAGGCTGAGGCAGGAGAATGGCATGAACCTGGGAGGCAGAGCTTGCAGTGAGCCGAGATCACGCCACTGCACTCCAGCCTGAGCGACAGAGTGAGACTCCATCTTAAAAAAAAAAAAAAAAAAAAGATGCAGTACTGTCCTTGACTGATCTAACTGAAATGCTTTAGTAATTTTCTGTTCAACTACTTGATTACCAGTAGTAACTCGGGAGCAAATATTTGATCTCTGGTTCAACTAAATTATCAGTGAGAACTACTTGAAAATGTATTGGTACTATTTGGCTGACAGAATTTTACAGTGAGACATAAGCCTTTAAAACAATGTCCTCCAAAATATGAAGTATATGGGAAGAAAAGTCTTGTTCCTCATGTGTTATTAAAAAAAAAAAGGAAGGAAAGTCTTATACGTGTCCACTTTCTATGATAACTTCTACTTAGATCAATAGGATAATGTTCATTATATGAAAGTCAGGAATAGGAAGAACCAAAACTTTATTATTAATGTTCTGTTTATTTACTTATTTTTATAATATTTTATAAATAAACTTTATTCACACAAAACAGTCCAAACATCTGACATTAAAAAATGGCTACTGTTATAAAATCAGAAACATAGTCAGAGTGTTGGGAATATTGAAATTTCTAAATCTTTATGAATAACACAATCGCTTAAGTTATATCCACAAAGAACAGAAAAGAGGCAAGCTTGAAAATGTGAGGATAGAAAGGTATCACAGTGATGTGTTTTTAGAAACAGTACCTTCACCTCCAAGCACTTTTCAGGTAGGTGATAGCTACCTCATAGGCACCAGAAATTCATAACAGAAATTAAATTACCCAAAAGGCACAGATGAAAATGTTAACACAAGTATAAAAGTAATTTTATGTAAGGTTAAAATCTATTTTTAAAATGCTTCCAAATATGTAAAACTATACACAAATCCATTACACATTCAGCTTAAGTTTACCATTAAAAAGCGTACACACAATACTCTAACTGTAAATACATGCCACCGTTTATAATGTAGCATTTACCACCACAGCACTCAAAGATATTAACAGAAACCAACTCCCTACTAAAATCTAGGGAAAGGTTTTAGAGCTAGTGAAATAATTTATTGCAGACCGTATTTATTATAAAGAAACTGTTGGTTCATTCTACTATATCCACACTCCCTCACAATCTTAAGGGAAATATAATAAATCCACTTTCTTCTCCTAAAATGATATTTAACACATTTGGCAAGGAGGAGTAGTCCCTTTATTCCTTTTTCTTATCTTTTTTCTTTTTTCTTTCTTTCTTTTTTTTTTTTTTTTTTAAGAATAAATCACTTTCACAAAACTAAGACTCAAACTTTTTCGAAGCTCAGCTTGATTTGCTGGAACTACACAGAGACATGTTTGATCACACAACAGCAACTGTACATCCTCCCAAGTCTGGAATACAGAATTGATGGAGGACACTTAACTTTCTTAAAATGTATTTGATTATTCTGCATTTATGATAAAAATATCATCCAGGGATTATATTCAAGAGGGTAAACTTAGGATTACATGTTTCTAGAACATATAATATGTAACACCATCCAAAAACAACAACAACATAAAGCACTGAAACTGAAGAACCACTTAAAATTTAGAATAAATTAGGAAATTTCAATCTATAATTGTCAAACAATAAATGAGTTATAATATTTTTCTAATAAGAAAAATATCACCTGGGAACTATGAGATACTACATCCTTGATCTGGCTGGCCATCATTTTGAAGACCACCACAGATCTCAAGGCATGAGACTACTCACCAACAAAATCTATCCCTGCTATTGCACCTAGTGTCATCTCAATATGTGGCTGACAGCAAATGTTCTAACTTAATCTGATAGATGCTCCTTTAGCATATAAAAGAGCTTGCGAAGTCCCTATTACCTGTAGCAGTCTATCAACTAAATATTTAAGAAGTCATTTCATAGACAAGGTTTATGAATGACTTAGAAGTAAAATTAGTAATTTCTAAACCACTGTAGTGTTTTCTATGTTTTTAGAGATATTCCAAACACAGAGTTTTCAAAGGAGCTGTAAAAACAAGTACAAACATACATAAGTAATTTTGTCATGTATGTTTCTGTACTAATTTGGGGGAGACTGGTGGGCCATAAATAAATGAAATACACATTCTAAAAATAATGGTAAAAATTATCAAGTACCACTTTCAGATGGTTATTCAAATCAACTTGGTATGCAAGTAAGTACACCAATTTCTTCACCTATGATTTCATATTCAAAGTGCTACATCTTAGGCACTGATAAATTTAGAAACCTTTATAATCAACCTCTTAAAGAAAATCTAGCTTTTTCAGATGGTAAACTTGTCTTTACTAACTTTAATGCCTGTAACTATTTCGATATAACCAAACAAAAATTTTTAAAAATATATTCCGTACAGTTCCTGATTAACTTATTTTTTGATATATTTTGAGGCTAGTAACAAAATTTAGACCAGAATAGGTTTTCATATATCAAAAAAAGGAAAGGAACACGGAGAGCACAGATGAGACGTACGGAGGCTCTATACTATAGACCCATCCTTGCTCTGTGCTGGAATCATCACAGGAATCGCGCCCATTCGACTTAGATTAGGGGCAGCTACCTTAGCAGGTGGGAGAGTCGGACTCTGAGGAGCGCGTTCAAAGTCTTCACTTGGTACTTGGTTATACTGAGTCTTAGAATATCCTTCCATGTTGGAAGGAGACATGGATCCCAGGGATGAATGATTACTACCGATGTGGCTTCTGGCAGTGGACGTAAGGCTCTTTGGAGGCGGCACATCTTCCCTGATATCGTGATGAACTTCCTTTTCATATTTTTCTTCTCTGCGCTTTTTACGACAGCAAAAGATAAGACCAATGAGCGCTAGAGCAAGCAAAGTTCCTGTAATGGCTCCTGCAATTAGTCCAGCTTTATTTGAAGGAGGGACAACGTTTAGACGCAGCAGGCACTGATCAGAGCCCACTCTGTTTCTGACTGTACAGCTGTATGTCCTAGAGTACTCAGAAGAGGCATTTTTTACAGATATAACAGATGAAGTCATTTCTGCTAACCATGAAGTGGGCATTTTCTGTGAGTCAGACAATTTTTGCCACTCATACTGTAATGGAAGTGAACCTTCTTTTGGTTCACATTTTAGTTTAAAGTCATTTCCAATTTCTTCTGATCCATCAACGTAACATCTTGCACCTGAAGGCTTAACAAGAACTACCAGATGAATCTTCTTATTTGCAACACCAGGAGCTTTTTTCACTTTGCACTGATACTTGCCAATATCTGACAGCTGTAAATTCGTTACATTTATTGATGCATCACCAGATTTGAGATCATTACTCGTAAAATGTACTCGGCCTTTCAGATCTGGATAGTTGTCATCATAAATTTTGTCTCCAGACTATAAAATAATCACTTGATCCACCTACTGATTATCAGCTGTTGATATCAGCCACTAGATGTCCAGCGGTCCCTGGTCTTCCGGGCTAAGCGTAAATTTGCCCGGCAGATAGGCAGTTTCCCCTTTGGCTTTTTCAATCATCTCTTCAGGAGTAGTGACACTCAAACTTGTGGCGAAATTCGCGACTCCGCACAGGAGCACGAAGCGCAGCAGGAGCGCCATGGTGGCTGCCATGCCGTGGGCGGCAGCTGCAGGTAGGCGGCTCTCGCTCCGGGTCCCAGGCTCCCCGCGCCTCGCGCGCTCCCGACTCAGTGTCTTCTTTTATTTCATTGAGCAGTGGTTGGTAGTTCTCCCTGAAGAGGTCCTTCACGTCCCTTGTAAGTTGGATTCCTAGGTATTTTATTCTCTTTGAAGCAATTGTGAATGGGAGTTCACTCATGATTTGGCTCCCTGTCTGTTATTGGTGTATAAGAATGCTTGTGATTTTTGCACATTGATTTTGTATCCTGAGACTTTGCTGAAGTTGCCTGTCAGCTTAAGGAGATTTTGGGCTGAGACGATGGGGTTTTCTTGATATACAGTCATGTCACCTGCAAACAGGGACAATTTGACTTCCTCTTTTCCTAATTGAATACGCTTTATTTCCTTCTCCTGCCTGATTGCCCTGGCCAGAACTTCCAACGCTATGTTGAATAGGAGTGGTGAGAGAGGGCATCTCTGTCTTGTGCCACTTTTCAAAAGGAATGCTTCCAGTTTTTTCCCATTCAGTATGATATTGGCTGTGGGTTTGTCATAGATAGCTATTATTTTGAGATACGTCCCATCAGTACCTAATTTATTGAGAGTTTTTAGCATGAAGCGTTGTTGAATTTTGTCAAAGGCCTTTTCTGCATCTATTGAGATAATCATGTGGTTTTTGTCTTTGGTTCTGTTTATATGCTGGATTATGTTTATTGATTTGTGTATGTTGAACCAGCCTTGCATCCCAGGGATGAAGCCCACTTGATCATGGTGGATAAGCTTTTTGATGTGCTGCTGGATTTGGTTTGCCAGTATTTTATTGAGGATTTTTGCATCGATGTTCATCAGGGATATTGGTCTAAAATTCTCTTTTTTTGTTGTGTCTCTGCCAGGCTTTGGTATTAGGATGATGCTGGCCTCATAAAGTGAGTTATGGAGGATTCCCTCATTTTCTATTGATTGGAATAGTTTCAGAAGGAATGGTACCAGCTCCTCCTTGTACCTCTGGTAGAATTCGGCTGTGAATCCATCTGGTCCTGGATAAAAAATTTATTTCAATAGTTTTTGGGAAACAGGTGGTTTTTTGGTTACATGGAAAATTTTTTTAGTGGTGATTTCTGAGATTTTTGGTGCATCCATTACCCAAGCAGTGTACACTGTACCAAATGTGTAGTCTTTTATCCATCACCTCCTCCCAGTCTTCCCCCTGAGTCTCCAAAGTCCATTATATCGTTCTCATGTCTTTGTGTCCTTATATATATATATATATATATATATGACATTTTCTTTATTCAATTGTTTGTTGATGGGCATTTAGGCCAGTTCCATATTTTTGCAATTGCCAATTGTTCTGCTATAAACATGTATGTGCAAGTATCTTTTCTATATAATGACTTCTTTTCCTCTGGGTAGATACCTAGTAGTGGGATTGCTGGATCAAATGGTAGTTCTACTTTTAGTTTTTTAAGGAATCTCCATACTGTTTTCCATTGTGGTTGTACTAGTTTACATTCTCACCAGTAGTGTAAAGTGTTCCCCTTTCACCACATCCATGCCAACATTTATTATTTTTTGATTTTTAAATTATGGCCATTCTTGCAGGAGTAAGGTGGTATCTCATTGTGGTTTTAATTTGCATTTCCCTGACAACTAGTGATATTGAGCATTTTTTCATACATTTGTTGGCCATTTGTATGTCTTCTTTTGAGACTTGTCTATGCAAGTCCTTTGCCCACTTTTTGTTGAGTTTTTTTTTTTTCTGGCTGATTTGTTAGACAAGTCAGACACCAGGGTTTGATTTAGCTCTGAAGCTCTAGCGTTCCACATAATTTCCTTCCATGAAGGCCATAGCTATGATCAGCATGGAGCAACTGAGGCTTTGCTCCAGGAAACTAACTTTATATGATGCATACATTTCTAATGAAGAGTTTTAAAGACTTTGAAATTGTAATTTTTATTTCATTTATATGTTGAAAATGCAAGTATATCTTTAGCATCAAAGAAACACTTGAATTTAGTGCTGAGTACAAAGAGTTAAGCTGGGAAAATCAGATGATGTTCTTATTTCGTGTTTATTGTAACCACCAGAGAGCCAGGACTCACATTATGAAAGATATTTGAAATGCTGAAATAATTTTTCTTGTTGCTTGTACCACAGGGGTTGAATATTGTAACACTGGAAAATGTTTAATGAATGAATAAGTACTGAAAAAGTTCAAAAATATTTAATGATGATTTTTTTTTTTTGAGCTGGACTCTTGCTCTGTCGCCCAGGCTGGAGTGCAGTGGTGCAATCTCGGCTCACTGCAAGCTCTGCCTCTTGTGTTCACGCCGTTCTCCTGCCTCAACCTCCTGAGTAGCTGGGACTACAGGCGCCTGCCACCACGCCCGGCTATTTTTTTTTTTTTTTTTTTTTGTATTTTTAGTAGAGACAGGTTTTCACCGCTTTAGCCAGGATAGGTCTCCATCTCCTGACCTCGTGATCTGCCCGCCTCAGCCTCCCAAAGTGTTGGGATTACAGGCGTGAGCCACCGCGCCCGGCAATGATGATTTTATTCATATGCATTATAATTAGAATATTTGGAAGAAAGGACAATTTTTTTCTTTTTTGAGACAAGGTCTTGTTCTGTCTTCCAGGCTGGAGTGCAGTGGTGCAATCTCAGCTCACTGCAACCTCCGCCTCTCAGGCTCAAGGGATTATCCTGCCTCAGCCTACCAAGTAGCTGGGAATACAGGAGCGCTAATTTTTGTATTTTTAGTAGAGACGGGGTTTCAGCATGTTGGCCAGGCTGGTTAAAGGACAATTTTTTTTTTTAATAACCACTTTTCCCTAAGGAAGAAATGTTAGGTAACACGGGCACAGTAAGATGGCGCCGGTTCCGGGTTCTTCCCCCCCCCCCCCCCCAACCGGTTCCCGGTTTTCCACCCCGTGAGCCCGCCAAGAGAAGGCCAATCAGGGAAGAACGCTTCCTGCCTTTTACTCAAACCCCACCCCTAAGCCAATCACCGATGCCCACGTAGCCCCACTGAGTATAAAAACCCAGCACCTAAGCAGCTCGCCCCTTCCTTCCTTCTCCTCCTCCGTCCGGGTCTTTGAGTCCGTCGGACTCTTTTAAGAAATATTTATGAAAGCTCGGAATGAGGGATTATTGACCTGCGAATTAAAAGTTGTATTTTTTTCTGATAATCAATTTAAAGCCAAATTCTTCTCTTCTAAAACCGTGTCTTAATTACTTATGCCCACTATCTTTTTTTTTTTTTTGAGACGGAGTTGCGCTTTTGTTGCCCAAGCTGGAGTGCAATGGCGTGATCTAGGCTCGCTGCAACCTCCGCCTCGCGGGTTCGAGCGATTTTCCTGCCTCAGCCTCCCGAGTAGCTGGTACTACGGAGACCCGCCACTGCGCCCGGCTAATTTTTGTAGTTTTAGTAGAGATGGAATTTCGCCATTTTGGGCAGGCTGGTCTCAAACTCCTGACCTGAGGTGATCCACCCGCCTCGGCCTCCCAAAGTGCTGCGATTCCCAAAGTGCCGCGCCCGGCCATAAAATACATTTTTTAGTTTTGTCGCCTGTGTTCTTCACTATTGTGATAAACGGAAACATCGATGTTAGTGTTTATCACGAAACTGTCCTACAAATATTCCATGAGGGTCTTAGTTCCAGTTACACTATTCTGTCTATAAATAAAAGGTAAAAATATAATTGCCACAAGGTGGCAGCAGTATCTTCAAATTGTTCTACAAGTAACCGAAGAATGGGGAATTTTCTAAGTTCCGAGTCGTCCTCCCACTGCCCTCAACTATCTCACAGTCTGTATTTTGTAGCTCAAATATATATGTTTTTTCTTTCTGTCCTTTATCTTTTGGTTGTTAAAAAGCCTAAATATGGGCTATTCTCAAGCGTCAGAAGGAAAAGCGAGGCAATTAGAGCCATTTTGCCTATGTCTCATATGCCTGAATCCAAATAAGAATTTAAAGTCACTCACACAAAAGTTAATCTAATAACATTCTATGATAGTCTTTTCACTAAAAATATACATGGTTTCAGGCATGTGTTTTTTTCATGATTTTTCTCAGCCTCCAGACAATGGCAACTGGCATTGCATTTATTAGAAAGTGGTTGTGCTTTTAGGACATCCAGTTCACATTTATTACATTTCTAGTGTAATTAGTGGCAATACAGCTGTAAGTTGACCAGGAACATCTTATTCTTGTCATATGTGCATTTGAATAGACCCCATTAGGTTTGAAAATATATATTGTTAAATAACATTATATGTAATATAAAATTATCTCATATTCCCACATTCTGAACACAAACTATTTTCTATTTCTCTATGCGTCTTTAGAATCTTTATCCACATTTATACAGAGTTCTGTTTTTCCCTCTTTATCCCACATATAATCATTCCTAATAAGAGAGTTCTAGAACACCCACAACATTTTAAAATTTTCACTTATTATTTCATAAACATTTCAATTTTGCAGCATAATCTTTATCTTTGTATATGGCGTCTTAATATTGAGTTATATAGTTTATTTTATTTCTTTGGTGGACACAGGTTGTTTTTTCTTTTATGTGTTGCAATTAATTACAGTATGGATGATGTTCTGGGTGGGTTTGAGTTCAGATATATTGTTTAATTCTGACTATAAATACTCTTAATATTTGTCAAAGCATGCTTCCTAAATTTGATTTGGATTCCCAACAGCTGCAAAGAACTATGTAAGTGTGTGTGTGTGTGTGTGTGTGTGTGTGTGTGTGTGTGAAAATGCCAACAATTTTACTCTGGAATACTGAAGGAAATAGTTCAAAAGAAAAAAATCTGAGTAATATAATGTTTCTTTATACTTTAAATTCTGGGAATATCAGCATCTGTTTATTTTGTGTAACTAATGCTTTCCTTTTTTTTTTTTTTTTTCTTTTGGCATTTCTTTTTTCTTCTTCTTCTTTTTTTTTTTTTTAAACAGGGTTTCCTTCTGTCACCCAAACTGGAGTGCAGTGGCATGATCTTGGCTCACTGCAACCTTCGCCTCCTGGCTTAAGTGATCCTCCCACCTCAGACCCCAGAGTAGTTGGTCCACAGTTGCGTGCCATCACACCTTGCTAATTTTTTTGTGCTTTTTGGTAGAGGCCAGGCTGGTCTCGAACTCTTGACTTCAGGTGATCCGCCCACATCAGCCTCCCAAAGTGTTAGGTTTACAGGCGTGAGCCACCACACCCAGTGTTCTTTTAGGATTTCTATTTCCAAATAATTGACATGGTGTTGATCTGGTGTATAAATTTTAGATCTAAATCAATTTGTCCCATATTGTAGTATAAATGCCCCTTTCTATTTATTAAGTAATGTTCATTTCCTGAAATCATGTGATTCTTATTTTGTCAGACATTTAGATATAAAACATAAATGAATTTATTTGGGTTTTAAAAATCCTATTTTATTTATATTTATTTTTGTATCAATATTGCATCATCTAATTATTGTTACTTTATCTGGAGGGACTTGTGCTTCCTGACATTTCTTCCACCTTTATTATTTTTTAGAATATTCTTTAGCATGTATTTTTCTATTTTCATTATATAAAGCATTTTTTAAAAATGATTTTCATTGTGATTACACTAAATTAGTAAATGGACAGGTTAAGAAATTACATTTTATTTACATTTTTATTCTGAAATAAAACATGTTCATTGTAATGAAAATTGAAATAAAAATGAAATATAGAAAGAGAAAGTCTACTCAATCTTTCACTCTTTCTTTTTTTTTTGAGATGAAGTCTCCCTCTTGTCCCCCAGGCTGGAGTGCAATGGCGCAATCTTGGCTCACTGCAACCTCTGCCTCCCTGGTTCAAGTGATTATCCTGCCTCAGCCTCCTGAGTAGCTGGGATTACAGGCACATGCCACCATGCCCGGCTAATTTTGTTTGTATTTTTAGTAGAGATGGAGTTCTCACCATGTTGGGCAGGCTGGTCTCAAACTCCTGACCTCAGGTGATCCACCCATCTTGGCCTCCCAAAGTGCTGGGATTGTAGGCCTGAGCCACCACAGCTGGTCAATCATTCACTCTTTAAGGGAAACCGGTATTATCAGTTAGATACATGTCTTTCCACTCTTTACATATATCATACATGTGAAAATTTTGCTATTCTGCAACTGATTTCCTTCATTCACAATCCATGTTGGGGTCCTTTAATATCTATTCATATAAGCTTACCTCACTTTTTAAAATGGCTGAGCAGTCTTTCAATAAAATGTATCATAGCTTATATAATTGATTCTTTATGGATATTTAAGTTGTTTGAAATTTTGGAAATCTTATATTAAGAATTATTGCAAAGAATCTGTAAATAAATATATCTTTGTGTAGTTGAGAATTTGTTTCTGAGGTCTAAATTTCTAAGAGTAGATTTGCTAAGTCAGAGACTATGTTTTTACTATTTTTTATTTATTTTATTTATTTATTTATATACAAGGTCTTGCTCTGTTGTCCAGGCTGGAGTACAGTGATGTGATCATGGTTCACTGCAGTCTCCTATGCCTGGCTCCAGCCATCCTCTTGTCTCAGCCTCTTGAGTTGCTAGGACTACATGACATGCACTAGGCTAATTTCTTAATTCATTTGTAGAGATAAGGTCTTGCTATGTTTCCTAGGCTGGTCTCAAGCTCCTAGATTCAAGTGATCCTCCCACCTCAGCCTCCCAAGGCACTGGGATTACAGGCATGAGCTCAGCCTATATTTTTCTTTAATTGTGATAGATATTAGCAAATCTAGATATTTGGAGACAAATTGGTTTCCAAAAATTGTTCTGAATTATCTTTTCATTGATAGTACATAACAATTCCTATTTCCAAACTAGTAAATTTAACATACTTTGAAGGTCTAAGAATATCTGTGTCTTTACTGTTGGGTAAACACTCTGCGAAACCTATCCTTTCCTCCTGTTCCATATCTTGTTTTGATTGATTCATGGAAAAAGGTTTATGATTCTAACCTGATCGGTTGACTTGGATGCCTGTAAAATTATCTAATCTCTCTCTGTTTCCCTCTGTTTCTCTCTTTCTTTCAAGTTTAAACAACATAGGTCAAAGGTATGAAAAAAAAGTGTTCATATAAAATTCTGGAAATCTTTTCTTTTTTTGATTTTCATTGTGTATGACATGGTGTCCTAGAGCCAAGTCAGGGTGTCTGAATTCACTTCAACTTGGACACTAAATAGAGATACAACTGTAAGCAAGACAATTAATCTTATTGTTCCTTAATTTCCTCCTTAGTAATAGTTACTCACCTCACAAGATGTTGTGAAAACAAATACTAACAGTGGTGAGGACAGTAATAATATTTTGAACAGTGATTTATAGCTTTTGAAGTACTTTAATGTGCATTATCTCTTCTGATCTTTATAATAACTTCATATGCTAGACTGGATAGACATTTTTATCATTTTTCATGTAAAAAACTAAGACTCTTAAGTTTTGGTAATAGCAAGAAAAGTTTCTTAGGGAAGTTAAAAATATCACACAACTGTAATACCAAGAACAAGGAAATACAGACGTTTTCCTGGCAAGGAACTTCAGAGAAGGCTGTGTGTATGGCGTTTCTCCTTCCAACATGCCTGAAGTTATTTACTAAGAGGAAAAGACAGTTCTGTGACCAACCTTTCTCCCTCACTTTTCCCACCAAAACTCCTTGTATATGGTTATAGGGCAGTTAACAGAAAATACTAGAAGTTTGTGTGTGTGTGTGTGTGTGTGTGTGTGTATGATTTATAAGTATATATACTATATAAATACTGAGACTTCTTGGACAATCATTACTTTTACATAGCAATTCACCTCGCCCATGCCCACTGACAACGGGATACTCAAGTTTTCTTCCCTATGTCACCACTAGAACCTTCATTATGTATCTAACTTCCAGCTTCTGTCTTTTCAGCTTAGGCTAGAACTTCATTCCAAGCACTGACTTGGGATCTTGAAAAATCTACTCCGGGTGAGTCGTACACTAGGTTATTAAGGTAACAACCAAAGCACAGTACATGTTTTGTGAACGTGTACTTCACACGTTTTGTGAAGAGGGCGGGGAACTTAATAGAATTACACAGCAGATATGGAAGGAGCTGAGACCAGAAAACAAAGCAAAGTACCAAAGCACATGCACACTCATTTATATATATTATGTGTATATATAATTGTGTGTGTGTATATATGTATATTCTCTGTGTGTGTGTATGTATATATAAAGGGTACCTGAAAGTAAAGGAGGTCCGAACATAAACATTAGCAGAAATATGAACTAAATTTCTAAAACTTGGCTTATGCTTCTTTTAGCTACTGATTCAATAAATCCTTTTACTTTTTCCCTGTTTACCACAAAGCACGAAATATCAAATCTTAAAGTTAATTATAAATGGAATGATTAATAATTTTTCTATCTAGCTTGGATTATGTCAATAATAAATAACTCTTTTGAATTATTATATTTACCATGGTATCAGATCAATAGTACAATGTGTATTTCTCATTTTACCATTATTATTATTGTTATTATTGTTACTGTTTTGAGACAGGGTCTCACTCTGTCACCCAGGCTGGTGCACAGTGGCACAATCACAGCTCATGTCAGCCTCGACCTCCTGGGCTCAGGTGATCCTCTCACCTCAGCCTCCTGAGTAGCTGGGATGACAGGCGTGCACAACCACGCCAGGCTAATATATATATATATATATATTTTTTGTTTTTTGAAGAGACAGGGTTTCCTTATGTTGCCCAGGCTGGTCTTGAACTTCTGAGCTCAAGCAATCACCCACCTTGGCCTCCCAAAGTGCTGTGATTATGGGCGTGAGCCACCACGTGCAGCCTCACCAACATTATTTAGCTCCCTTTCCCTGGAAGGGAAACCTGTGAACATGTGCTTGTCACTGTGTTTTATTAGAGATACAGAGGGGAAATAAGAAAGCAAAAATAACAGAGGTAACTGCTTTACAAAAGGCTAAGTTTAAAGAATGGACAGACCATTTAAAAAAATTTAATACAAGAGATAGTTATTCAGACCCTACTAACTGCCAGAAATTCTGGCTATCAAAACAGGTAAGATAATAGCCCTGTCCTAGAGCAATGCACGATTAATCTAGAGCTGTAAAATTTTATACTCAGAAGGAAATCTGAGATAATTTGGTTCATGCTTTTCATTTTACAGGTGGGAAAAGTTTAACCATTGATGTGAAGCACAAGGGTTTTGTAGTTATGATGCCTTAGTTTCAAATCATAGAAATCCAAGTAAAATAAGCTGAATATAAAAGGGAACATGTATTGGCTCTCATAGCTAAAAAGTCTAAGGATAGTTCAGCTTTAGGCACAGCTAAATCAGGGTGGTCATGTAATTCTCTCTCTCTTTTTCTCTCTATAACTTTACTTGGCTTCACTTTTCCTTTTACCTCATTATCTCCTGCCTCAAACAGGTTTCCTTCATTTGCAGGTAAGATGATTGTCAGAAACACTATCATTCACAAACCTAAATCAGAAGGAGTTTTTCTGTTTCCCTCCGAGGCCAGAAAGGACCCACAAAGACTCTTATGGCTCAGTCCGAGCCACTTTTCTACCACTCTGGTTTGACAGCCTTTCCAGTCGCACATGGAGTGGGGAGATTCCTAAAAGAATTGTGAAGAGGGCGAGGAACTTATAGAATTACACAGCAGATGTGGAAGGAGCCGAGACCAGAAAACAAGCCTCCTAGACTAAAATTTCCAATATCATTGCAGGCTGTACCTGTTGAGGGCTATGGTGTCCACTTCTATTGTCTTCTGTGATGTCCACTGCCAAATTTTGTAAGAGAGCAAGCACTATACCCAGCCTAGATTTCAGTGATTATTATTGGCCTTGTTCTATTATATATTTAATTGTAAACATCTTTAAGAACCTTATTAAATATGTTTTCTTATTATAAAATTAATTTCAATCTATTTTGGAAATAGGTGGCTGCAAATGTAGCAAATTAACACTATCAACACTTCACTTTTTCTTTTCTGTTTACCATCATAGAGGTCTCACTAGCTGCTCTCATTTCTATTTAGTCTTATGAAAGGACATAGCAATTCTTCTCATTTCACTGGTTTTACACTGGCAACTCCTAGAATTTTGCTCTCATGTTTTCTGTCAGGGTATCTACAATGGATAACCCTTTAGATGAGAAATATACTACCACAGACTCAGTGGTTAATTGGGGAACAGAGGAATTCTATTCAGCCTTACAAATGGGGAAACCATGCTGTTTGTGACAACATGGATGAACCTGGTTTCATTTTATTTCACTGCTAAGTGAAATAAACAGGCACAGGAATACTGCATGATGTCATTTACATGTGGTATCTAAAAAAGGTGACCTTATAGAATTAGACAGTAGAATGGTAGTTCTCAGAGGCTGGGGAGGGGAAGAGTAGATGGGGAAGAGGAGATATTGATCAAAGGATAGAAAGTTTCCATTAGAAAAGGAAGATAAGCTTTAATAATTTATTGCACAGAATGGTGACTATAATAAATAATAATACATTGTATATTTTGAAATTACTTGAAGCATAAATTTTGAAGGTTTTCACCACAATAATAAGTATGTGTGTTTGTTAATTAGCCTGACTTAATCATTCCACATTGTAAATATACATCAAAATATCACATTGCACCCCATAAATATATATGTTTTGTCAGTTAAAAATAAAGTTGAAAATATTTACAGACTGGATATTATACTTTATTTAGGCTTCTATACTTTTAGTCATGCCCTTCTATGTCTAGCAAGCTAAAACACAGATCAAGTCCACATATTTACAGATGTGAAACAATGGCTATATGTAAAAATGTGAATTTGATTCATTTGTTTTTAGGTCTGAAAATTTCATTTTCTGATAATCTAGTTTTGTCTGCAAATGTACTTCCAGGTTGCTAGAAAAATTAAGAGAAGTTATAAATATAAGAAATTTCACTCACTTGAGATTTTCCTACAAGAGACTCTTGAATGTGAGTACATCTACTTACTATGTTGATTCTCCCATTCTTCATATTGTTTTTGTGCTTGGTCACTCATTAAAATAGACAGGAAGCCCACACGTGAATTTATCAGGCTGTTCTTGTTCCATATGCTCTAAGCATAAGGGGTGCAGGGCTGAAAAAGCAGCTCCAGAGTGTTGGGGATCAAGTCCTCTTGCATCTTGTTGCTCTTTTTCACCTTGCAGATTTCATCTCATGGTCCAAGATGGCTGCCCTACTTTTGCATAGCAACTGGCAAGAAGGTAAAAAAAAGTATGGCGTGGAGATACTCCTTTCCTTTCTATGTCACAAAGGAAGTTCTACTTTTCACTCCTGTGTTTAATTGTCTACAAGCTTATGCTCCATCTTCCTTTCACCCAAGTTTTGAGGATTATGTATTAATTGTTTTCCACTCTAACTTCCTGTAAGTCTTATTTTGCTGACAATGGCAGTGGGGGCCTATTTGAGGGTTTAGATTAGAGACAGTTTAAGAGATGTGGAGATTCTAATATCAGACGGAAGGTCGGGAAAAGTCATTGAGTTACTGTGTTAAACAAGATTTCAAGACTATTCATGAGAATGTTAAAAGTTACTCATTCAATATTTATTGAGTACCAGTTTTGGTGTGGCCTTGTACAAAATCCAGATACATCATAACAATTATAGGTGGATCTTGCTCTTGAGATCGTCACAATCCAAGTTGACCTGCTTCTCATTTCATCCTGCCAATAAAGGCTATGGTGCATTCTCCATTTTAGCAATAAAGTGTTTTACTATGTGTGTCCCTGTGGGTAGGGTAAGGGGATAACTATATGAGTCAGTCTGACACTGCATTCTAAATGCTTTACCCCCACCCTGGCCCAGATTAGTTTGTCTTGACTAATACAAAATTTCTATCTAAATAACAATTTGGAGTTATCAAGACAAATTTTAAAGGGTTGAATACTTATATAATGAAGGATTGCTGATTAGTTGGAATGATAGGTAGTTTTTTCACTTATTTTTATTCTCTTATTTTAAAAATGATATTTAAGTATAGCCTTTATAGTAAAAGGGGAGGAAACCTTTTATTCCAAAAAGAGTTAGAAATTATTCAATGTATACCCAATTGAATTTAAGGGCCTCAAAAGTTAAAAGAAAGGCTGGGCACGGTGGCTTATGCTTGTAATCCCAGCACTTCGGGAGGCTGAGGTGGGCGGATCATCTGAGGTCAGGAGTTCGAGACCAGCCTGGCCAACATGGTGAAACCCCATCTCTACTAAAAACACAAAAATTAGCCAGGCTTGGTGGCAGGTGCCTATAATCCCAGCTACTCGGGAGGCTGAGGCAGGAGAATCGCTTGAATTTGGGAGGCAGAGGTTGCAGTGAGCTGAGATTGCACCATTGCACTCCAGCCTGGGCAACAAGAGCAAGACTTTGTCTCAGGAAAAAAAAAAAAAAAAAAAAAGAGGAAAAGTAAAATAGTCATTCTCTTACTTGTGTTTTTCAAATGATGACAAGGATGTAGTTTTGGCTTCAAGGAATTTAAAACTTAATTTCTTAGATTAAGTAAGATTTTTTCCTCCAGAATAATTGTTGAAAGTTATGTAATTGTAGTAAACTCACAACTCTTATGAAACAATATTTCTTTTATTGTTCTATTGGCACAACAGTGCTGTGATTTTTATTTTGGGAGACGACACTTAAGAATATGAAAACTATCCTGCAACTTTGCTCTCATGTCAATAGGAGAAATTATTTTCATATCAACAAACCAGTGAGTCAATGAAATCACAAACAGAATAATCATTTCTTAACATTTTCATGTACATCAGAATATTTTCTCTCCTTAACAATTTTTACAAGACATTATCACTGTATCATATATGACTAAATCTAGGATAAACAGAGAACTAAAATTAATATCTTTTTTTTAAAAAAACATTCAATTTGTGTTGAAGCAAGGCTGCAGAAGGTCTTGCTTAGCAAGGCAGGAAAATTCAATTTAACTCTAAGGACAACGGGAAGTTATTAAATTTTTCTGAAGAGGAGCTTGATAGTATTGGAATGAATTTGAGAAAGATGGATTCTGTAATGATGTATTCTATGTATTAGACAGCAAATCATAAGGTAGGTAACTAGTTTGGGATATTTCAACAGCAGAGATGTGAAGTTGTAAGAGCCTGAATTGGGGTGATATTAGTTGTGGTGACAGTAGTAGTCCTAGAGAGGAAAGAGCAGTTGAGAGAATTATTACTAAAGAATTGACTCCTCACTGCAAAATGGTGAAAACACTGGAATGTAAACTCTTTGAGGGCAGAGAACTTGCCTTTTTTTTTTTTAGAAAAAACTTTTTAATAATCCCTGTGCATAGAATTATGCCTGGTATGTATTGGGACTCAGTAAGTGTTAAACAAATTAAGATAAAAGCAAGTAAATGCAATAAAAGGTAATATGTGCTATAACAGGAGCAGGAAAAAAGGCTTCATAGAAGAGGAGATAGTTGAGTTGTGTCTAGTGGATTTAGCTAGAGTGTTTCAGAAAGACAAGAAGTGGAGAGGCCATCAAGGCAGAGGGAAGAGCCCAGGCTCCGAGGCCTGAAACAGCATGGTATGGGGATGAACAATCACCAACAATCACAGCAGTTTGCCAATTCTGAAGCATGCTTCACTAAGCAGGAAGGAGTAGAAGTTGGTGCTGGACTTGAAGAGCCTGGGTATCAAGATAAGGAGTTTTGACTTATTATAGATTTTTAAATAATTTAGTAACATGAAGAGATTTTTACTGTAGAAAGAGATCTAGTGGAAGTGAATAGAAGGTTTAGCAATACCTCCTCTATATTTAGAGTAAAACATTTGAGGTCAGAGTCAAATGAGAAGGCTATTGCAACAATCTATAAAGGAGGTGATGAAGACCAGGATTAAGGAAACGATGACAGGGATACAGATTATGGCAATGTTTTGAGAAAATGTAGGTGTTAGAAAATAAATACAGGTGATAAATTAAAGGTGTAGGACAGTGAAGCAGGCAGCAGAGTCAAGGATGCATCCCAGGGGCTTAACTAGCGCAAAGGTGGTACTATTACATACTGAGAAATGAAAAACAGGAGGAGGAGGAGTAAGGAGAAGGAAAATATAGGTTAAATTTTATGCATATTGACTTTGAAGTGTGAGGGGAGACAAGCAGCCAGATTGGTTGGAGAGTGACCTGGGCCAGAGATATGGTTTGGGGAGTCATTTGGGTCAAAGTTAAGACACCTAGCTGGGTAATATTGTAGCAAGAGAGTGTGTTACAGGAAAACAGATGTAGGTTGAGGATGAAACTCTGGGAAATACTCACATTTAATAGTCCAGTGGAGGAAGACAAATCTGCCAAAGAGACTAAAATGCAATGGCCAGGGTATCAGAGTAGAATCAGAAGAGCCTTTGCATCAGACTTAAGAGTTTGACTCACTGAAGCCTTTATAAATTATAGAGGGAACCAGGAAGGGGAATTTCAATGAGGAAGAGTTAGATCAGAAATATAATTAAGATTCAAGGGAGATAAACACTTAAAATAATTATCAAATTTGAGAGATAAAGAGTAACAGGTAAACTTTCCATGAACTATTTCATCAGACGTGAACTAGAAGCCAGATTTTAAATGAACTGAGAACTAATAGGTCACAAGTCAATAATGACAATTCTTCCTCTAAGCAGTCTATTATGAGATGGAGGAAGAAAGAGGCTGACAGATAAGGAAAAAGTAAAAATTTGGCACAGTGTTATTTCGTGTATTTATGTTTTATACAGATGGGAGCAATGTGAACATGGCATCGAAATCCTTATCACCAGCCCTGACCACCATCCCTTGAGCTCACGGTCTTATGTTTATGTGGATATTTTTGATACATCTTAAAGTTCTTCCAGGCATCTCAAATT
The DNA here is from genome assembly GCF_009828535.3 of Hylobates moloch. Classification (NCBI taxonomy): domain Eukaryota; kingdom Metazoa; phylum Chordata; class Mammalia; order Primates; family Hylobatidae; genus Hylobates; species Hylobates moloch. The sequence continues at coordinate 134,599,695 of NW_026652277.1, forward strand.
CAACATTCCATCTTCTACTCTAAGCTGCTTCTTCCTCCTATATTCCATACCACCTTTCAATAAACCAGACTAGAAGCCTGTAACTCATCCTTCATCAACCACTTCAAATAAATTACCGCCTTCTATATAGCTTGAATTCACATACATATCCCCCTTTCTATTCCCTGGTACAGATCCTAATCCTCTCTTGACTAGACTCCATCCTCCACCTTGTATCAGAGTGATCATTCTGGGGACTTTGAGCTACTTGTGCCTTCTGTGCCAGACACTTTAATGGCTACCCACTGCCCACAGGACAAAGACCCATGCTCGTTAGCGAGAAACTCCAATGGGTGGCATTCTCTCATGACCTAACCTCTACATACCAAAGAGGCTTCCTCTCCAGTAATACCAAAATGATGACAATTCCCTGAATGCACCTTCTTGTCGCACTTTCTGTTGTTGCTCCCACTTTCCTCCTTTATCTAGAATATCTTTGTGTGCTTTTTCTAATTAGCTAACTCCTACTCATCTTTCAGGGTTTCACCTAAACATCATACTCTTTATTTAAAGTCTTCTCTTAAGCCCTCCCATCCTCTCCCAGTGTGGTTGAGTGCCATTTCTCTATACCACTGTAATGCTCTATATACATTATAATCATAGACTTCCTCACACTGATTGAAGATGTTGATATGTGCCTGTTTTTCCTTGGATTTTGAGCTCCTTGAGATCAGCAATGACACCTTGCTGCTTTTGTACCTTGTTATTTAGCATATCACCTGGTTCATAGTAATTGCTCAAGTGCTTGTTCAACTACACTGAACAGTGGAAGAAAAGTAAAAATACTCAAGAGAGGAGGATCCAAAGAGATTTGAGAAGAGGGGGTCGGGAATGGAGTAAGGATGACACATTATGGGACAACTTTGAATAGAAGAGAAGTCTTTAACGATGTGCCTAAGAGGAAGCAGGTAAAGATGGAGACCAGTGAAAAAGGTAGGAAATGAAGGGAGTTTCAGGCTGAAAGCTCAATTCTATTTGTTAAATAGGTGATTGAACAGAGTGACTGTTCAACTAAAACTTGGTAAAGATGGTGGCAAGGAAATATATATGACATATTTGCTGGGAAAGTAAATGCATGTCTTAGATGCAAAGACCCTGGTAATATTTTATTCCGGAATGTGGCATCTCCTAAGGCTTATTCATATACTTGAAATTCTTTTTCGAGGCAAAGTTTTAGATACACTTATGGCATTTTCCCTGCATATCTGTGCAAATGCTTGTGCCTGAAGATCTTTGCTTTTCTGCCAGGTTGCAGACTTGCCACTAGAGCTGGGATTGGTCATTGTGACATTGCCGTTCATGGAGTCCAGTGAAGCAGGACTCATGGCAATGCTGCTCACACTATGGGAAGAATAACTGTAGATCATCTTGAGAAAGGCAGACTTTGTGTTAATCTCTTGCTTACAAATAATAACATAGCATTTGGGGAAGAATGTGCAACAGAGGATTCCATAGTTAGATATTAATATGACAATAATCTCCACAGCTGGTACATACTTGCCAAATGTGGTAGCATAGATAGGGATGAATGTGATCCAAGCTATGAAGTAAATGAGCATGCCAAATGTAATGAATTTGGCTTCATTGTAATTCTCAGGTAATTTCCTGCCTTTGAAAGCAAATATGAAGCAAATGAAGGCCAGGATGGCAATGTAGCCCAGCATGGTGCCAAATGCAAGTATGGATCCCTCCTCACACTCCAGGATGATGACTCTGGGCAAGGAGACATTCACCTCTACAGTAGGTGCTGCAAAGATTAGCCAGAGTGTGCAAATGACAACCTGGATGCCCGTGCAAATGAAGATAATAAGGATCGGTTTATAGAGGCACTTCAGAAATTTCTGCAATTTGGGATCAAAGTTGAAGGCTAGCAAAATTTTCAGGGACTTCATCAAAATGCAGGAGATGCAGAGAGTAAAGCTCACTCCAAACAGTGTCTGCCTGGTTTTACATGTGAAGTCTTGTGGTTCTCCAATGAAAAAGCTCGTGCTGGCAAAATTGAGGAAATGACAGAGAAGGATCACATAGCAGACTCTTAATCCCCCAGATGATTTCACAACAGGTGTGTTCAGGTTTCTTGTAAATATTATGCCAACAACCAGAACAAATATGATTCCCAGTAGGGAGAGGATCAGGAGCAGGATGGCCAAGGAGTCATTCCAGTTGAGATATTCCACTTCCTTTTCAAAGCACATAGTGCTCCTAACAGGGGCCCAGTGAGTTTTGTTGTTGCATAAAAGGCAGTGAGGCATATCTAAAAGACAGAGGAGACACAGTTACATTGTCAACATTTAAACTAGGTGATAGTCCACAACACTACAAATGAGACTCATCTTCTGTAATAGTTCTGACTAGAGAATATAGATGATTGTTACATTGGTTACTTATTAAAATAAAACATGCTTAAACTCAGAGAAAGTGAGAGAGAAAGGGTAAAAGTGAGGAAAAAGGAAAAGAAAGAGAAAAGAGAAAGAAAAAAAGCCAGCTGGATTGTGAATGTTTAGGAAATGAATATACTCAGAATAGATGCTAGCTTCTTATGCATTTGCTATTATAGATGATGGTTCCAGCACTCTTAAGAATAAGGTTTTGGAATCAGACGTAGCTTTTCTTATCTCTTCCACTTACAATTCCTGTAAACTTGAACAAACTAACTGAACTTTCTGAGCCTATTTCAGAATCTCCCATATCTCAAAAAATAATAAAATGAAAAGGCTCTGCCTTATTGGGATGCCGTACTCAATGAGATAATAAATGTAAAATGCTTCACACAGACCATTACACATAGTAGACCCTCAATGTACGGGAGTTGCTATCGTGAATAAGGGTGCAATTCTTTTAAAAGCAGAGGCAATATGGCTAGGTCACTCTAAAAGCTTGAAGTCTCTTTCTAAAAGTGAGATAATGCAAAATTGTAATCGATGGCAATTGAGGAAGAATTAAAGTTCATTTTTTTCTCCAAGTAGTGGGTAAATGGGAGCCTCTCACACTGTAAGTGATAACTTTGAAAAGTTTTTATGCTGATTCTGGCTGCAGGGCAGCACAAATAGTTGATGTTAGAGTTGTGTCTCTAGAAGTGATATTACATTTGCTCCCCATTCCAGCCACCCAAAGTTGGTGAGTCCCAGCTGCAACCAAAGGGCCTCTGTCAGGGCATTCATCTGATTACACCCCACAGTGCCTGTACAACTCTTTAAAATTTTGTGTTCTCTTCTTTATTAACCTCAAAGTAAGGTTGTATTTCTGTTTATAAACTTCATGACCCTTCCAGCCTCCTCCTCTTTCCAAACTCTATTCCCCTAAAAATATCTGTTCTTTTCTGTTTGCCCGACCACAGTTGCTAGTGTCTGTCATTTCATTCATCCAGTGGATATTTACTGGCCTCATCTAGGTATGAGAGCTGTGTGTTAGAGACATAGAGAGGAGCAGCAGATGGTATCCTTTTAGGCTTTCCTAACTCCTAGCTTATCCTCCAAGTTGTCTTCAGTCTTCTACATTTCTCCATTTGTTCTTGGAAGCGACTCACCCTGGTTACCAAAAGAAAACCCAGATACAGCCTTTAAAGAGTACCATACATCTTTATGGAAAATAAATGTTACATACTCCTTGGTGTTTTTATTTCTCTCACTTGGAAGGTAGTTGCTAGTTACCATGTTGCCTGAAAAACTCCCTCCCTAATTATCTAATTTTTCAGGCAGTGGTATAGTATTTTTATTTATTGATCATTTAAATGCTCAATTCCACTAATATAAACATTATTAAACATACCAAGGAATGGGAAAATTTTAAATGTGAGATAATAAAATGCAGATACACATAAAGTTCTGATACTCTCAGGTTGGAATAAATGGCATTTTTTTGTGACACAATAACAGAACATGAATCTTGGAATATTTTCATTGGTATACTTCTCTCCTTGAAGCCAATAAGCAAAAGGAATAGGCATTTGGGGACTATTCCAGTTCCAGAGTTCTCAGCTTTTCTACAAGATGAATGGGAATGCTCTAATAAACAACGAAATCTGATACTTTTAAATTAGGCTTAACTCCAGGGAAAGTGCTCATAGTTTCTTTTTAGGCTCCTAAGGCTGCTGACCTCACTCTTGTAGTTTAATTTGTGTATTTTGCTTTCATCTTGTGAAATTTTTAAAGATAGGGTTGGCAGTCAGTTACTAGCATCTCATCCCTGTCATTAGTTGGTCCCTTGTCTCACAGAAGAAGTTTCTTTTAGGTTTAACTTTTGCTTCTTGGTAGAAATAATAAGATTGCCAGGATGTGCACACCTGTTTCTTAACTCCAGGTGCCTTTGGGTTTCTATTATGTTTAGTTAATTCAACATTTACTTATTTGTACTTTTTTGTACCTTAGTTACAAGCCGAGCACATCTGTATAGGGATACGTGGACAAAATTGACAGAGAACTTGCATCACTTTAAGAGTTGCATACTTTAGAAAATATGAGCGAAGTGATAACATTTTCCCTTGAAAGTAAAGTAACTTTTACGTCTCTATTATTTATTGGCTGTGTACCTGTTGATATAATAGAGCAAATTCCAAGATAAAATGAAATTTCACTGGAATTTAATTTCACAGGAGCATGGGAAGCTTTTTAAAGTTTTTCAAATGAAAAAACAAACCAAAATAAAATTCATGCAAAGAAAAAAAAAAGCCTAAGAGGAATGATTCAGGTGTATCACTGTCCATGTGGAGTGACTGTAATTACCCGTCTGATTACTGTAGTGATTTTCAGGACAGTTCTCACATTCGTAGCAACAGATGTGTTGACTTCTTGTAGTTTTCTTCATTTGCCCAGGACTGCATTCCTTGGAGCATTTAGATTGAATTTGCTATATTAAAAGTGAAAAAAAAATCACAAGTAAATTTGTAAAAAGAATTATCCTTGGCTTAATTTAAAGATATATTTACTAAATACTATTTTGGTCTTTTTTCATAAGATTATAGAATCTTTTGCCATCTTGGGAAATGTAAACAGGCTTTTAAGATGGAGAAGCTGCTTTATGAAGAACACAGTTTTTGTCGTGTTAATAACTTCTGTAAGCAAATTATGGTAGTTAGCCCTTTCAGAAAGTCCCTAGTAGAGGGAGAAATGTATAGTACTAGAACTAAAGAAAATAACAATGGTTTGGAAAGTTTCAATCCTATGTTGAATGAAGGGTTCCACTAGATAAGAAAATAGCAAATGGCTAGATTTTTGTACTCTTTAAAAGAAAGTTCTTATCATGCTGTCAAGGAGCATGTCCTAACTCTAAAAAATAAAAAAAAGAAACATTTTGAGTTTAAAATAAAATTTAAAATTTAATACTCTAATTTAATATTAGAATATTAGATTTAAAAGACAGCCCTAAATATATACTATTTAAATAATCTTGCGAATTCAAGTTATAATTTGCATGTCACAATTTGAATCACATGCAGCGTTCCACTTTTATGGAACCCTAGCTAGTAATTCTTTGCATTTCAGCTATGTTATCATTCTCCATTCATAGTCCCTTTCTCATGGCATATCTTGTGAGAGAAATCTGCTTTGTCATGTCACTTTTACCCTTGGAGCACAGCAGAATGGTTAAGTGAGTCTTTCTCAAGATTCTCTTATCCATTATTTCCTACTCTGGAACACAATTGAAGTACTAAGCTAACCAGTCTTTCTCTGGAAGATGCAAATGATCTGTCTGAGAGAGAAAAGAAAAGATTCAGTAGGCCGTGGGTCTGCAAGCACTGGTTTTCTTCTTCTCTCCAGTTATTGCTGACCTGGGTTTTCAGCAGGCAGTATATATGCCTTGTGAATTTCCCAGGGCAAACTTTTAAAGTATCTACTCTCCTGGAGCGTGGCTCAGAGGACACAAAAGGATTTAACTACGAGATAAAGCCCGGCATTGTTAGGGTCCCCTCTCTCCCTCTGCATCAAGAGCAAAGACAGTCTAAAATCTTGCACTGATTACTTTAGATTTCAATCGATTTAGGATTATATGATGTTTTGTACTATGAGTTCTGGTGACTTACCAGAAATGTCAATACCCCAACTAGCCTGCAAATTGACAAATCCGGAAATCTGACCTAAATGATTTCAGATATCATTGGTTTTTAGTGTATCCTTGAAATAATTATAGGTGTCTCTGTCACAAAGGAAGACTTGTCTCTCTGTTTGTAGTGGTCAGCCTCTTCCATTTAGTCACTAAGAGCCTCACATAATTACCTGTCATTCTGTCACCTTCTCTTCATTAAGTGAATTCCCTACAGAGTCTGGAGATAAGTATTGATAACAACAGTGTTTCTTGCAAAAATAATAACCATCTCTGTATTCAAAAAGAAAATGTATCAGAGCATGTTTTAAAAGTTTCAGTGTGAGTTACAGTGTTTAGCAGACTGCTGGGTTCATAATGTAGTTGTGAGTATAATGGTAAGGAAGATGAAGATGATGACAGCAAAAGTTTGAGAACACAGAAGAATGGCTACGTTTCTGTCTTTCAAGGAAGAAGTATCTTGCTTTGCTAAAACTTTTACAGCCAGAGGAAATCAGATTAAGAAAAATGGTTTACAGCATTACTGTGTTCATTATTTCATTCACCAAATATTTGTTAAGTGCCTATCTATATGTTACGCACTGTTCTAATTGTTGAAGCCACAGTGGGGAATGAAACACAAATATTTAGCTCATAGAACTTAAGTTCTAGTTGACAAGACTGACAGAGTCAAAATAAGCAAAATGTACAGAATGACAGAAAGTTATAAGTGCTAAAGAGAAAAATAAGAATAGGACAGTGACTAAGAACTACTAGGTTGATGTTGCAATTTTTAAATAAGGTGTTCAGGGAAGACCTCACTGAGGTGGTGACATGTTAGAAAAGACAGAAAGGAATAAGAAAATTAACCACATGAACATCAGAGAAAATTATTATAGGCAAAGGAAATAGCAGGGGCAAAGTCCTTGGGCTATGAGAAGGGAAGCATGCATGGAAGACAGAAAAGCCTGTGGGATCACAGGAGGGCTGTAGAGTAAGGGGAGAGTGGGAGATAAGGTCAGGTTGGTACTGGGGGTAGGTTATGTAGAATTTTTAAAGACACGGCTTTTACTCTCAGAGAAATAGGATGTCATCAAAGGATTCCGAGCAGAGCACTACGTTTTACAGGACCACTTGTGTCTCTGTTTTGAAAACAGACTGAAGGGGGCCGGCGCAGTGGGTTATGCCTGTAATTCCAGCACTTTAGGAGGCCAAGGCAGGTGGATCACGAGGTCAGGAGTTCAAGACTAGCCTGGTCAACATGGTTAAACCTCGTCTCTACTAAAAATACAAAAATTAACTGGGCATGGTGGCGCACGCCTGTAATCCCAACTATTTGGGAGGCTGAGACCAGCAAAATGCTTGAACCTGGGAGGCGGAAGTTGCAGTGAGCCGAGATTGCGCCACTGCATACTAGCCTGGATGACAGAGCAAGAATCCATCTTGGGGAAAAAAAAAAAAAAAGAAATAGACCAAAGGAGTAAGAGCGGAGGCAGAAAACCTTCTACAATAATCTAGGTGAGAAGTGATTGCAACAGCAGCGGAGTAGGTAGTAAAAAGTGGTCAGGTTCTGGACACATTTTGAAAGTAAAACTCATTGGTTATGGAGTGTGACCAAAAGAGGTGACAAGAATCCCAGCAGGTTTTCTCATGAGCAACTAGGAGAACGGGGTTGCTATTTATTGAGTAGGTTGGGAGACAATATCAGCTCTGTTTTGGAGATTTAAGTTGACTGCTACACGTCCAGGTAGAGATGTCAATTAGGCAGTTGTATATTTATTTGGGTTAGAAATCAGAAGATAAAAATCGAGTAGTCATCAGTCTCCCATATAATGATACCATTTAAAGCCCCAAACCTGGATAAGATCACTAAGGAAAGGTGCGGAGAGGAGCAGTTCTGAGCCCTGGGCACCTGAATGATTAGAGGTAGTGTGAATGAAGAGGAACTAGCAAAGGAGACAGAGAATTAGTGGCCAGATACACAGGAAGAAAATCAAAGAAATGTAGTGTCATGGAAGCAAACAAATAGAATATTTCATTGAGGGGAGAATAATTAGCTGGTAAGTGATATATGATAATATTTAGCTTTATTAACTTTGGTGAGCTAGACAGAAACAATTTCAATGGATTGAAGAGGATTCAAAAGAGTATGAGAGGAGAGAAACTGCGGCCATTAAATGTATTCAACTGTTTCAGGGAGTTTTACTGTAAAGAGAAATAGAGTATACAAAGAAAGACTTGGGGGAACAACAGAGGTTCTTTGTTTGTTTGTTTTAAGATGAGAGAAATAACGACCTATTTATCTCATTAAGTGTATAATGTAGAAGAAAGAATGATTGAGAATAAAGGAGAGAGGGTATAAAATTACCAAGTAATGTCTTTGAATAAGTGAAAGAGGTTGGGACCTAGAGGTGAAGTGGAGGAGCTGACCTTGGCTAGGAGCACAGACAGTCTGTCTATAGTGCCAGATGGAAGGCACGGGTACTGGCACAGATGTGGTGGCAGGGGCCACTGGAATTCTCTTCTGATGTTTCAGTTTTGTTAGAACAGAAAATAGAGTTAACCGAAATGAGAACAAGAAAGATGTACTGATCTCAGAGGAGAGAAGAGAAGGCATAAAATAGCCATCTAGGAAGGTGAGTTCATGAACTAGGGCAATAATCTGATTGCCCTGCAGCATTAAGAGCCCACTGGAGGCTAGAGATCATGAATTTAAAATGAGACTAGTCAGCAATCTCCCCTGCCCTCCCTTCCCCTCCCTCCCTCTCTTTTCTTTTCTCTTTTCTTTTTCTTTTCTTTTCTTTCTTTCTTTCTCTTTCTTTCTTTCTTTCTTTCTTTCTCTTTCTTCCTTTCTTTTTCTTTCTTTCTTTCTTTCTTTCTTTCTTTCTTTCTTTCTTTCTTTCTTTTTTCTTTCTTTCTTTCTTTCTTTCTTTCTTTCTTTCTTTCTTTCTTTTCCTTTCTCTCTCTCCTTCCTTCCTTCCTTCTTTCTGTCTCTCTTCCTCCCTTCCTCCCTCCCTTCCTTCCTTCCTTCCTTCTTTCTGTCTCTCTTCCTCCCTTCCTCCCTTCCTCCCTCCCTTCCTCCCTCCCTCCCTTCCTTCCTTCCTTCCTTCCTTCCTTCCTTCCTTCCTTCCGGAAGCACTACGTTTTACAGGACCACTTGTGTGGTCTCTCTCTTCTTTCTCTTTCTTTCTTTCTTTCTTTCTTTCTTTCTTTCTTTCTTTCTTTCCTTTCTTTCTGTCTCTCCCTCCCTCGCTCCCTCCCTCCCTCCTTCTCTCTCTCTTTCTTTTCTCTTTCTTTCTTTCTTTCTTTCTTTCTTTCTTTCTTTCTTTCTTTCTTTTCTTTCTTTCTTTCTTTCCTTTCTTTCTCTCTGTCTCTCCCTCCCTCCCTCCCTTGCTCCCTCCCTCCCTCCTTCTCTCTCTCTCTCTCTGTCTTTCTTTCTTTTCTTTTTCTTTCTGTTTCTTTCCTCTTTTGCCAACTTCAGCTACATAGGAGCTACGCTGATTAGGCAGAAATTTGATTAACAGGGATTGTGTTTGGCCAGATGAGTATGATGAAGAGAGGGGGCCAGGGACTTTTGCAGTTGAGGTACCAATTGCTTTGAGTGCTACAAAATGGCCTACAACAAGATTACCTTAAGATTCCTGAACTCATTTTTTGTTTCCTGATCTCGGATGATGAAGACATCATTCTGTAGGTCATATTCTGCCATCTTAGTGACAGTCATGTGTCCATTGATCTCCTTCCAGAGCACAACATCATATCCAGTATTTAAATCCCCATGAGCATCAAAATGAAATGAATTCCATCCATCAGTGAATGTCACATTTTTTAGCACACCAAGTAACTATAAAAAATAAAAACAGAAATAAGCGCTTAAAATAAATGTTGCAAATGTATCTGTTATTCTAATGATAACACTGCCTTATAAAGCATAACACTTAAAAATGAGGGAAAAAAGATTATAAATCACTGGTTGGAGAATTCTTAACTATCTGACAACAATTTGAGAATGAATTTCACTTGGGTTCTAGCCTCATTTCCGCCCAACTTTTGCTATATAAATTTGGGAAAGCAAGTTAATTTCTATAGATGGTTGTTTCTAAGTATCTTCATTTATCCTACAGAATTTTAGAATAGGTCCCCTGGTATAGACACCTGGGATCTAACTCTGGTTCCATCTCTCATCAATGCAATCTTGACAGGTACAATTACTTTCTATCTTATTATCTCCAATGGTTCTTAAGTTTGTTTCAACGATTGAGTATGTAGTAAAGTGATCTCTAAATTATATTTCAAAACTAATTCACAAAATGATTTATTTTTTAACTTGAGAAGAAAGAAATATAAGGATAAATTACCTGTCTTGCTACCCAATTTGTACAGTGAGAACTTGTATACTATAGAGTTAGGACAAAAAAATATTTTGTTTACAAATGGGGTAGCCATATTGAGGTTGTGCTGTAGTGGAAGAGCAATAGGCTGGAAGGTAGGGAAACAGGCTGCTGTTCTGGCTTCACCATTAAGTACACGAAGTAAATATCCTCTCCGAATGCTTTCATAATGGCCCATTTATTATCTAAATCTACGGTTCTATGTGGCTTTTGTTGGGTATAAAATCTATAGAATAAGGCAGAAATTATTCTATTTGAAGACAATTATTCTATTTCCTTAGAGTTAACTTTTTATGAGTGTTTCAGTTTTTTGTCAATAGAATATAAAAAATAAGTTATATTTTCAAGTAAATAGATTAGTTATGATAGTAATGTCAATGAGAAATGTTACTTTAGCAGAATCTCTACGTGTGTGTATTTATGTCCCCACAGATTTCTTAGCTCTTTTAATGGATATCAATTAATTAGTGTTACTTTAAAGAAGCAGGATATCAGATCTAACATGGTGGAATTCACTAACAAAATTTTATTCTAGCAATTGCCTGGAAGAAAAAAAAGAGGAGAGAACAAAATTAAAGAATATGCAAGGGCCTACCTCCAATGTTCTCACTTCTATCTGTTGACTGGTTTGTTTCTTCTGTTCTTTCCTTAAGCAGTATATACATGTAAACCCCAGTAACTCAGTTCTTTAGGGAGCACATCCTCTTCCACACAAGTGTTTGAACTATAATTTCTACCTCCTTTTTCCTGTGCTTAATTAGGCTTTATAGGCTAAAGTTCTGACATGTATTTGTTCTGTAAATAATCATGAAATTGTATAATGTAAATAAACTTCCACAATTTTATGCTTGTTCTTACAGGAAACAGGGTGGAAGCAAATACAACAGTATTTCCATTACTCATTAAATATAATAAAACATCTGCTTTGAAGTAAGGTAAATCTTAAACATTAACACTCCAGTTATTAAGCTGTTAACTGCTTTTTCACATCATTTAAAAAAATTTTCATGGAGACTCTGAAATTCACTATTAATTGACACTACAAAATTTAGAGAATGGGATTTGCATTTCAATTATTATCTTATTCAGACCTGTGTATGATAATGCTCAGTTTTTAAGCACACATGGCCAGGAATCACACCAATTAAAGTGATATGGTTGATATTGTTTTCCATTGTCCCAACTGTGCTGATGCTTGCTGTACCTCCATAAGTAAGGTTACTGTGGAAAAAGGTATCTTCATGGCTAAGTTAGAGAAGAGCAGAGGAAACATCCTTGCATCTGTGTCCTGATGCCCAAACTGTATCTGCTTTTGTGAAGTTTTCCATTGTGAAGCAGAAAACACATTGATCTAAGGCTGGGGCAGCAGCTTCATTGCTAACTGTGTGAATCACCATGGGACAGGTCTTTACTGTTAAGGTTTCCTCCATTTCTAAACTCTGACAAGTCTTGGTCACTAGAAACACTTCTTACCACTTCTTCAAGATGGAATTTAAGGAAGATGAGTCCTGTTGGCCTACTATATTTTATAAAGATTAGAGGTGGTGTATATCAGTATCTAGAACCATATGTTTTAAAAATTATTATTATCTTACCATGCCAAAATTGCTCTCATGTCTCTCTTGTCTTCTGGACTAATATGCAACTACCTTGCTACACTTACTAATACATGTCTCATAAATTCATCAAATTCAACATCTCCAAAATGGAATGCTAAATATTTCTTACTGCCACCAGACCTCCACTTTTCTCTATGTTTCCAGCTTGACAAATGACACCAGTTGTCCCATATTGGAATCATCTGCAACATTTTTGATGCTCTCTGTCATCATTTACATTCAATCGATCTCCAAATGCTCTTCATCCTCCCTCTTAAATATCCGTGTATACATCTTTTCATCCTTATTGTCATACCTGTAGGCATTCTTATTTTATGTCTGATTTACAAAATTGGTCTTTCTTCCTTCAGTCTTGTGTCCCTCTAATCAATTCATCTTGGATGGAAAAAGTATCATATCACTCTCCTGCCTGAAAATGTCTTTAATTAGCTGCCCTATCCTCTGTCAAGTTCAAACCTTTGAACATAGTTTGCAACATTTCCATTTAAGGGGATGTCCCTATACTAGCAGTATCAGCATCATCTGGGACATTGTTAATAATGTAGACTTTTCAATCCCACTGTGGAACCACCGAATTAACATGATAATAAGATTCCCAGGAAAGTCAACTGCACATCAAAGTTTGAGATGCCCTGATGGACAAGACTCTAATAATATGTCTTTCACTAACTCATTCAGTTAGTTCATTACAGCTCTCATGCAAGACTCCAGTCATATGCTATGATTTCCTGCTTCCTGAAGATGCTGTGCTTTCTTTTCTCCCTTTTCTGGGACTTTGCTGGAATATTTCTGTTCTGGCTAACTGCTACCCTTCCTTGCATTCACATAGAGGTCATGTTTTTTGGAGAATGTTCTCTGAATTGTTAATACTGGATTAGCTGTCTCACTTATGTACTTCCCTGCCATCTTGTGTTTATGTGAAACACTATAATGCACCATCCAGCATTGTAATCAGCTCCTTAATTGTTTGATTGTATACATCAATGGACAGATAATTCCTTTAGGGAAGGAATTCTGTCCTGTTCTCCGTAATATCTTCACCACTCAACACACTGCTTGAAACATTGAGACACCAAACATTTGCTAAGTAAATATATGAATAGAAGTTAAACTATTAGACATTCTTTCATCTCTCATACATCACTTACTACCTTATATATCATCAGAAGTAAAGGAAAACAAAAAAAACCCCCAAAATCACTAGTCTAGTCACAGCAAGGAGGTGGTATCCTCCACACACATTGAGGAACATTAAAAATCTGCTGAAGTAAAACAAGCACGACTGTACTGTCCCTGAGTATGACTCACAGATATGACCACATATAGGGCCAAAATAAGTGCTATCCTCAAACACTGGGAAAAATTAACCCCTTTAAAATTATTTGAATCTAAAATCATTTAGAAAGTGCTATTTAAATATTAGTGAATTTTGCTAGGGTACAAAGTAATCCTTAAGAATGTATCATTGACTAGGGACCCTAAATGTTGCTGATCTTTAAAATTTAAGTCTACAGAGATTTCTTTATAAAAGGATAACTCTTTGTATTATTTGTCTTACTGACTCTAGCACTGACTTGATGTGGCTCACTCATGTCATGATCTAAGGAGCAAGGCATCCCCCTGTTCTTCCTTTCTAATCTGTTTCTGTTTGTTTCTAGATTAACAGCTCTGAGGGCAAAAAGAATACCTCCAGGCTCCTAGTGTTTAAATAAAACATTTTAGGAGACTCTGCTTAGATAATTTCTTCTCAAATCTTATCCTCAAAGTGTTTGAGACTTATTCCTAATTTAAAATACTTTCTTTATTTTTTCCCCAGATCTTCAGGGGGTGAATAACTCTTGCTATTTGCATTTCTTTGTCCTTATGAGTTTCTTTATATAACCGCCCCCTGCTCCACTTTATGTCATCTGTCTCCACGACTGTTCTCTATTTCTGCTTCTCAATCTCTTATTTCTAAAATTCTATGTGGTGGTATTATTATTGTAGTCTAATTTAAAAAATTAAAACTGTTTTTCTGCAGTGCACCAGGCCAAAAGCCTTGAAATATATTAGAAAACATTGTACTGAACTTGGAATATAGTGAATAACGATGATCTAAAAAAGATAATTTATGGTTTTTACCACCATTCTTAAAGTTTTATACTACAAAGGGAATGCTTTCATATAGGTGTCTTAAAGTCATCAGACATAACTATATATATATTAAAATAGCATTTGCACTTGAGAAAAGGTCCTAACAAGGTTTTACCTCCTTGTTAGATTTTTGGCTTTGTATTTATAAGGTGAAAAGCAGTTTAAAAGTGAGCAATTTAAAATACTCTCCCACCATTGCATGATCCTCCCAAATGTTAACTGGTCATATCAGACCTCGGAGATGGTAGTTTTGGGTGTTTAAAGTAAAAAAAAAAAAATGACAAAAGTAGAAAAAACTTGTTCTAGATACCCACTTGTATGATCAGAAGAATTGCCTTACTTCTTTTACCTTCTTTTCTCTTACAAATTTAAAATATATATATTTTGTAACATGATTCTGCCTCAGGACATACAAGTTTGTCTTTGAATACATATTATTGAGAAATTTATTTCTAATAAGTAAAACATCATTATTAAAAGAAGCAATTTACTTTTCAATGCCTTGTTCAAGGGCATTTGAAAAAGCACAGTGGAAAATTCTCACTAAATGAAGGCATGTTAAATTTTAAGTTTCCCCAAACTAATCAAAGAGAAGAAAGGGAAAAAGTCCTTTTACATGCAATTACTGGTTTTTTTAAACCTGGAATATCATAATTGACCTAACAACATTCCTTTGAAGAAGACTGGAGTCCAAGTCCTTTATGTGTATATATATACACATAAAGACCATTAGAGTCTTTATGTGTATATGTATTTATTTACTGTACCTCCATCCTAACTGAGAGTCTTAACTATAGATGTTGGGATTATAAACCACCAAAGACAGTGAAAAGCAAGGAAGGAAGGTGGAGTCAGAAGACCCAGGCTGCAGTTGTATTTCTGGTACTTCCCAGCTTTAGTTTCCTCATCCACCATATTTAGTAAAAAACAAAAGGATTATTAAACATGTCTGCTCTAACTCTTGTGTTTTTAAAGAGCATTTAAAAGCGATAATTTATATGACTCAAGGAAAATAGCATCATCAAAAGAAGTTTCGTGAGAAATAAAAGAATACAACTTTGGTGGGTCAGAGTAGGAAGTGAAGATAAAACACAACTCTATTATCTTCAAGAGTAAGGCACTATGATAGAAATGCAGGTTATTTAAACAGTGAAAGTGTCTATTTATAAAAAGAATAGGATTAAGAACAATTAATGTAAATCTTTGCAAATTAAAACAAGGGAGGAAATGGGGAAAATGATGGTAGGAGAGTTTTTCTTGGATGTGTGAGTTAGTACCTCCCATGGTTGAAAGGCGTTGGGGTTCTGACAGTCACGAGCTTGACACAGATCCCGGATGGCATAACCAAGGGCAAACACTGCAAGCTGAATACTATGAATGAGTCCTGGCTCAGCATAGTCCCGGAGGAAGTCATTTCTCATGACGAAGTTCCTTTCTATAGCCTTGTTAGCCTTGTAGGCCAAAGTCCTTTGAGAATGATTGAAAATGCATTGACTGAAATCAGTGTACTTGACATATGCGCAGGCAGATAAATGCACGGCATATTCGTGTAAGAGTTTGTTACTGTCACTGGGAAGCAAGTGCAGATTTTGAAGAAAGGAATGGAAAGAGGATATATTCCCTCTTCTAAACGCAAACCCTACAACTTTGCCAATCTTTTTAACATTAGGAATGGTAGTAATCTTGGTGGCAGTTGACCAGTTATCACTAGCAATCCACATCTTATTTATATTCATTTCAATGGCTTTATTGAAGAGATCAAAAACATGGAATTGCCTCAGAAATACCACAATGACATTAACCTGGGCTTCTAAAATGATTTTCTCCAGTGTCTTATTGATTCTGACTTCAATGGTATTATCTGAAAGAAAGGCTGGAAGAACCTCTTTGAAGGCTATGCACACGTTATTTGCTTCAGCCTGAATTATAAAAGTGTTAAGAGCCAATCGTCCATAGTCATCATCTGTGGTTATGATGCCAATCCAGTTCCAACCAGATTTCTGAATCAGGTGAGCCATTGCTTTAATTTGATGGAAGTCACTGGGCACAGTCCGTAGAAATGAAGGAAAGCGAATTTTGTCACTCAGGATTTCTGCAGTTGATTCATAACCCACCTGGAAATAGACAGAATATTTTAGTTATGGTGTTGATGAACTCCAGGTGACTGTTCACAGTAGGTGTTCCTTTCTTTGATTGCTGTAAGTTTTCATGACTTTCTTCAAATTCTCTAGTCTTTTTCATCCTTCTCCTTACTTAGCCCCTGATGACGGTTTAGAATCATGGCTTTCTAATTATTTCATATTTTGTTTAGTATAGGCCCTCTGAGAATTCAGGCTCTATCTCATTTTCCGTTTACACCTCTATATTCTTCTATATCTATCTTGTATCTCTGGCCAGGGGCCAAGAGTGGATATTGTTTAAATACTTAGAGGTAAATACAGGAAAAATGCAGTCCATCATATAAGCAAAATGCAGTTTGGAACATCAGTGTGTGCAAAATCTTGTCTAATTCATAATTTGGGTGAATTTATTCTAGGTAAAGTTAATCAGTCAAATAATCATCTTGTCCAGGGGTCAGCAAAATTTTCCTGTAAAGAACGAGATATAAAATATTTTAAGCTTTTTGGTCATGTATAGTCTCTGTCATATCTATTTTTTTGTTACAACCTTTTAGAAATGTAAAAACTATTTTTAGCTTGAAAGCTCAAGAGCATGAGAACCACATTTGGTCTGCAGGCTGTGATTTTCTGACTCCTGATCTAGTCAAATAAGTATCAGCATTTTTGGAAGACCTACTTAATGTACACAAAGTTTTGCCTGATTCATAGCTTTGGTGAATTATTACCTTCTATAGCTGCAATAGTAACATGTCACTTGTTCAGTATTTCTTTTTTTTTTTCTTTTTCTTCTTTTCTTCTTCTTCTTCTTCTTCTTCTTCTTCTTTTTTTTTTTAACTACTTGCAGCTGCCATGTGGTATGGTGGAAAGACAATAGGCTTGGGAACCAGATAAACTGTTAGAGTCCCAACTCCAATAAATTCGGGAACGTTATTTAATGTTTCTTTACTGTAAAGTTATAAGATTCTTGCTAAGATTAAAGAAGAAAATTTAAATAGATACGAGCGCATGGTGGACTTTCAGTAAACCTAAGTTCCCTTCCAAGTACCTGATGTTGCTATGCTCAGCCACATTGTTAAGAGCTGAGCTTTCTTAAAATTAGTGTTACCCATGGAATGTCCCCTTACCTTTTCTGCTGTCTATTACATAAATTGCATTTTTGCATTAGCCGGTTGTTAAAAAAGTCTGCTTTCCTTACGTACCACCTAACTAGTATCATACATAGTCTAGAAATTTTAAGCCAAAGCTTTATCTTTGATGTATTTGATAAATAGTTCTTTTTGTTTAATCATTTTGGATTAAATTTTTTATTACCAACGTCACTAGGCTATAATATAATGGAATGCTAATAGTCTTTATTTGTATATGTATTTATTTACTCTACCTCCAAAATGTTATATATTTTGAATTCTTATACACATTCATTATGTTATATATATATATTTTCTGTCTGCTCACTTCTATCAGATGGTCACTTCTTAATCATCTGAATATAAGCCTTTTTCTTTTCTAACTTTTGGCTTCTCTTCTTCCTTAAGATTAGAAATCAGTGACATAGAGAGTTACAAAGTAGTGCGATTTCAAAATGAAAGCCAAAGAGACTTAATTGGCTCTGAGTAATGTTCAAGAACTTAGTACACAGTGCTCTGACATCTGATTTGTTTTTTTCAGAGAACTTTTTGCTTACTTTCTGGTTATTGGCTTGCATTCCAGGGAGATAAATAGTTCTACAGTCTTTGCTCAAAACCTTCCCATCATATTCAGAACAACACACAAACCGTCCCAGGGCTTACAAGATGCTACATGACCCGGGCTTTGCCTGTCTCTACAAAAGCATCTCTTACTATGTTTCCTTTTGCTTCAACTGATCTAGCCAGATTGGCCTTTTTGCTATTCTTTGGGCATTCCAACTTTGCACTTGCTGCTTTCTCAGATACTCTTTCGCCCCTCCCTCATCCTCCCTTCACACTCCTCACTCAAGCTTGAGACTAAATGTCACTTCCTCAAGAAGTCTTCCTTGACCTCTATATCTCCTTACTCCTCAGTCTCTTCAGTTTCTTCATAGCATGTGACTGACGTTATTTTAGAAACAAGGCAGTTTAGGCCTGAAGATGTTTGTGTCTTATACAAATCAAGCTGAAAACGGTCAGAAACTAGACCAGATAGACTGAGGGATAATTACTCCCTTGGTACTTTTTCACTATACTCTCTGTAATGGTGTGCATCCTTTCTTTAACTAAAGAGAAAGAAAAGTTAAAGTAAAAGTGACTCCCTAACTAGTTTCCTCAGGTTTCCCTGATCCTTTCATAATAACAAATGTGATAAAAAGCAATGTATGGAGGTAGCACAAAACCTACCTGTGGCATGAGCTGTAAATTCAACATCCTGGAGACAGCCATAGTTATTTCTGAGTACCCAGAACCTATGACAGCCTTAACTCTTGGCATGTAGCTGGAATAGTCACACTTAAACTCCACAGTTTCTCTGGAGCAGTTGAATTTAGAAAGAAACCTCAGAGTGGCTGCCATTGCCACTGTGACTTCTGTACAAGTGTCATAGATTTCATACCCCAGTTTGACTCCAGATAATAGTGTTGAATTGTTGATCATCTCAATGCTGTGTATCATGGCAAGAGTTTGAAGAAAGACTGATATTTCAAAGCTGTTGGGAAACAAGTATTTTTTGAAATCAGAACATAACTCTTCTATGGACATGCCGTATCTCATTTTGCCTACATCTCCTCATAACAATTTCTGGATTACTGAAGCTTATCTCTTAAAGGATCTAAATTTTATTTAAAAACAATTTTTCATGAAAATATTTATGAAGGGTAATATAAGAACCCAGTTTCTTAAAAGGAGTCTATGCTACAGGATTTAACCTTTTCTTGATGAATTTTTTGATCATTTTGAACACTGCAATATGAAGATGTGTTTGATTTTTGTTCCTTTTTGTAGTTAGAGATCAGCATTTTATTGCTGTCAAAATGCTTGCTTTTTAGACTCATAAACCTGTCTTTTAGTTTTCTGATTCTAATCTGTGTGACTGGAAGCCAGATAAATAAGACTCTTAAGAATTACATTTAAACAGCTTTGGTTAAAGCCTAACAGCCTGCTCCTAGATAAAGTGCCTTATTTTAGTTCTGAGGCATAGCTATTTCCACATTCAGAGGACATTTTTTATACATCTTGATTTGTGATTATTCCAGAGCATTGAGTTGTCTGATTACAGATTTACTGTTAAGTTTATTTCATCTACCACTATATACAAGATATTACAAATAGTGCCTAATATATAATAAGGGTTCAATACATATTTTTAAAATGAATAAAGGGGGATATTATTGTTCAGGGTTTGATATTCTAGCTTCTTTTTAGTTCATTAAGTTTTGATAATTAAACTATTTGAATATTACTATTTGTCATTGTGAACCATGTTTAGATGGTTCTATCTCTACAAACGCATCTCTTACTATGTTTCCTTCTGCTTCACTGATATAGCCAGATTAAATTTTTTACTATTCTTTGGACATTCCAATTTTGCACTTGTTGCTTCTTGGCCAGATACTCTTCTTCCCTCCCTAAAAGAATAAAGTAAATAATAATAAAAATATATTAATAAGTTAAACTATTTGAAGATTACTATTTGTCATTGTGAACCATGGCTTGCAATGACAAATGGTAATATTCAAATAGCTTAATTTATCAAAACATAATGAACTAAAAAGAAACTATAATATCAAAACCCTGAACAATAATATCCCTCTTTATTAAAATTTTAAATTTAATAAAGAAATTTTAATTTAATTAAAATTTTAATTTTAACATTACAATTTCAATTAAAAAGGAGAAGTAAGCCCAGCTCATCATTGGCACAACCAACATTAGCAAGCACCACTCAGGACTCAGAGGGTCATCCTGTCACTGCCATTGCCATCATGCATGCCACACAAGTGTCCCAAGAGCCCAAGAAATCACCAACCTGCTGATTCCATGGCTTCCACTACCAGTATTTGAGTAAGGCACCTGGAGGCCCAAGAATTGGCCTGGTTTGACCTAACACTGGTGCCAGTGTATACTGCCCTGGGACACAAGGATGGGCATACTTAGCCCATTGCTAACACCACTTGGGCTCAGAGACGCTTACTTGGCATCCCAGTCACCAGCAAAACTGCATCATAGCCCCCACTAATAACTGTACCCTAGGCCACTGAGGAAATGTCAGATGGCACTTATGCTAGTCATGGCCAAAGAAATCAAAGAAACTACACTACTACTGCAACCAGAATAAAAGCCAAAGGACCCTGCCCAACCAACACTATCCATTCATCCTTAGGAAACGTTCTCCCCGTACAAAAACAAATTTTTAAAAATTGGAAGAAGCAACTGAAACATCAGATGTACATATATTAACATAAGAACACAGGAAACATGAAAAAGCCAGAAAAATGACATTTTTAAAGGAAGATATACTATCATACTGGTCTTTAAGAAAAAAAATTTAAATACATTTTTTAAAAAATACACAATAATTCTCCAGAAACAGATCTCAATCAAAAAGCAATTAATGAAATTCCAGAAAAAGAATCCAAATTACAGATTCTAAAGAAGGATAGTGAGATACAAGATAATTCTGAAAAACAATACAAAGAAATCTGAAAAACAATTCAGGATATGAATGAGAAGTTTACCAAAGACATAGATGTCATAAAAGAATCAAACAGAAATTCTGCAACTGAACAATTCATTGAATGAACAACATAACACATTTGAAAGCTTCAAAAATAGATTAGTTCAAGCAGGCAAAAGAACCTCTGAACCTGAAGATAGTTCAGGTTCAACTTTTGAAATAACCCAGCCATGAAAATATAAAGGAAAAAAAATTTTAAAAAGCTAAACAAAGCCTTCATGTTATATGGAACACCATAAAGTGACCAAATATACAAATTATTGATATCCCAGAAGGTAAAGAGATATTGAAATAGTTAAACTTATGTAACAAAATAATAGATAAAAACTTTCCACATCCAGCAAGATGTTTAGACATCCAGATACAAGAGGCCCAGCAATCCCTAAACGGATACAATGCACAAATTCTCCACAGCATATTATAGTCAAAATGTCTAAAGTCAATGACAAAGAAAGAATTCTAAAAACAGTGAGAAAAGAATTTAGTCACCTCTAAAGGAAATCCCATTATACTAACAGAGGATATCTCAGCAGAAACCCTATAGGCCAGAAGAGAATGAGATGATATATTTAAAGTGTTGAGGAAAAAACCCTGCCAGCCAAGGATACTATATCCAGAAAACTTATCCTTCATAAATAGAGGAGAAATAAAGTTGTTCCTAGAGAAACAAAAGCTGAGGGAATTCAGCACTACTAGACTGGCCCTACAAATGCTCAAGGGAGTTCTATACCTGGAAGTAAAATAATGATGCATATCATGGTGAAAACACAAGAAAGTGTAAAACAATGGTAAAAAAGACGAAGGACTCAAATGATACTACTACAGATATTCATCTACCAAACCACAATGACAAAAATGAGAAAAATAAAGGAACATAGAATATATAAAACAAAGAGTAAGCAACAGCATGACAGGAACAAAGCCTCATATGTCAATATTAACCTTGAATTTAAAAGGATTAAATTCCCCTCTTAAGAGATATAGACTGGCTGTCAATATCATACTAAATGGGCAAATACTGGAAGCATTCCCTTTGAAAACTGGCACAAGACAAGGATGCCCTCTCTCACCACTCCTATTCAACATAGTGTTGGAAGTTCTGGCCAGGGCAATCAGGCAGGAGAAAGAAAGAAAGACTATTCAATTAGGAAATGAGGAAGCCAAATTGTCCCTGTTGGCAGATGACGTGATTGTATGTTTAGAAAACCCCATCATCTCAGCCAAAAATCTCCTTAAGCTGATAAGCAACTTCAGCAAAGTCTCAGAATACAAAATCAGTGTGCAAAAATCACAAGCATTCTTATACACCATTAACAGACAAACAGAAAGCCAAATCATGAGTGAACTCCCATTCACAATTGCTACAAAGAGAATAAAATACCTAGGAATCCAACTTACAAGGGACGTGAAGGAACTCTTCAAGGAGAACTACAAACCACTGCTCAATGAAATAAAAGAGGATACAAACAAATGGAAGAATATTCCATGCTCATGGATAGGAAGCATCAATATCGTGAAAATGGTCATACTGCCCAAGGTAATTTATAGATTCAATGCCATCCCCATCAAGCTACCAAGGACTTTCTTCACAGAATTGGAAAAACCTACTTTAAAGTTCATAAGGAACCAAAAAAGAGCCCGCATTGCCAAGACAATCCTAAGCCAAAAGAACAAAGCTGGAGGCATCACGCTACCTGACTTCAAACTATACTACAAGGTTACAGTAACCAAAACAGCATGGTACTGGTATCAAAACAGACATATAGACCAATGGAACAGAATAGAGCCCTCAGAAATAATGCCACACATCTACAACCATCTGATCTTTGACAAATCTGATAAAAATAAGAAACGGGGAAAGGATTCCCTGTTTAATAAATGGTGCTGGGAAAACTGGCTAGCCATATGTAGAAAGCTGAAACTGGATCCCTTCCTTACATCTTATAC
Organism: Hylobates moloch; assembly: GCF_009828535.3. Lineage (NCBI taxonomy): Eukaryota > Metazoa > Chordata > Mammalia > Primates > Hylobatidae > Hylobates > Hylobates moloch. The sequence goes on from NW_026652277.1 coordinate 134,622,648, forward strand.
AAAAATTAATTCAAGATGGATTAAAGACTTACATGTTAGACCCAAAACCATAAAATCCCTAGAAGAAAACCTAGGCAATACCATTCAGGACATAGGTATGGGCAAGGACTTCATGACTAAAACACCAAAAGCAATGGCAACAAAAGCCAAAATAGACAAATGGGATCTAATTAAACTAAAGAGCTTCTGCACAGCAAAAGAAACCACCATTAGAGTGAACAGGCAACCTACAGAATGGGATAAAATTATTGCAATCTACCCACCTGACAAAGGACTAATATCTAGAATCTACAAAGAACTCAAACAAATTTACAAGAAAAAACAAACAATCCCATCAAAAAGTGGGCAAAGGATATGAACAGACACTTCTCAAAAGAAGACATATATGCAGCCAACAGACACGTGAAAAAATGCTCATCATTACTGGTCATCAGAGAAAAGCAAATCAAAACCACAATGAGATACCATCTCACACCAGCTAGAATGGAGATCTTTAAAAAGTCAGGAAACAACAGATGCTAGAGAGGATGTGGATAAATAGGAACTCTTTTATACTGCTGGTGGGAGTGTAAATTGGTTCAACCATTGTGGAAGACAGTGTGGCGATTCCTCAAGGATCTAGAACTAGAATTATCATTTGACCTAGCAATCTCATTACTGGGTATATACCCAAAGGATTATAAATCATGCTACTATAAAGACACAAGCACACGTATGTTTATTGAGGCACTATTCACAATAGCAAAGACTTGCAACCAACCCAAATGTCCATCAATAATAGACTAGATAAAAAAAATGTGGCACATATACACCATGGAATACTATGCAGCCATAAAAAGGATGAGTTCATGTCCTTTGTAGGGACATGGATGAAGCTGGAAAAGATCATTCTCAGCAAACTGTCACAAGGACAGAAAACCAAACACTGCATGTTCTCACTCATAGGTGGGAATTGAGCAATGAGATCACTTGGACACAGGGCAGGGAACATCACACACTGGGGCTTGTCATGTGGTGGGGGGCTGGGGGAGGGATTGCATTAGGAGAAATACCTAATGTAAATGATGAGTTGATGGGTGCAGCAAACCAACATGGCACATGTATACCTTTCAAAACTGCACATTGGGCACATGTACCCTAGAACTTAAAGTATAATAAAAAAAGAAAAAAAGAGATATAGACTGACTGTATAAATTAAAAAAGCATGATCCAATTATATGCAACTTACAAGAACTGCACTTTACATATAAAAGCACATATAGACTGAAAGTAAAGGGATAGAAAAAGATATCCCATGCAAACAAAAACCAAAAGTGAGCAGAAGTAGCTATATTTATATCAGATAAAACACACTGTAAGCCAAACATAGTAGAAAAAGTAAAAGAAGGTCATTATATAATGATAAGGAATCAATCCAGGAAGAGGAAATAATTTAAAATTTATATGCAACCAACACTGAAGCACCCAGATTCATAAAGCAAAAATTACTAAATCTAAAAAGAGAGAGACTGCAATACAATAATAGTGGGAAATTTTAACACCCTACTGAGCATTAGGCAGATCATCTAGACAGAAAATCAGCAAAAATATAACAAACTTATGACCAGGCATGGTAGCTCACCCCTGTAATCCCAGCACTTTGGGAGGCTGAGGAGGGTGGATCACTTGAGGTCAGGAGTTTAAGAGCAGCCTGGCCAACATGATGAAACCCCATCTCTACTAAAAATACAAAAATTAGCTAGACATGGTGGTACACACCTGTAATCCCGGCTACTTGGGAGGCTGAGGTGGGAAGGATTGCTTGAACCCAGGAAGTGGAGGTTGCAGTGAGCCAAGATTGCACCACTGCACTCCAGCCTGGGCAACAGAGTGTGACTTCATCTCAAGAAAAGGACTTAAATTGAACTTTAGACCAAGGGGACCTAACAGACATTTACAGAACATTTTATCCAACAACTGTAGAATACACATTCTTCTCATCAGTGCATGGAACATTCTCCAGATGAGGCCATATATTAGGCCATAAAACAAGTCTTAACAAATTTACAAAAATAAAAATTAGATCAAATATATTCTCAGGCTGCAATGAACTAAAATTAGAAATAATAACAAGAGGAACTTTGGAAACTATACAAATCAGCAGAAATTAAACCACATGCTTCTGAATAACCATTGGATTAATGAAGAAATTAAGATGGAAATAAAAAAATCTTATTAAAACAAATGAAAATGGAAACACGAATGTATTAGTCCCTTCTCACATTGCTATAAGGAAATAGCTGATACTGGGTAGTTTATAAAGAAAAGAGGTTTAATTGGCTCATGGTCCTGCAGGCTGTACTGGAAGCATAATGCTGGCATCTGTTCAGTTTCTTGGGAGGTCTCAGGACATATACAATCAAGGTGGAAGGCAAAGGGGGGCATTAGCACCTCACATGGCCAGAGCAAAAGGAAGAAAGAGAGAGGGAAGATGTAACACATTTTTATATTCCATCCCTTGCTCCTCCCAAATCTCATGTCCTTCTCACATTGCAGAATACAATCATTCCTTCTCACCGGTCTCCCAATGTCTTAACTAATTCTAGCATTAACTCAAAAGTCCAAAGTCGAAAGTCTCATCTGAGTAGTCCCTTCTGCCTATGAGCCTGCAAAATAAAAAATAAATTAGTTACTTCTAAGACACAATGAGAGTACAGGCATTTGGTAAATACTCCTATTTGAAAAGGGAGAAATTGGCCAAAGTAAAGGGCCTACAGGCCCCATACAAGTCCCAAACCCAGCAGGGCAATCATTACATCTTAATGCTCCAAAATAATCTCTTTTAACTCCATGTCTCACATCCAGGGGACACTGGTACAAGCTGAAGCTGGAGTGGCTGGGACACAAGAAGCAGCAGGGCCCTGGTCTCAGCTCAAGAAATCATTCTTCCCTCCTAGGCCTCTGGGCCTGTGATGGGAGGGGCTGCCATGGAGGTCTCTGAAATACCTTTGAAGTCTTCTCATTGTCTTGGCTATTAACATTCAACTTCTCTTTATTTAATGCAAATTTCTGCAGCCAGCTTCAATTCCTCTCCCAGAAATTTTTGTTTGTTTGTTTGTTTTTTGTTTTGTTTTTTCTAACATGTGGCTGGGCTGCAAATTTTCCAAACTTTTACACTCTCCTTCCCTTTTAAATATAAGTTCCAGTTTTACATCATTTCCTTGCTCACACATATGAGCTAGGCTATTAAAAGCAGCCAGGCAACTTCTTGACTGCTTTGCTGCTTAGAAATTTCTTCTGCCAGGTACCCTAAATCATCACTCTCAAGTTCAAAGTTCCACAGATCCCTGGGCAGGGGCACAATGCCACCAGGTTCTTTGTTAATGCATAGCAAAGATAACCCTTACTCCAGTTCCTAATAAGTTCCTCATCTCCATTTGAGACCTCTTCAGCCTGAACTCCATTGTCCATATATATCACCATCATCATTTTGGTCACAACAATTTAAGAAGTCTCTAGGAAGTTCCAAACTTTCCTTCATCTTCCTATCTCCTTGGAGCCCTCCAAATTGTTCCAACCACTGGCCATTGCCCAGTTCCAGAGCTGCCTCCACATTTTCAGGTATCGTTATAGCAATGCCCCACCTCTCTGGTACCAATTTTCTGTATTAGCCCATTCTTGCATTGACTAAAAAATACCTGAGACTGAGTAATTTATAAAGAAAAGAGGTTTAATTGGCTCATGGTTCTGTTGGCTGCACAGGAAGCATGATGCTGACATCTGCTTAGCAACTTGGGAGGCCTCAGGAAACTTATGATCATGGCAGAAGGCAAAGGGGGAGCTGGCACCTTACATGGCCAGATTAGGAGGAAGAAAGAGAGAGGGGATATGCTACACACTTTTAAACAACCAGATCTTATGAGAACTGTATCATAATAACAGCACTAGGGGGATGGTGTTAAGCCATTCATAAGAAACTGCTCCCATGATCCAATCACCTCCTACCAGGTTCCACCTCCAACATTAGGGATTATAATTTGATATGAGATTTGGGCAAAGACACAGATCCAAACCATATCAATAACATACCAAAGCCAGTGGGATACACCAAAAGCAGTACTAAGAAGGAAGTAAATAGCAATGAACACCTACAACAAAAAAGTAGAAAGATTTCAAATAACCTAAGAATGTACCTTAAGGAACTAGAAAAGCAAAAAAACATGAAATCCAAAATTAGTAGAAGGAAAGAAATAATAAAGATCTAGCAGAGCTAAATGAAATAGAGACTAAAAAAAATACAAAGGATCAATAAAATGAAAAGTTGATTCTTCAAAAAGATAAAATTCATAAATCATTAGCTAGACTAACTGAAAAAAGAAAAGATCCAAATAAACAAAATCAGAGAGGAAAAAGGAGACATTACAACTGATACCACAGAAATACAAAAGATTATCAGAGACTATTAGGAACAATTATATGCTAACAAATGGAAAAACCTAGAGGAAATGTGAAAATTCTTGGAAACATGCAGTCTACCAAGATTAAATCAGGAAGAAATAGAAAACCTGAGCAGACCAATAACAAATAGCAAGATTAAATCAGTAATAAAATGTCCCCAATAAATAATAGGTCAGGACCAGATGGATTGCTGCTGAATTCTACCAAACATATAAAGAAGAAATAACAGTAATCTTCTTCAAACTACTCCAAAAAATTCAAGAGGATGGAATTCTCTCTAACTCATTCTATGAGGCCAGCATTACCCTAATGCCACAACTAGATAAGGACACAATAAAAAAAGAAAACCATAGACCAATATCTCTGATGAACATACATGCAAAAATCCTCAAAAAATACTAGCAAATAGAGTTCAACAGTGCATCACAAAGATAATACACCATGATTAAGTGTAATATCAACCATGCAAGGATAGTTTAACATACACAAATCAATAAATGTAATACATCACATCAACAGGATGAAGGACAAAAACTATGTGATCATCTCAATAGATGTAGAAAAAATATTTGATAAAATACAACACCTTTCATGATAAAAACTCTCAACAAACTAGGCACAGATGGAACATACTTCAAATTAATAAAGGCCATATATGACAAACCCATAGTTAACATCATACCAACTGGGGAAAGTGGAAAGCCTTTTCTCTAAGAAGTGGAGCAAGACAAGGATGCCCACTTTCACCACTCTTATTCAACATAGTATTGGAAGTCCTGGCCAAAGCAATCAGGCAAGAGAAAGAAACAAATGGCATACACACTGAAATAGAGGAAGTCAAATTGTCCATCTTTGCAGTTGACATTATCTCATATTTAGAAATACCAAAAGACTCCACAAAAAACCACTTAGAGCTTATAAACAAATTCAGTAAAGTTGCAGGATACAATATCAATAGGATTTTTGTACACCAGTAGTGAAATAGCTGAAAAAGAAATCAAGAAAGCAATCCTATTTACAATAGCTACAAAAAATACATAGGAATAAATTTAACCAAGGAGGGGAAAGATCTCTACAATGAAAACCATGGAACACTGATGAAAGTAATTGAAGAGAACACAAATAAATGGAGAGACATCTCATGCTCAAGGATCAGAAAAAATAATAGTGTTAAAATGACCATAATGCCCAAAGCAACATATGGAGTCAATGCAATCCCTATTAAATATCAACATCATTTTTCACAGATATTTTAAAAATCCTAAAATTCATATGGAACAACAACAAAAAGCCAGAATAGCCACAGCACTCCTGAGCAAAATGAACAAAACTGGAGGCATCAAACTACCTGACAAAATTATATCACAAGGTTATAGTAACCAAAACAACATGGTATAAAAATAGATACATAGATCATGGGAAACAGAATAGACAACTAAAAAATAAATCCACATATTTATTGCCAACTGATTTTTGACAAAGGAGGCAAGAACCTATTCAGGGGAAAGGACTTCAACAAATTGTACAGGGAAAATTGGATATCCATATGCAGAAGAATAAAACTGGACTCCTTTCTCTCACTGTATACAAAAATCAACCTAGGTAGATTAAGAACTTAAACATAAGATCCCAAATTACAAAACTATTAGAAGAAAACATAGGGAAAACACTTAAGGACATCAGTCTAGGCAAAGATTTTGTGGGTAAGACCTGAAAAGCACAGACAACTAAAGAAAAATAGACAAATGGTAGTATATTAAAATAAAAATATACAGGAAAGGAAACCATCAAGAATGAAGAGACAACCACTGAATGGGAGAAGGTAATTGCAAACTATTCATCCAACAAAAGACTAATATCCAGAATATACATGAAATTGAAAAACTCAACAATAAAAAAGCAAAATCTCATTAACAAGTGGTCAAAGAACACGAACAGATGATTCTTAAAAGAAGATATAAATGACCAACTGGTATATAAAAAATGCTCAGCATCACTAATCATCAAAGAAATGCAAATTGAAACCACAATGAGATATTATCTTACCCCAGTTAGAATAGCTATTACTAAAAAGACAAAAACAAAACAAAAACAAAAACGAAAACAGATGCTGGCAAGGACATGTGGAAGAGGGAACTCATCTATACGGTTGGAGAAAATGTAAATTAGTACAACCCCTATGGGAAACAGTATGGATATTTCTCAAAAATCTAAAAATGATAAATGTAGTCCAGTAATCCTACTATTGGGTATCTATTCAAAGAAAAGGAAATCAGTATACTAAAGGGATACCTGCACTCACATGCTTACCATAACACTATTTGCAATAGCAAAGATATAGAATCAACTTGTGTCCATCAATAGAAGAATAGATAAAGAAAATATGGTATATATACACAACAGAATACTACTCAGCCATAATAAAAGAATAAAATCATATCATTTGCAGCAACATGGATGAAACTGGAGTCCATTATGTTAAGTGAAATAACTAAGGCACAGAAAGACGAATGTCATATGTTCTCACTCATATGTGGGAGCTAAAAACATTGATATCATAAAGGTAGAGAGCTGACATTATAAAAGTACTAGAGGATGGGAAGTTGGGTGGGTAGGAGAGGGGATAAAGAGAGGTAGGTTAGTGGGTATAAACATATAGTTAGATAAAAGATAGAAGTTCAATCGTTTGACAGCAGTCACTCTAGTTAGCAACAATGTATTGTATATTTCAACATAGCTAGAAGAGAGGACTTGAATTGTTCCCAACATATAGAAGTGACAATACTCAAAGTGGTGGACACCTCAAAAAGCCTGACTTGATCATTACACATTCTAAGCATATAACAAAATACCACATGTACCTCATAAATCTGTAAACTAATATGTATCTAATATGTATCAATTAAAAAAAGAAACATAGAAGAGAAAAAGGGCAAACGAATAGGTTGTCTGACATTAAATTGTATAATATTTTCAGAGTCCACCACATGTAAGCTCCATTACAGTTGGAACCTCCTTGGTGTATTCATGTTGGTGTGCCAGTGCCTATAATAGGGTACAGGTAATGTAGGCAATTAATAAGCAGTTGTGCAATGTTGAGTGAGTACCATTTCTCTTGATGAGTGACAAAAAGGTTAGAGATTTTCAATGGAGTGATTTTTTAAAATAGGAAATTTCCTTATTTGGTCAAATAACTATTTAGTGTTTTCCATCCTTAATTGTTGGCCTGCAATTGTGGGCCTCAACTCTGCAGTCATTCTTTGTGTGCCAACGTAGTGCGCTGAAAATCTTCATTAATTATTAATTTTTTTTTTTTTTTACCATTCTCTGGTATTCCTGTTAATCAATGATTACGATGACAATAGTTAAAAGTGCCCAAATTTTAGGGAGAATGCCAAGAAATCTTAGTGTGACAGGGGATCACATTTTATCTAAAAGTATTCTCAGAGGGCTTGGGAAATACTTCGTTGATAAAGAAAGAAAGGTAAGAGAAAAAACAAGATTAAACTTAGACACAGAAACATAAAAATAGAATGAGAATTTTATAGTTGGAAGGAAGCATGAAGAGCACATTCCATAGCAACAGCAGCTGATGCTGCCTGTGTCCTTAGAGGTTATGCAGGCCTTTGTTTTACAGATGAGAAAATATACACAACAGTGAAACTGGAACTCAGAGTTTAAGTGATCTACGTAAGTTTACAAAATTAGCTTGTCCCAAAACTGAAATGAGAATTAGAATATCCTGTTCTCCTTAAGGAAAATCCATTTGCAACACCTTCCACCCAGCTTTACTTTTCTACATTATACTGTGCCAGTGAAATGTCTTTCTCATAGGTAAGCTCTCATGACACAAAGTGTTCATCCAGGAGGAAGGAGCACTTTGAGTTGAGGAGGGTCTTAATTTATCAGGAAAGAGTTAGACTATTTCTGGAATGAAATGAATGCAGTGTTGAAAAAAAATGTTAGTAAGAAAAAAATTCAACTATAGTCTATTTTAAACAAAGCATTAAATAATAGATCTGTGTTTAAAACAAAATACATGTTGTGTGTGATAGAAATACATGTGGGTTATGTATGCTTGTAGTGAAAAATAGGCCACAATGTCTTTTCAAGTGACTTCAGGCATTGTTTTTTTAAAGGCAAAATCTAAATTAATATATTAATGAAAAGCATGCATATCCTCTGCATTTGGAGGTTGTTTCATTTATACATATAGGGTTGTTACAGCTCTCTTTTAAAGGATTGCAAGATTAACCATATGCAACTTAAAAAATATATATGAGTTTACTTTTTAAAATGATTTAGATATTAATACAAGTCAACAGTTTATATGTCCTAGTCTCATGACAATCTTGAAATCTAAATGTGTTTTTTGAGATTTACTCACCCAACACACTTCTGGATTTGTGGTCGTCTGGGATAGTCTTCTGAGGACAACATTTTTTCATGAATAGCAAACAAACCTCCAATTATGATATGTCCTGGAGAAGTGGCAGCCACAAAGTCATCAGGGGTCTGGCAAGGCTGTGAAGTAGCAAGAATAATCACAAAGCAGGTAATTAGTATAATTAAGAATGCCATGTTTCTATCTCATTTGCTCAGTTCATGTGAGTTCTTAGGAATCATTAAGTGCACGGAGTGCCAACAAGATTCCTATTTCACCTGTAAACACCTTATAAGGTATAGGACAGTGTCAAGGGCCAGAAACCCTCAGTATTCAGATACTTGATGATAGTCAAAACAGTTATTTCACCAATAAGAACATAGAGTTTTTAACACTCCAGTGTTAGAGATAATGTGATAGCAGTCATGTGATGTAAAAGCTGATAGAATTATAAACACAAGTTTCACTGTAATGGTACTTTTTTACTCTAGTGAGTGATATGTCAAAGGCCCTGAGTCACGTTGGCATTTCTTTTGAAGCAGAATGTAGAACTTTCAAGAAGAAGCAGTTTGGAAAAGTTTTTCCCCTTTAGAAATAGACAGTTCTGCATTTCAAAAAGGTATCACATTCAAGGCACAAATAATTCAATATAGTTTATCAGGTTTTTAGAAAAAAACCATCCTGCTTTTATTTTTCCTGAAAAGCTCTATTTAAAAAATGAAATTCAGTTAAATTTAGGTATTTGTCACTTCCACATTAGGTATTTGTCACTTCCACTTTCCCTGTGTTAGAAATATGTAGCTTTTGTGAAGATGGGTAAAACTAAAAACAAGATGAAACTTGTCCGATACAGTATTTTGCTTTGAACAAGATACAGATCATTGACATTTCCACTATTGTGGGTGCTATATTTTAATAAATTTGGGACTAATTTCAGGCTACATATTCTTAAGTACTTAGGAATCTCTGAACTAACATAATTTGATGGGTGTCTTTTGGAATTTAACAGAGGATAGAGAAACCTCAATAATGTAGTCACCATTAAGAAAAAGTTTAAAGTTTTAAAATTTATTTAATAAAATCGGTCTTTTAAAAATGTTTTATTAAAAATGATATCTCATGGGCAAGCAGTTTCAAATCCAATATATCTAGTTTGTTTGATGGGCAGCAGATACATTTTTTTATTTTTTATTTTTTTTTGAGATAGAGTCTCGTTCTGTCTCCCAGGCTAGAGTGCAGTGGCAGATACATTTAAAGAAATTTCAAAAAATAAAAGAGTACAATGGCCACTGTGGCATTTTTTCATTATCCAAATTAGCATTAGATTCCATAGTCCTGTGGGGTTATGCCAACTGAGGAGTGGAGAAGTCACAGCTCATCATGCAGCTTCAAATGTTTTATTAAGTCTTACCATTTTTACTAATGGCAGGATTTTCTGTTAGAATGAAAACTGGTTAACTTCAGTTGCCCAGAAAGTTTAGCAAACATACATGAGTTTGAAGACTCTTGAAATATTTAGCAATTACATTTTACTCATCTTAATCTTATTATTTATTGGTATATATGTATGTGTATGGTATCGGATGGATTTATATTTTCATGAATTTAGTTATTTTGCTCAGATAACCTCAAAGGTCTTACGTAATTACAAGTTCAAAAATGATTTTGGGAAAACTAAACTAAAAAATGGGAAATCCAGATAATTCCCAGTAAAATTATAGTAAGTATTAAGCAACTCAGAGTGATTCTGAAGATACCTTGTTCAGAGGACATTTATTTGAAAAATCAATGACAAAAGGTATGCCAATAATGTCTTTTAGGTTGCAATTTTAACAATATTTAGGGTCTTTGTAATCTGATGAAATGTAAACATGAGGCACTTTTTAAATTTTAATAAATATAATCTAAGTTTGAAGAACTATGTCTTTAAAGGAGCCTCTGAAGGTAGGAAAACAAAACATCTAAAAAGACTTTTGTGCTGTAAAATGAAGTATCATGTGGCAGAAAGGGCCCAAACTTTGGAATCGGATAGACCTGGGTTGCTCTGCCCACTACTTAGCTATGTGACGCTGAATGAGTTACTTAACTTCTCTGAAAATAATTTTCTCATGTATAAAAGAGTTAAGATACTCTATCTAACGAATATGTTGTGAGATAAGCTGGTTTGATTTGCAAAGCTTCTGTACTCTGGTACGCACTGAATAATTAGTTCCTTTCCCTTCTTTCCCTTCCCAAAACTAAACTGAAAGTTATCATTTCCTAAATTTGTAGTGGTTTCTTTCTTTCTTTCTTTCTTTCTTTCTTTCTTTCTTTCTTTCTTTCTTTCTTTCTTTCTTTTTTTTTTTTTTTTTGATGGAGTTTTGCTCTTTTGCCCAGGCTGGAGTGTAATGGCATGATCTCGTTTCACTGCAACTTCACCTCCTAGGTTCAAGCTATTTTCCTGCCTCACCTTCCCGAGTAGCTGGGATTAACAGTGTGTGCCACCACTCCCAGCTAATTTTTTGTATTTTTAGTAGAGACAGGGTTTCACCATGTTGACCAGGCTGGTCTCGAACTCCTGACCTCAGGTGATCCACCCACCTCGGCCTCCCAGAGTGCTGGGATTACAGGCATGAGCCATCGCACCCAGCCAAATTTGTAGTGCTTTCTACAGCTGGCTAAATCATTGTTCAAAGATTTTTCTCAAGCATTAAATGCATGGTAGAAATGACTTTTATAATAGTACTACTAGCTGGTTGTTGTCATGTTGGAATGCAAATCTGTTGGTAAGTTAAACTTGAAGGAAGATATAGAATATGTTAATTACTTTAGAATTCCACTGGAAACATTATTGTCACTCTTGTAGTTTCTATTATTAGGGATAGAACTTTTAGCCATAATTTAGAATGTACAGTTACTACATTTGTTTCTATTTAAAAAATCCTTATAAATGACAACAATAACTACTTCTATTCCAAAAGATTATGATTTTTATCTTAAGTAATTATTTCTGGAAGGTAAAACCTCTTAAAAATTTTTGAGATATGAATTACTGACAGTACTAGTTTATTGCTCCTTTTGATCTCAAGATTCTATTATTTCTTTGTAACTAGCCTTACCTGGAGGGGTATCTGGTTAAAATAACTTAGAGGGAAGTAAGAAAGTATCACTCCCCAAGTAATTCTCATAAAGATACCATTATCCTGGTTGGACAAGCATAGTAGGAAAATACAATCAATTATTAAAGATACTTTATTCTAAAATGGTGAGTTTGTAGCACTGAAGATGGGATGGCTTCCCCAGTGATGAAAGGCTGCAGTGAAGATGGGATCAGGCTGGAAATGATACTCCGGGAGCAGGGGCAGGGAATACCACATTCGCACTCAAGAAAGCCCTCAAGAGAGTGAGGTTTGACACATGTCTTATTTTATTTTAACATTTTATTTTTCCCTTCTGTTATTCCAGCTTCCCACTCACCCTCCTCAATTGCACACCTGTCTTTTACACTTCATTGAGTTTCATCTTAACAATGACACTACAAAATTATTTTCAGTGCTATTTGCATCTGCAATAAGAATTTTAAAACAGAAATGTCTTCAAGATTAAAGGAATAAATTTAAAACAATGGAATTTCAGTTGTCTGCAAGAAGGTTCGAGGGAGATAGAGTGTGGCAGGGGCTCACGGGGGATCCTTGGTCCACACTAGGCAGACACCTGACTGTGCCGCTGCACACGGAGTCAGCCTGATGGAACAGGTCAGAGTGTTGGCCTCTGGAAGGAAAGAAGCCAACACCAATGTTATGAGGGTAGATGCCAATATCTACAGCCTAGGGGGAAAATAAACAGAACTTAAGAATGACTTCTGGCCCATCATTCCATATTGTCAAACTACTTCAGTTTCCTTTTGTTTTTCAGGGCAGCATGAACAAAAATATACTTAGCTAAAACAATCAGGTATTCAAAACACAATTATCCAATTCCGTTTTATTTCATCAACATTAAATTTGAATGCATTTTTTTCTGCTTGTGCTGTGCCTCTGTTTCTCAATAATTCCTTATCAAGAAGTCACAACAGGAGATATTTTACCCTTAAAAACAACCATAAGCACTGAGCCGTGAATCCCACGATTAGGCACGTTCAACTGGCATCTCTTGTACTGCTAGCTTACCAGCTTATGTAATCCTTCCATTATTTTCTAGTTTTTCATGTGCTTACTATTACCTCTTCAACTAGATTGAAGCTTTTTAAAGATTGAGATAAAAGTTTTAACTTCTTTGTGTATCTCACAGTTCAAATGGCAGGCTTTTTTATGAGGACAACTTCAGTTGTCCAGAAAGTTTAACAAACATGTATGAGTTTGAAGACTCTTTAAATGTCTTGCAATTACATGTTACTTATTATAATGTTATTATTTACTTGTGTATGTATGCATTTAATTACATTACAAATATATTGCTCAGTTTGATCATCTTAACAAATCATCAATGAGCTCATAGTAGATGGATGAGCCCCAGAAAATGAATCCAAGCTATAGTTCTCACTAGATATGATCAGCAGCTTTTACAGTCTGTTGCTATTATCATTTACTCAAGAAAATAAAAATATCAATTCATATTGCTTAATAAGTATTGAATGCTAGAGGGATATCACTGCACCTTAAATAAAGAGTTCAATAAAACCTCTTCTAGAGGTAAAATTACAAGCAAAAGCCTAAATCCCCACGGGGACCACTGGAAACATAGCTAAGAAAGCTATTTCATTTAGCTGAATTTCAAATATGCAAAAAAGAGAAAGATTGGTCCTTAACAAGGTCATAAAATAACCAAGTCAGATTTTGGTCCTCTTGTATCCTTTCCCTCACCAGGTGCCCTGTTTCCCCGTACTTGCCCAGCTGGCTTATTATTCCATCACTGCACTATTTAATATTGAACTATCATTGATCTCTGCAACACTCTACTTCATCCCGCTCCATTTTCTTCTCCTGCTGTACCCTGGTCTGTAATTGAAATCCCCCCCCCCCCCAGCATTTCTTATTTAATATGTAGTTTTAACATTAGGTAATTAATTTTCTTTAATGGGCAACATACAGCATTTTATCTTACTTAGGGTACCCTAGGAGGTCTATGGATGGACTTCATGAGAGTCTGTGAATCTTTTGAAATTGTATAAAAGTTTTGAGTGAACATGTGTATATAGATTTTTCTGGGGAGAACATTCAGTTATTCATCAGATTATCAAAGGGTCATTTAGCCCCAGAAATGTGAAGAACTACTGTCTGTTTTATTAGAACACTGTTAAATCTATTAGAACAGATTTGAGCTCTGCTTCCCAGGAAACACAGGAATGTTTTCTGAAATAATGATCCTGCCTTTGTTGTTACCTGTTTGTAACTCAAATAATCCTCACTAATCTCCCACCAACAACTTCATGTACCTGGTACACATCACCATTTAATACCATCAGTGAAAAGATTGCTAACAATGTATTATTGCCCACCAGTCAATTCTTTTCCATCCAAGTGCAGAACTCAGCTAGATCACTACCCTAAGACCAGATCTGCTTACCTTACCATGAAATAGTGAAGATGGCAATTTTCTGGTGAAGTTAAGCAGTAGTAATAATCTATAAGGTTTTATTAGTACAGAAGAGGCCAAGTGTTCACTTTTCAAAGCTATTTTCTATTTTTAAAAAGGGAACATCACACTCCGGGGACTGTTGTGGGGTGGGGGGAGGGGGGAGGGACAGCATTAGGAGATACACCTAATGCTAAATGACGAGTTAATGGGTGCAGGAAATCAACATGGCACATGGATACATATGTAACAAACCTGCGCATTGTGCACATGTACCCTAAAACCCTAAAGTATAATAAAAAAAAAAATGTAATTTAATTTTAAATTCCAGGATACATGTGCAGGACATGCAGCTTTGTTACATAGGTAAACATGTGCCATGGTGGTTTGCTGCACCTATCAACCCATCACCTACGTATTAAGCCCAGCATGCATGAACTATTTATCCTGATGCTCTCCCCTCCCCTGATCTGCCCTATAGGCCCCAGTGTGTGTAGTTCCCCTCTCTGTGCCTATGTGTTCTCATTGTTTAGCTCCTACTTATAAGTGAGAACATGCAGTGTTTGGTTTCCTGTTCCTGTGTTAGTTTGCTGAGGATGATGGCTTCCATCTCCATCCATGCCTCTGCAAATAACATTACCTTGTTCCTTTTTATGGCTGCATAGTATTCCATGGTGTCTATGTACCATATTTTCTTTATGCAGTCTATCATTGATGGGCATTTGGTTGATTCCATGTCTTTGCTATTGTGAATAGTGCTGCAACAAAAAATTATTTTCTACAATCATACAAAAAATGAATTGTTATTAAAATACTTTGTTGTAAATTGAAGATATATATATATACCTATATACCTATATATAAATATATAGGTGTATATATATATATATATATATATACACACAATTCGCCCTTGGACAACATGGGTTTGAACTACATGGGTACATGAATTTTCTTCTGCCTCTGCTACCCCTGAGACAGTAAGACCAACCCCTCCTTTTCCTCCTTCTTCTCAGCTTACTCAAAGTGAAGGTGACAAGAATGAAGGCCTTTATGATGATTCATTTCCACTTGATGAACAGAAATATATTTTTTCTTCCTTATGATTTTCTTACTAACATTTCATTTATTTATTTTATTGTAAGAATACAGCACACAATACATATATGAAATATGTGTTAATCGATTGCTTAGGTTATTGGTAAGGCTTCCAGTCAACAACAGGCTATTAGTAGTTAAGTTCTGGGGTACTTTGTACAGGGAAGGCGCAGCATCTCTAACCCCTGCATTGTCCAAGGGTCAACTGTATGTATTTAATATACACATATATGTTCCCCCCACTTCAGGGAAGAGCTGTAATCTTTTAGGATACTCTCCAGCTCTGCCTTTCATTGTCTCATATAGAATGGCAACATGGTATTCCATCATCCTCTTTCTTAGCCCTGATATTCAGTACTAGTCATAAAAATTACTTCTTTCATCCAACTCAGCACTAATTGTAAAATAAGCAACCCCACCACCCCCAAAATCCCAAAGTATCTACCAGTTACTCAGCTTAGTGTTTAATCATTGCCGCATCTTCTTTTTGGGTATTGACTGAATCTCTCATATTGCAACTATATTTTCGGTAGTCATTAAAAAATAACAAAAGGTTACAGTCTTTTTTATAGCAAGTTGCATAAGCTTAAAAGCCATTTTGATATCAAGCTAAAGTATAAATTCAATGGAAAATAAGTCCGCCAAATCACTACTTTTAGTGCCGTTGATACAAAAATTAGCTGATTGAATTTCTCACTTTTCAATCAGTTTTCTGATTTATATACACATAGTGCAAGTCAACAACTAACTTAGCTGTCTTTTCTATGTAGTAAATAAATAATATAGGATATATAAAATAAACTTTCTTCAGAAATCACAAACTGTGCCCCTAGATCCCCACAATCTGTGATAGAACATTCCATATACAACAAATGCTTAAATTGGCAAGAAACCCAGATTACCGTGTTGGACTCAAAGTTGAGGACACATAAATATTTTTTTTAATCCTGCAAATGTTAATACCAGAGTATTTTTAGCCTTCTTGTGTTTGATTTTGGCTTCAATGTGACTTTCCTCAGAAAACGTGCTCATTTTCTTCACAGCATTTATCAATATCTATCATTGTTAGTTTTTTGTGTATTGTCTACCTCCTCCATTATTTTAAAGCTCTATAAGGACAGAGATTATATGCACATATTTACTAAAATATATCCAGCATCTTAAACAGAACCTATGAATGGTAGACATTCAATAGCTAGTTGTTACATGAACGAACGAGTACATTGAAATAGCACAGACATGAGTGATTACAGCTTAGACTGCTTTTCTTAGCCGGGTGAATGTAGCTTCAGGAAACCTGCAATACCTGGAACAGCTCTGAAAGCTGAATGTTGGTGAGGAACACTCAGAAGCTAAAAGCAGAAACTCCAAGTCCACATTGGTTTTCTCCAGTTTGTGCTGTCAGAATGAGGATTTGTTTGGGAGAATTGGTAACACCTGCTTTCCTATTTATCCATTCTTTGCTCTCCTCTCCTAATGAGACAATATAGTCAGCACCTGCCTGACTGTAAGCCCGAAAGACTTCCCACTACTTACTTGTTATTTGTTTTCAACAGACATATCCCATCATCCTCAGGTTCACAGTTCATGTTGTGAGTGTGGCATGTTTATGTTTTAAGGATAAATAACCTTTTATACACACTACACATGCCACTTTAGGTTCTGTTCAGTAGCAAGAAACAGGCCAACTCAAATGAAAAGTAATTAGACAACAGATTCAGAAATTCTTTCATAAGGAATAGGCTATCAGTGAAAAGATTGTAAGAGGTTGTTCAGGAATAGGAGTACATGCCATTATAGATTTCTACTTAATGTAAGGAAAAATAAGAGGTTGGCAATTTTGAGTGGGCAATAGGACATTGTGTGAGAGACAATATCAGGTCTTCTTCCCTGAGATTTTAGGCAATCAACAGATTTAATCCCTTAAACAAACACAGACAACTATGGTTTGACCAGCTTGGTGAATTATTGATGATGTAGCTGCTTCAGTCGACCAACAATCATCGAGAGTTTCCTTTGAAAACTTACTTGTAGGAAGAGATAATAGAACTCTTTAAAAAAAAACACATAGAAAACCCTCTCTATTATGATTAGAAAAGACAGTGTAGAGATAATCAATTTAAAAAGATAACAAATTTACCTAGGATTGCTGTATAGAATTCTGGTTGATTAGATTCTTCAATCAACAGTAGTTTTGTTTAACTGAATCCATCGATTTGTCCTCAAATACTGTAGAAATAAATGTGTATAATCCTTTAAATTGTTAAAGTAGAAAATACAAGTTGGAAACAAGAAATGAGGTTGAATCATGGATATTCTTGTGCTATTATCAAATTTCTTGTGGTACGGTCAGAGGTAAACTGATTATGTAGTAATTCAATGCTTTAGGAAAGTATGGAGAGAACTTGGATCATTTATATCAGCAATTCTATCGTGAGAATTGCTTACTTTATCTAAATTAGCCTCAGATAATTACCTGGCAGTTGATCAAAGTTACTTTTCATTTGCCTATAGATGCTTTCTTTTCTTGCTGAAGAGGCATATTAAACCATGCCTATGATATATTCATTTTTTCATCAAATACTTACTAAATGTCTACTACGTGTTAGGCATTGTTCTTAGTGCTGAAAAAACAGAGGTGAACAAAATAGGGTGGAAAAAAACTCATAAAGTTTACATTCTAATAGAGAAGGCAGGCAATGACAAAAATATATGTTTTGTAATATCTTAGAAGGTATTAAGAAGATTTTGAAAAATAATAAAGCAGTGAAGGGCATAGGAAGTTCTAGAGTAGGGTTGAAATTTTAGTCAAGCAAGTTGGTCAGTAAAGGCCTTGTTAAGAACTCAAACAAATTTATAAGAAAAAAACAACCCCATCAACAAGTGGGTGAAGGATATGAACAGACATTTCTCAAAAGAAGACATTTATGCAGCCAACAGGCACATGAAAAAATGCTCATCATCACTGGCCATCAAAGAAATGCAAATCAAAACCACAATGAGATACCATCTCACACCAGTTAGAATGGCAATCATTAAAAAGTCAGGAAACAATAGATGCTGGAGAGGATATGGAGAAATAGGAACACTTTTACACTGTTGATGGGACTGTAAACTAGTTCAAACATTGTGGAAGACAGTGTGGCGATTCCTCAGGGATCTAGAACTAGAAATACCATTTGACCCACCCATCCCATTACTGGGTATACCCAAAGGATTATAAATCATGCTGCTATAAAGACACATGCACACATGCGTTTATTGCGGCACTATTCACAATAGCAAAGACTTGGAACCAACCCAAATGTCTAACAACGATAGACTGGATTAAGAAAATGTGGCACATATACACCATGGAATACTATTCAGCCATAAAAATGATGAGTTCATGTCCTTTGTAGGGACATGGATGAAGCTGGAAACCATCATTCTCAGCAAACTATCACAAGGACAAAAAACCAAACACTGCATGTTCTCACTCATAGGTGGGAATTGAACAATGAGAACACTTGGACACAGGAAGGGGAACATCACACACTGGGGCCTGTTTTGGGGTGAGGGGAGGGGGGAGGGATAGCATTAGGAGATATACCTAATGTTAATGACGAGTTAATGAGTGCAGCACACCAACATGGCACATGTATACATATGTAACAAACCTGCACGTTGTGCACATGTACCCTGGAACTTAAAGTATAATAAAAATTTTTTTTTAAAAAAAGAAGAAGAAGATATGTAAGCAAAGACTTAGAGAAGGTGAAGGAAGGAAGCATGTGGATGTGGGAAGTAAAAGTGATCCAGGCAGAGATGAGTGCAACAGCCTGAAGAGGGAGCCCAGCAGAATAGCACAGGGATGGGTGATTTGGAGTAAAGGGAGCAAGGGGAGCATAGTGTGAGAAATATTAGAGAGCTGACAGCCATATCATAAGGGCTTTTTCAGGACTTTGGTTTTTACTCTGAAATTGGAAGTCACTGGAAGATTTTGACTAGTAGAATGATATATTCTGATTTAGATTTTTAAAGATTATTTTGTCTCTGTTGAGAATAGATTGCAGGCTACTTGGTAACTCTTGCAATAATTCAGGCGAGATGATGTTGGCTCTGATAAGGCTGGTAGTAGTAAAGGAAGTGAGAAGTAGGCAAAATCTGAATATATTTTAAAAAATGGAGCCAACGGGATTTGCTGACATAATGCACATGGGACATAAGAAAAAAATGAGGAGTCAAGGATGACTACAAATTTTCATTCTGAGCAACTGGAAGCACCAAGTTGCAATTACTTCGGAAGAATAAGAATGCAGAAATAGCAGATTTAGAGTGAGAAATACCAGAATTTCAATGTTGGATCTTTCAGTTTGAAATGTCTATAATTCAAATTTAAATGAAGGTGTCAAGGCCATAGAATATATGAGTGCAATGTTCGGAAGTGAAGTTCGGGTGAGAAATATAATATGAAAAATCATCATCATGTATATGGTGTTAAGGCCATGGAACTAGAAGAGATCTTCTCATCAAATATTAGTGAAGATGTTAAAGAGATGAGGTCCAAAGTCTGACTCCTGAGACACTCCATTGTCAGAGGATAGAAAAGGCAGAAGAATGAGCAGAAGCGACCAGTGAGGTAGGAGAAGACTCAGGAGATAAAGAACAGTTTCGAGGATTGATCTATATTGTCAAATGCTGCTTAGGTGAAATAAGATGAGCACTAAAAACCGAGCACTGGATTTAGCAATGTTCAGGACATTGATAACCTTGACAAGAATAGTTTTGGTGAAGTAGTGGGGGATAAATTAAATATTTGTTAGTCATATAAATGGCCACCTCCAGACTGATGCTTGAGTCACTGTGGATTTATCAGGTTAATATTGTAACATTTGAAATATTTGAAATTTCTGAAATTTAGATCCTAAAAACATAATGTATAGTAATAATGTTTATATTGTTATTGTTACCCCATATAAAGCTATTAGTATCATCCCACCAAAATAAACCTAAAATACAAATTTCAGCACATATTTCTTCTGCATGATTCATTACCCATTGCTTGGACATCTTCAGCCACAAAATTCCTAACTTTCAGTTCCTCAGTGACTCATGCATGACTCTTCACAACCTAGACCCCAATCCTCCTCCAACTTATCCCCTGATGATCTCCCCTTGCTTCCCTATTCTGAAGCCAAATTGAAGGTGTTTCATACCCTCTGTGCCTTTTTACACATTGTCCCCTGATTTAGCTACTTATTTTGCATGTTCAAGAAATGAAATATAGTCATGCACAGAATAATGCTTCTGTCAACAATGGACTACATATATGACAGTGTCAGTCTCCTAATATTATAATAAATTATTTTCACTGTACTTTTTCTATCTTTAGATATCTTTAGATACACAAATACTTCCAATGGCGTTACAATTGTTGGCAGCATTGTAACTCAGGAGCAATAGACTATACAATATAGCCTAGGTGTGTAGTAGGCTATACCATCTAGGTTTGTGTGAATACACTCTATGATGTTCACACCACAATACAATCACCTAATGATGCATTTCTCAGAATATATCCCTGTTGTTAAATGATACATGACTGTACTTAGTGTAAATGTAACAAAACATGCACAGGGCTTGTATAATTTACAGCAGCCTATGTTATAATTTTTGCTTCATCTGTCAGTTGTAATTTAGAGAACTCAAGAGAAAAATGATGATGTGTTTTATTTACCGACATTTTTACTCTCCATTGTCCTCTCTTCTTTCCTGGTGTTTCAGGATTTCTTCTTGTGTTAATTATATATTTTTTATCCTGATTTTTGTACATTGATATCTTGGGGCCTTCTTGACCCTGGAGAGACTGCCCCTCCCAGGGCTAGGTAATTCCTAACGATAGTAAAAAACTCACCATTTACATCCAAGCCAACCAAACCAGAGCCCATGTCCCCAACAACGCACTTTGTCAGCCTCTCACACTCTGGGCCATTATCCGGCTGCCCTAATCATTCCAATGCCAGGTAACAGACAGCTAGCAATAGTTCCAATTCTCTAGAGCCCACTGAAATTATGCAAAGTAGCCAATTCTACACCTGCTTACCCATCATCTCCCCTTCCTTCTCTTGGAAACCAGAATAAAGGCTCCTAGCTCGTGTTCTGCTCACCCCCAGTCAATCTCCCTCTGCATACTGATGGACTGCATTATTTCCCATTGTGGCCCTGCATAGCATGCCAAACCTCCTGTTTCTAGGAATCTGTTAGTATAAAAAACTTCTTCCTTCATGACAGTCATTTCTGTATCTGTGTGTCTTACCATATCTGATTAAAACAAATCCTGGCTTCCTTTAAAACACTTTTTTAAATCATTCCTTTCTATTTGGAGAATTTCCTCTGGTCATTTTGTTAGGATAGGCCTGCTGTGATAAATTCTGTTTTCCTTCAATTCTGAATGTCTTGAGTGTCCTTTCATTCTTGAAAAATATTTTCATGGTAGATGATTCTGGCTTGATAGTTCTTTTCTTTCAGCACTTGAAAAATATTATACCACTTCCTTCCCAGAAGTGGAAGTCAGTTATGTGTTAATAACTGTTGCATATTGTTGTATCAATTTGCCATCCATCTATGTTTTCCACTAAATTGGAATACCTTGAAGTTTTTATTCAAGTACAACTCCAAGTGCCAAACACCCTGTTTGGCCATGAGTAGCTGTGCCACAAAGACTTGTAGAACAAATTGATCTTGAAAAAATAATATCTGATACTTAAAGCAATATTTAATACTTATTCTGTCCAAGGAATTTCAAATTGTTAACTCCCTAGAAATAAGCACTTATGATTTATAAATCACTTTTCTACTAAGATGTACCTTTCTATGAGATAAATAAAATTTACACTTTACAAAAGGTAAAGATGAATCTTTAGTTCTGCTTTTATTCAGATCAAGTGTCTATCCTGCCAAAATTACTAGAAAAATTTTCAGCTCTAACATTTATAGATATTTTTTCCTTTCTTAATTTCCATCTACAGACATACTAAAGATTCTGGAGCAGATTCAGGGAGTCAAATTAGTTGGTTATATATACTGAAATTTGAAGTAGACATAATTTCAAGAAAACTGTGTACTATTTCTCAGTATTTTATACTATTAATATATTTATCCTAGAATACTAAGATAAAATAGGATAAAAGATAAAATGCAAATTGTTTTTCTTTTCTCCTACTAAGTATGTAAATATTGTTTTTAATGAGGTGTGGTTGAAACATTTGGTTTGAACTTCATAGTTCAGTTTTTGTGTTTATCTAATAGTAACAGAAAATATGTATTTTGGAAAACACAGATGATCAAAGGCTTCCCCCATTTGTCTTCAAAGACAGTAAAGAAAAAAACAAGAAAAGAGTAATAATTAACATTTTCCAACTTTTGAACTTTGTTTCTTTTAGTGTATTTTTACATTTAACTTTCATGGTTAGTTTAAAACCATTATACTTTGCTTTAGTAAACAAAAGATGATGAAAGCATTTTCTCGTGATCATAAAGTAAGCAAAAAAAACCCCTAACTCCGCTTTAAAAATCCTCCAGGAGATATAAGAAAAACAAAACATTAATGAGTTACAGAGTCAAAGAATGACAGAATGCTAGCAAAAGTCTTCTGATGACTTCCTAGTTTGGGTACCAGGAAAATCAGATAAAGCGTTTTATGTGAGCTACAAGAGGAAGAGACAAAGAATTAAAATCTCTAGGTTAGTTTTTCAAACTGTTCCTTAAGATGTTAATAGTTGTCCTTTGATAAAAGAATTTTTATGTATGAATAAAATGTGAAACACTGGGTTGAATTAAGAAGAGTGGTCAGATTATTTATTTATTTGTTTATTTATTTATTTATTTATTTATTTTCTCTAGCGCTCTCACATTTCAGCCTTTATTTAGCCTAGAAAGACAATAGCCTGCAGCATTTCCCAAACCTGGAAAATGGATGTGCTGCCACTGATTTTCCACTAGTTACTTTTGGTCTTCCCACATGCTTCCTCTCACAGAACCATAATCATGATGGGTAAACCTTTTATAGTCCTAATTTCCAAAGTAGCTTCAAGTCCGGTCATTTATTACAGGGCGCTAAGGGAGCATTTTTTAAAAACTGGTGTTTTATTGTTGATTTATATTTTAATAGCTAGAAAATATGATCTGATCTCATTATATACTGATAATGAGTATAAATCAGTACTGTATAGTACTGATTTTTTAAAGCTATTATTAAGACTTTCTTTGTGATATGGTCAATTTTTATAAACAGCCTATGTATGCTTAAAAAGGATGCAAATTCTGTATTTGTCAGGCTTAAAAATACATATCATGATGCTCCTAAATATTATTTATTCTTACTGTTTTTGTTCTTTTGCTTGAGCTATCAATCTCCCATGGTTAGATATATCCTACAAAGTATTCCTATCTAGAATAAAAATTAAAAAAACTCTTATAAATCCATTAGGAAAAAGCAGACAACCCAGTAGGAAAATAGACAAAAGACTTTAAAGAAACTTCACATAAGAGGATATTCAAAGAACCAATAGACGTATGAAAAGAGGTGCAACTTCATTTACTGAAATAAAAGTTAAAACAACAAATACCAGTGCTTGCTTCAGAATGGTTAAAATGAAAACGTACTGGGGCTGGACCTGTAATTCCAGCACTTTGGGAGGTTGAGGCGGGTGGATCACCTGAGGTCAGGAGTTCAAGACAAGCCTGGCCAACATGGTGAAACCCTGTCTCTACTAAAAACACAAAAATTAGCCAGGTGTGGTGGCGGGTTCCTATAATCCCAGTTACTTAGGAGGCTGAGGTGGGAGAATTGCTTGAACCCGGGAGGCAGACGTTGCAGTGAACCGAGATCATGCCACTGCACTCCAGCTTGGGCGACAGAGGGAGACTCTGTCTCAAAAAAAAAAAATAAATAAATAAAATAAAATAAAATAAAGAAGAAATAGAAAAGAAAGAAAGAAAGAAAAACTGTTGGTAAGGATTCAAAGCAGCCAGATTTCTCATTCACTCCTGGGGGAAATATAAATTACTACAACATCACAAAGCTGTTTGCCAGTATGTACTAACGTTAAACACATGCATACACCTATTACCCAGAAATTTGACTCCTAGGAAAGCCTCCCAACAGAAATATACATGTAACTTCACCAAAAGGCACTTATAATAATCTTTATAGTAGCTCAATTTGTGAGATGCAAAACTAGAAACAACTGCAATGTCCATCAACAGTAGAATGTAAACACAAATTTTGGTATATTCACCCATACTAACTATATCTACATGCAACAATTGGATACAGCTCCCAAACATAATGCTGAAGGAAAGAAGCTAAACACAAAACAATGCTTAGTATATTATTCCACTTATATAAAGTTAAAAAGCAATCAAAATCATCCTATAGTGTTAGAATTTGAGATAATGGTTACCCTTGAGTTCTAGTAACTGGAAAGGGAACAAGAGGATTCTGGAATGCTGATGATCTGTTTCTCAATCTGGGTGCCAGGTACAGAATTTGATAAATGAAAATTAATTGCACTGTGCACTTACAGTTTCTTTACATTTATGCAGGTATATCATATGTATACAAACTATGTTAAAATAAAGCTATCCACTAATGGGGATTTGTTAATGTCATTTTGAAATTTGGCCAGTTTTGCTGTACATATTTCAAGCTACATTACTAGGTGTACATATACATGTTTATGATAGTTATATTCTCTTTGTGGGTTTTTCATTTTATCCCTAGTGTCATGTTTTGTCTTAAATCCTATTTTGTCTGATACTAAAATTATACTGCCAGCTTTCTTCCGGCTAGCACTTACTTGGTATATATTACTCCATAATTTTTGACTTTTGTGTTCCATTTTGTTTTAGGATTGTCTTGTAAGCACATACAGTTAGAGTTTTTTTTTTTAAAAATCTACCTGATTTCAAAATTCTCTGATTTTAATAGGTAAATGAATCCATTTACCTGTAGTGTGATTCCTACTACATTTGAAATTACTTCCATCTCTTTTTTTCCTTTGCTTGCCACCCTCCTTTACTGCCTCATACTGAAATGATAAAGTTTTCTTTATTTTTTCACTTTTACTCTGTTGGTTTGAAAGCTATCAATTGCATATTGAAGACAAGTTTACCATTAGTCTTTCTGGTTTCTTTGTAGCTAAACAGTGTTTCTCTCAGGTTACATTTCATATTTTCCATTCATCTTATTTTCCATTTTTACTATGTTATGCTGAACTGGAGATGTATTTAACTATTTTTATTGTGGTGTGATATATGTACAGGTAACAGCACAACATCTTGATTAATTTTTACAAATTAAGCATATGTATACCTACACTCACATCAAGATACAGAATATTGCCATCACTCTGGAAGACTCCCTAAGCCTACTGCCAGTCATTACCTTCCAGTAAGGATAGCTACTCTTCTGACTTTTATCAGATAGAGTTTTATCTGGATTTAAATTACATATAAACAGACTCATAGAGCATTTTGTTTCTTTTGCTTAGCAATATGCTTATGAGGTTTATCCATTTTGTCATATAAACTGTAATTAATTTTTTTCAGTGCTGTATAGAATTCCATTGTAAAAATATATCACATTAATTTATCCATTATACTATTGGCTGATATTTGGATTGTTCTAGATTGGGATACTAAAAATAATCCTTCTATGAATATTCTTATAATATATTTTGGTAAACATATGTGTATTTTTACAACATATTTTCAAGGGATAAAATTTAATTGATGGGTCAAAAGGTAAATGTATGTTTAGCTTTAGTAGAAAGTGCTAATTGGTTTTCAACATAGTTGTATAAATTTTCAGTCTCTCTAGTAATGTATGAGAGTCCCAATTGTTTCTTTTCCTTTTTAGTGCTTGGTATCATCATCTTTTTCATTTTAGCCATTTCAGTGGATATCTCATTAGTTTAATGTGCATTTTACTGGTGAACAAAGTATTGAACAACTTTCTAAATGCTGATTAGCCATTTGGAAATATTTTTCATGAAGTGCCTTTTCTAAGTGTTTTTACCTTAAAAACAGAGTTTGTCTCTTTTTCTTATCAACTTAAAAGAGACTTTTATAATTTTGGATGCAAGTTCTTCGTTAGACACATGTATTAAAAATATTTTCTAGCACTCTGTATCTTGTTTTCTCAGATTCCTCTCCATGTTATTCCCTAAAGCATCAGGGAAAAGCAGTGTATCTTTAGGTGAGAATGACTTGTCCAAGAACATAACTTCACAGATAAGTTAGGAAAACATAGTTCTTTTGTTGCTAAACTGGCAACTTCCATAAATGCTAGCAAAACTTCACAATGAAACTGAAGCTGCATTTCGAGAGCGGTGCTATAGTTTTGGCACTGAGGGAGATATTTGCTAGTTTCACTTGATCCCTAGGCTCCTGAGTCAGAATTGACTCCTAGGACAAAATATACGCTGGCCATCAATTGGATACCTTAAATTGAGGTATGTTTAGCTTTAGCAGAAAGTGCTAAACCAGCAATGCACATTTTTAAGTTAGTTCCTCCTTTAAAACTTAGAAAATGAATTTTGATAATAGGCAGATGAGCATCAAAACATGAGTTAGCCAAGGCTGGGCTCAAATTCTGCCTTTATCACTTACTAGTCAAATGAACACAGTCAAGTAACTTAATTTGTCAGTTCCCTTATCTGTAAAATATAGTTGATAATGCTGACCTCCTAGAGCTGCTATGAAGATTAAATGAGGCCTAGTATGGAAAACACCTGTTTTAGCACCAGATATCCATCAGTAGTTGCTTAATAACTTTATTAATAGTAGAAGAATAAGTAGAATCAGCCTCTCTCTCATACTTGAAGTGTGTGGGTTAGGCACTTATCCATCATTTATAATCTGTAGTTCACTCTGAAAGCATTGAGTCCAAAGTTTAGATGAGATTTAAAGCCCCCTAAGCAGCTCAGAAGCAAAACGCTAAGTGTTGACCCTGTGTGGTGAGGGGACCTCCCTCCAAAAGTTCTAGATTTCACATTCTAGGCTGAATCCAATCATTTTAACAGTTATTTTGAAACACATAAAAAGTTATTTATGATATTTGAGAAATTTTTCTATTAAAAAAGAGATTGTATAATAGGATAGATATTTGCTCACAGGCCCACATTTTTTTCTTGTTGTTAGGAACAAGGCTTGTGAAAATCTAGAAAAATATTATTCAACGTCCCCACCTACTGGTAACTTGAAATAATATGTTCCATTTTCTAGCACTGTGCATCTACATAGCCACTTGGTGAACCCCTTCCCCTCCCTTCAGTATTTGCTCAAACGTCACCTTCTCAACGAGGCCTAAACTGATGACCTTCATTAACACCATTATTTTGGCCTCCTGGCATTCCCACCCCCAAGCACTCTTGATCCCACTTATCGTGTGGGAAAATAATTTTGACTTTATTCCATATTCATGTCTTTTTAACCTGTTGTATAATTTATTCATTCATAATGTTATCTAATTGTCTGGGCTAAAATATCAGCTCCCCAAAGGCCAGATTGTTTTCTGTTTTGTTCAATGAATCCCAAATGCCTGACACATAGTAAGTGCTCAGTAATATTCGTTGAATATTTGAATAGCTGCATTTACCTTGAATTAATAAGGTTGCATTATCACTCCTGAGCAGATATGGGGCCTCGAGAAGTCAGTTTACTTCAGTTTTAGAGAAAGATATGTTTAACCTTAGCTCACCTGAATTCTATAAATGTAAAATTTCTTCTTTGCTGTATTCATTTGGACCAGACATTGTAATCAAGTCATTGAATCCTGAGAACAAAAGAATTTTCTAAACAAAATACAGTCACCATCATTGTTGTTGTTAATGTCATTGTCATCAACATCATCATCTTTGTGACTGCTTGTAAACCCAAAATGAAAGGCAAGAATAAACTTCACCAGTGCAATTTTTGGGGTGAGACAATAGACAAAGCATTGTTTCAGCTTATTTTCATTCATTAATTTTGTAACAGCCTTCCTTTTAGAGCCTGATATGGTTTCAATATTTGTTCCCACCCAAATCTCATGCTTAATTGTAATCCCCAATGCTGGAGGCGGGGTCTGGTGGGAGATGTTTGGATCATTGGGGTGGATCTCTCATGTCTTGGTGCTGTCTTTGTGATAGTGAGTTCTGGCAAGATCTGGTCATTTAAAAGAGTGTGGCACCTCCCCCTGCTCCACTCTCTCTCCTTGCTTCTGCTTTTGCCGTGTGACATTCCTGCTCCCCCTTTGTCTTCCACCATGATTATAAGCTTCCTGAGGCCTCTTTAGAAGCTGAGCAGATGCCAGCACCATGCTTCCTGTAAAGCCTGCAGAACCTTGAGCCAATTAAACCTCATTTCTTTATAAATTACCCTGTCTCTGGTATTTCTTTATAGCAGTGCAAGAAAAGCCTGACACAGAGCCCTATTAAATTTCCTTCTTTTTCTAGTCTGCTGAGTGCTTTTACATGAGTGGTTGGTGAATTATGTCAAATGCCTTTTCTATGTTTATTGAGGTGCTGACTTTTCTTTATTGTATTAATGTGATACATTATATTGATTAATTTTAGAAAATTATGGTATTGCATAATGTATTATCCTTTAAATATATTGTTGTATCCATTTTGTTGAGATTTTTTGCATCTATGCTCATAAGTGATATTCTGTAATTTGCTTTTCTTGTAATGTCTTTGTCAGTTTTTGACAGGTGGGTTATGCTGACTTCATAAAATGAGTTGGAAATTGATATGGTTTGGTTCTGTGTCCCCACTCAAATCTCGTGTCAAATTGTAATCCTTACGTGTCATGGGAGAGACCTGGTAGGAGGTGATTGGATCTCACAAGAACAAGAGTTCTTACAAGATCTGATGGTTTAAAAGTGTGTGGTAGTTCCCTCCTTGCTCTCTCTCTCCTTCTATGCCATGGTAAGATGTGCCTTGCTTCCCCTTTGCCTTTTGTCATGATTGTAAGTTTCCTGAGGCTTAGAAATTTCTCCCAGTCATGCTTCCTGTTAAACCTGCAGAACTGTGAGTCAATTTAACCTCTTTTCTTCATGAATTACCTGGATTCAGGTAGTTCTTTATAGCAGTGTGATAATGGACTAATACATAAAATTGGTACTGGGAGTGGGACACTGCTATAAAGGCAACTGAAAATGTGGAAGCAGCTTTGGAGCTGGGTAATGGGTAGAGGTTGGAATAGTTTGGAGGGCTCAAAAGAAGATAGGAAAATGTGGAAAAGTTCAGAACTTTCTAGAGACTTGTTGAATGGCTTTGACCAAAATGCTGATAGTGACATAGACAATGAAGTCCAGGCTTAGGTGGCCTCAGATGGAGATGAGGAACTTATTGGGAACTGGAGTAAAGGTCACTCTTGCTATGCTTTAGCAAAGAGACTGGTGGCATTTTGCCCCATACTACATCTGTGGAACTTTGAACTTGAGAGGGATGATTTAGGGTATCTGGCTGTGATGGTTAATATTAAGTGTCAACTTGATTGGATTGAAGGATGCAAAGTATTATTTCTGAGTGTGCCTGTGAGGGTGTTGCCAGAGGAGATTAACATTTGAGTCAGTGGACTGGGAGAGGAAGATTCACTCTCAGTGTGGGTGGGCACTATCCAACTGGCTGCCAGCTTGGCTAGAAAAAGCAGGTGGAAGAAGGTAGAATAAACTGGCTTACTGAGTCTTCCGGTTTTCATCTTTCTTTTGTGCTGGATGTCTCCTGCTTTTGAACATCAGATTCCAGGTTCTTTGGCCTTTGGAGTCTTGGGCTGACACTAGTGGTTTGCCAGGGGCTCTCAGTCTGTGGCTGAAGCCTGCACTGTTGGCTTCCCTACTTTTGAGGCTTTGGGACTTGGACTGAGCCACTAGTGGCTTCCTTGCTCCTCAGCTTGCAGACGGCCTATTGTGGGACTTCACCATGTGATTATGTGAGTCAATTCTCCTTAATAAACTCTAGTTCATATATACATATATCCTATCAGTTCTCTCCCTCTGGAGAACCCTGACTAATACAGTGGTGGAAGAAAACACTAAGTAGCAAAGCATTCAAGGGTGACCTGGCTGTTTGTAATAGCATACAGTTATATGGGTTAACATATGGACTGAAATTGGAACTTATGTTTTAAAGGGAAGCATAAAAGTTTGGAAACTTTGCAGCCTGACCATGTAGTAGAATAGAAAAACCCATTTTCTGGAAAGAAATTAAAGCTGCTGGCTGCAGAAATTTGCCTAAGTAAAGAAGAGCCAAAAGTTAATCACCAAGACAATGGGGAAAATGTTTTCAGGACACTTCAGAGATCTTCATGGCACCCCCTCCCCTCACAGGCCTGGAGGCCTTAGGAGGAAAAACTGATTTTGTGGGCCAGGCCCATGGCCCTACTGCTCTGTGCAGCCTTGGGACATGGTGCTCTGTGTCCCAGCTGCTCCAGCTCCAGCTGTGGCTATGAGGGGCCAAGGAACAGCTCAGGCTGTTGCTTCAGAAAGTGCAAGCTCCAAGCCTTGGTGACTTCCATATGGTGTTGGGCCTGCAAGTGCAGAAAAAGCAAGAGTTTGGGAGCCTCCACCTAGATTTTAGAAGATGTATGGAAATGCCTGGATGTCCAGGCAGAAGTCTGCTGCAGAGACAGAGCCCTCATGGAGAACCTCTACTAAGACAATGAGGAGAAGAAATGTGGGGTTGGAGCCCCCACACAGAGTCCCCACTGGGACACTGCCTTGTGTACCTGTGAGAAAAGGGCCATGAGCCTCCAGATCCCAAAATGATAGATCCACCAACAGCTTGCACCATGTGCCTAGAAAAGCTGCAGGCACTCAATGCCAGCCCATGAAAGCAGCTGTGAGGTCTGTACCCTGCAGAGCCACAGGAGTGGAACTGCCTAAGGCATTGGAAGCCCAACCCTTGCATCAACATGCCCTGGATGTGAGACATGCAGTTAAAGCATATTATTTCAGAGCTTTGAGACTTAATGATTGTCCTGCTGGATTTTGGACTTGCATGGGGCCTGTAGCCCCTTTATTTTGGACAATTTCTCCCATTTGGAACAGGAAGATTTAGAGAATTTATCCAATGCCTGTACCCCCATTGCATCTTGGAAGTAACTAACTTGTTTTTGATTTTACAGGCTCATAGGTAGAAGGGACTTCCCTTGTCTCATATGAGACTTTGGACTTGGACTTTTGAGTTAATGCTGGAATGAGTTAAGACTTTGGGAAATTGTTGACAAGGCATAATTTATTTTGGAATGTGAGAAGGACATGAGATTTGAAAGGTGCCAGGGGCTGAATGATATGGTTTGCTCTGTGTCCCAACCCAATACTCATGTCAAATTGTAATCCCCATGTGTTAGGAGAGGGACCTGTTGGGAGCTGATTGGATCATGGGACAGTCCTCCCTATGCTGTTTTTGTGACAGTGAGTGAGATCTCATGAGATATGATGGTTTAAGAGTATGTGGCAGTTCCCCCCTTGCTCTCTCTTTCCTGCTCCACTGTGGTAAGACATGATTGCTGAAATAACAAGTTAGCATCATTATGACAGGAATAAATCCACACATAACAATACTAACCTTAAATGTAAATGGGCAAAATGCCCCAATTAAAAGGCACAGAATGGCAAACTGGATAAAGAACCAAGACTTATTGGTATGTTGTCTTCAAGAGATCCATCTCATATGCAAAGACACACATACGGTCAAAATAAAGGGATGGCGGAAAATTTACCAGGCAAATGGAAAACAGCAAAAAGCAGGGGTTGCAAGCCTAGTTTCTGACAAAACAGACTTTAAATCAACAAATATCAAAGAAGACAAAGAGGGCATTACATAATGACAAAAGGTTCAATTCAACAAGAAGAGCTAACTATCCTAAATATATATGCACCCAATACTGGAGCACCCAGATTCATAAAGCAAGTTTGTAGAGACCTTTAAAAAGATTAGACTCACATGCAATAATATTGGGAGACTTTAACACCCCACTGATAATATTACACAGACCATCAAGACAAAAAATTAACAAAGATATTCGGGACCTGAATTCAGCTCTGGATCAAGTGGACCTGATAGACATCTACAGAATTCTCCATTCCAAAACATCAAAACATAGATTCTTCTCATTGCCACATGGCACTTACTCTAAAATTGACCACATAATCAGAAGTACAACACTCCTCAGCAAATGTGAAAGAACTGAAATCATAACAGTCTCTCAGACCACAGTGCAATCAAATCAGAACTGAAGATTAAGAAGCTTACTAAAAACCACACAACTACATGAAAATTGAACAACCTGCTCCTGAATGACTTGGGTAAATAATAAAATTAAGGCAGAAATCAAGAAGTTATTTGAAACTAGTGAGAACAAAGATACAACATACCAGAATCTCTGGGATGCACATGAACTAAAAAAAAATCTAGAAAAAAATGGATAAATTCCTAGACACACACACCCTCCCAAGACTGAACCAGGAATAAAATGAATCCCTGAATAGATGAATAATGAGTTCTAAAATTGAGGCAGTAATAAATAGCCTACCAAGAAAAAAATGCACAGGACCAAATGGATTTACAGTTGAATTCTACCAGAG
Source organism: Hylobates moloch (assembly GCF_009828535.3). Taxonomy (NCBI): domain Eukaryota; kingdom Metazoa; phylum Chordata; class Mammalia; order Primates; family Hylobatidae; genus Hylobates; species Hylobates moloch. The sequence continues at coordinate 134,655,737 of NW_026652277.1, forward strand.
GTACAAAGAAAAGCTGGTATCATTTCTACTGAAACAATTCCAAAAAACTGAAAAGGAGGAATTTCTCCCTAACTCATTCTATGAGGCCAGCATCATCCTGATACCAAAACCTGGCAGAGATACAACAATAAAATAAAACTTCAGGCCAGTATTGCTGATGGACATTGATGCAAAAATCCTCAATAAAGGATGGGTGTAGTGGCTCATATCTGTAATCCCAGCACTTTGGGAGATCAAAGCATGTGGATTTCTTGAGGTCAGGAGTTCGAGACCAGCTTGGCCAACATGGCGAAACCCCATTTCTACTAAAAATACAAAAAAATTAGCCAGGCATGGTGGTGAGTACCTATTATCCCAGCTACTCAGGATGCTGAGGCAGAAGAATCACTTGAACCTGGGAGGCAGAGGTTGCAGTGAGCTGAGATCATGCCACTGCACTCCAGCCTGGGGGACAGAGTGAGACTCCATCTCAAAAAAAAAATCCTCAATAAAATACTAGCAAACCAAATCCAGCAGGACATCAAAAATCTTATCCACCATGATTAAGTAAGCTTTATCCCCTTAGGATGCCAGGTTGGTTCAACATATCGAAATCGATAAATGTGATTCATCCCATAAACAGAACTAAAGACAAAAAACACATGATTATTTCAATAGATGCAGAAAAGTTCTTCAATAAAAATCAACATCCCTTATGTTAAAAACTCTCAATAAACTAGATATTGAAGGAACATACCTCAAAATAACAAGAGCCATATATGACAAACCCATAGCTAATAAAAGCTGAAAACATTCCCCTTGAATACAGGCACAAGACAAGGATTCCCTCTCTCACCACTCTTATTCAACGTAGTATTGGAAGTTCTGGCCAGGGCAATCAGGCAAGAGAACAAAATAAAGGGTATTCAGATAGGAAGACCGGAATTCAAACTACCGTTGTTTGCAGATGACATGATCCTATATCTAGAAAACCCATTTGTCTCAGTCCACAGGCCTCTAAAGCTGACAAACACTTCAGCAAAGTCTCAGGATACAAAATCAGTGTGCAAAAATCACTAGAATTCCTACACACAAACAACAGGCAAGCCAAGAACCAAATTATAAATGAACTCCCATTCACAATTGCTAAAAAGAGAATAAAATACCTAGGAATGCAGCTAACAAGAGAAGTGAGGGACCTCTTCAAGGAAAACTACTAATGAAGGAAATCAGAGTGGACACAAACAAATGGAAAAACATTCTATGCTCATGGATAGAAAGAATCAATATTGTGAAAATGGCTATGCTGCCCAAAGTAATTTATAGACTCAATGCTATTCCCATTAAACTACCATTGACATTCTTCACAGAATTAGAAGAAACTATTTTGAATTTCATATGGAACCCAAAAAGAGCCTGAATAACCAAGACAAACCCAAGCCAAAAAAAAAGCAAAAAAAAGTAAAAAAAAAAAAAGCTGGAGGAGGCATCACACTACCCAACTTCAAACTATACTGCAAGGCTACAGTAATTAAAACAGCATGGTACAGGTACAAAAACAGACACATAGACCAATAGAACAGAATAGAGAACTCAGAAGTAAGATTGCACACCTACAACCATCTTATTTTCAACACCCGACAAAAACAAACAATGGGGAAAGGATTCCCTATTTAATAAATGGTGCTGGGAGAACTGGCTAGCCACATACAGAAAATTGAAACTGGACCCTTTCCTCACACACTATACAAAAATTAACTCAAGGTGGATTAAAGACTTAAATGTAAATCCCCAAACTATAAAAACTGTAGAGGAAAATCTAGGTAATACTATTCAGGACACAGTCATGGGCAAAGATTTCATGATGAAAACGCCAAAAACAATTGCAACAAAAGCCAAAATTGACAAATGGGACCTAATTAAACTAAAGAACTTCTGCACAGCAAAAGAAACTATAATCAGAGTGAACAGACAACCTACAGAATGGGAGATACTTTTTACAATCTATCCATCTGACAAAGGTCTAACATCTAGCATCCACAAGGTACTTAAACAAACTTACAAGAAAAACACAACCAACCACATTAAAAAGTGGGCAAAGGACATGAACAGACACTTCTCAAAAGAGGACATATGTGGCCATCGAACATATGAAAGAAAGCTCAACACTGCTCATTAGAGAAATGCAAATTAAAACTATAATAAGATATCATCTCACACCAGCTGAATGGCTGTTATTAAAAAGTCAAAAAAACAACAGATGCTAGTGAGGTTGTGGAGAAAAAGGAATACTTTTGCACTGTTGGTGAGAATGTAAATTAGTTCACCTATAGTGGAAGAGAGTGTGGTGATTCCTCAAAGACCTAGAGGTAGAAATACCATTTGACCCAGCAATCCCATTACTGTGTATATCCCCAAAGGAATATAAATTAGTCTAACAAAAAGACACATGCATGTGTATGTTCATTGCAGCACTCTTCACAATAGGAAAGACATGGAATCAACCTAAATGCCCATCAATGATAGACTGGATAAAGGAAATATGGTACATATATACCATGGAATACTATGCAGACATAAAAAGGAATGAGATCATGTTCTTTGCAGGGATGCAGATGGAGCTGGAAGCCATTACCCTCAGCAAACTCACACAGGAACAGAAAACCAAATACCACATGTTCTCAATTATAAGTGGGAGCTGAATGATTAGAAGGCATGGACACATGGCAGGAAACAACACACTGGGGCCTGTCAGAGGGTATGGGGAAGGAGGAGAGCACCAAGAAGAATAGCTAATGGATGCTGGGCTTAATCCATAGGTGATGGGATGATCTGTGCAGCAAACCACCATGGCACATGTTTACCTATGTAACAAACCTGCACATTCTACACATGTACCCCTGAACTTAAAACAAAAGTTGGGGCCAGGTGCGGTGGCTCACACCTGTAATCCCAGCACTTTGCGAGGCCGAGGCAGGCGGATCACGACATCAGGAGATCGAGACCATCCTGGCTAACATGGTGAAACCCCATCTCTACTAAAAATACAAAAAATTAGCTGGGCATGGTGGCAGGTGCCTGTAGTCCCAGCTACTCGGGAGGCTGGGGCAGGAGAATGGTGGGAACCCGGTAGGTGGAGCTTGCAGTGAGCCAAGATCGCACCACTGCACTCCAGCCTGGGCGACAGAGCAAGACACTGTCTCAAAAAAAAAGAAAAAAAAAGTGGAAAAAAAAAAAGACGTGCTTGCTTCCCCTTTACCTTATGCCATGATTGTAAGTTTCCTGAGGCCTCCCAGTCATGCTTCCTGTTAAGCCTGTAGAACTGTGAGTCAATTAAGCCTCTTCATAAATTATCCAATCTCAGGTAGTTCTTTATAGCAGTATGAGAACAGACTAATATAGAACGTATTCCCATGTCCTTTTTCTGAAAATTTGTGTAAGAATGGTATTATTTCTTTCTGAAATATTTAATGGAAGTCACTAATGAAACCATTCAGACCTGATGTTTTCTTCGTAGAAAAGTTTTGATTGTGATTTTAATTTTTAAAAATAAAATAAGGCTATTTTTATTTTTGATTTTGTATCTAATCAGTGTTAACAAGTTGTTTTGATGAAATTATTCATTTCATCCAGGTTTTTAAATTTATTAGCCAAAAGTTGTTCATAAATTGTCCTTATTCACCATTTCTTATATCTAGAATCTATAATGATGTCCTCTCTTTTATACTTGATATTAATAATTTATGTTTCAGCTTACTTATTAAAATAATTCTTGCCTTGCTAGAAGTTTATAATTTTACTCTTTTCAAAGAACCAACATTTCAACTATTCTTTAATTTTTTTATTGAAATGATTTTTTCTCTTCTATTTATTTTGTTTTTCCTGTCACTTGCTTGGCTTTAATATGCTTTTCTTTTGCTAATTTCTTTTTTTATTATTATACTTTTAAGTTCTGGGGTACATGTGCAGAACATGCAGGTTTGTAACATAGGTAAACACGTCCCATGGTGGTTTGCTGCACCCATCAACCTGTCATCTACATTAGGTATTTCTCCTAATTCTATCCCCCAACCCACCAACAGGCCCTGGTGTGTAATGTTCCCCTTCCTGTGTCCATATGTTCTCATTGTTCAACTCCCACTTATGAGTGAGAACATGCAGTGTTTGGTTTTCTGTTCCAGTGTTTGTGAGAATGATGGTTTCCAGCTCCATCCATGTCCCTGCAAAGGACATGAACTCATCCTTTTTTATGGCTGCATAGTATTCCTTGGTGTATATGTGTCACATTTTCTTTACCCAGTCTATCATTGATGGGCATTTTGATTGGCTCCAAGTCTTTGCTATTACGAACAGTGCTGCAATAAACCATATGTGTACATGTGTCTTTACAGTAGAATAATTTATAATTCTTCGGGTGTATATCCAGTAATGGGATTGCTGGGTCACATTGTATTTCTTTTTTTTTCTTTTTTTATTATTATTATACTTTAAGTTTTAGGGTACATGTGCACAATGTGCAGATTTGTTACATATGTATTTCTAGTTCTAGATCCTTGAGGAATCACCACATTGTCTTCCACAAAGGTTGAACTAATTTACACTCCCACCAACAGTGTAAAAGCGTTCCTATTTCTCCACATCCTCCCCAGCATCTGTTGTTTCCTGACTTTTTAATGATCGCCATTCTAACTGGTGTGAGATTTAGTATCTCATTGTGGTTTTGATTTGCATTTCTTTAATGATCAGTGATGATGAGCTCTTTTTCGTATGTTTGTTGGCTGTGTAAATGTTTTCTTTTGCAAAAACATCCTTTGCCCACTTTTTGATGGGATTGTTTGTTTTTTCTTGTAAATTAGTTTAAATTCTTTAATTTAGATTCTGGATATTGGCCCTTTGTCAGACGGATAGATTGCAAAAATTTTCTCCCTTTCTGTAGGTTGCCTGTTCACTCTGATGATAGTTTCTTTTGCTGTGCAGAAGGTCTTTAATTAGATCCCACTTGTCAATTTTGGCTTTTGTTGCCATTGCTTTTGATGTTTTAGTCATGAAGTCTTTGCCCATGCCTATGTCCTGAATGGTATTGCCTAGGTTTTCTTCTAGGGTTTTTATGGTTTTAGGTCTTACATTTAAGTCTTTAATCCATCTTGAGTTAATTTTTGCTAACTTCTTAAGATGGTAACTTAGATCACTGATTTTAAACTTTTTTTCTTCAATAGTTTAATTACTTAAAGCTACAAATCTGCTTTTAAGTACTGCTTTAACCAAATACCTCAAAGTTGGATCCAAATCAAATTTTAATAGAGTATGTTTTTATCATCATTCTGTTCAAAATATTTTTTCTTGCAATTATTTTGCTTTGACCCACATTAGAAGTATATTGTTTAATTATTAAATACATGAGAATTTTCAAGATAACTTGCTGTTTTCAAATTTAAGTTTAATTTCATTGAGAGAACTAATCTGTATGATTTCAGCCTTTTAAAATAAACTGAGATTGTTTCTTAATAGCTCAGCATATTTGATAAATGTTCCATATGCACTTGAAAAGAGTGTGTTTGTAGTTGTTGGGTGTAGTGTTTGTAAATATCAATTAGGCCAAGTTGCCTAATAGTTTTGTTCAGACCATCTATATCTGTAATAACTTTTTGTCTACTTATTCTTCCAACCATAAAGATGTGAATGTTAAAATCTCCAACTTTGATGATTGATTTTCTGTTTTTTGCTTTAATTTTTTTAAGTTTTTGCTTCATAAATTTTAAACCTTTGTATTAGATGCATACATATTAAATCTTAAATAATTGACCTTTTTATCAATATAAAATATCTCATTATCTCTGATAATATTCCATCCTAAAGTCTCCTTTGTTTTAATCTAAAGCTCTTCACCTGCCTTATTATTTGTGTTTGCATGATACATATTATAGTTTTCTTATTTATCCTGAGTTTTATAGCACTTCTTGAATTTGTGGTTTTATATCTTTTGTCACTGTTAGAAAGTACTGAAGCCATTATATTTTTAAATATTACTTTTGATTTTTTTCTCTTTCTTCCTCTTGGATAACAGTAATTAAAACAGCATGGTACAGGTACAAAAACAGACACATAGACCAATAGAACAGTAGTTAAAACTTCTGAGTTCTCTATTCTGTTCTATTGGTCTATGTGTCTGTTCTATTGGTCTATGTGTCTGTTTTTGTACCTGTACCATGCTGTTTTAATTACTGTAGCCTTGCAGTATAGTTTGAAGTTGGGTAGTGTGATACCTCCTCCAACTTCACTGGGAGATAGGTGCTTAGATATTTGGTCAAACATTATTTTGGGTGTGTCTGAGAGGGTGTTTATAGATGAGACTAACATTTGAATTGGTAGACAGAGTAAAGCAGATTGCCTTCCCTAATGTGAGTAGCCCTTATCTATTCAGTTGAGGACCTGAGTAAAACAAAAAGGTTTAGCTTTTGAGAATAAGAGGGAACTCTTCCTGTTTGGCTTCCTTGAGCTGGAACATTGTTTTTTTTTTCCTATCTCAGATTCAAACTGAAGCACTGGCTCTTTCTGAGTCTCAAGACTGCTAGCATTTGGTCCATAACTATACCCTTGGCTTTCCTGGTTCTCAGGCCTTTGGTCTTGGACTGGAATTACAACATAATCTTTCCTGGTTTACCAGCTTGCTGACTGCAGATCTTGAAACGTGTCAGCCTCCATAATTGTGTGAGCCCAGTGAATTTCTTTCTATATTTTTGTATATCCCATTTTTCCTATCTCTCTGGAGAACACTAAGTCAATCTCAGCCTAATTCTTGTATTTTTGCCTTTTTTTTTTTTGTCTCTCACTGATTCAGTCTGGATATTTTCCTGATTTACCTTCTAGTTTACTAATTCTATCTTCAGCTGTGTCTCTTGTGGTTTACCTTCTAGTTCACTAATTCTATCTTCAGCTGTATTCTTAATTTCACTGATTGCATTTTTTATTTCTAGAATTTTTACTTATTTCTTTTTTATAGAATAAAAGTTACCAATCTTGTATTTTACTTATTGAGTATATTAAACATGGTAATTTTAAGTGTCTGATTACTCTCTTTCTGCATCTTCTGTGAATTTGTTTCAGTTGCCTTTGTTCTTGTGGTTTTTAAAATTATACTTTCTTATTTCCTTGTGATATCCAGATTTATTTTAGTGGAATGCCAGTTATTGTATAAGAAAATTTTATTTTAGAAATAATTGAGGCCTAGGGTAATGTTTTCTTCCCCTAGAAGGGATTTAACTTTGTCTTTGGTAGTTGGATAGCAATAAATAGCAGCAATTCAAATAATTCAAATTTATGATCTGAGAGTATCTGAAATTGACCTTCAGTTTCTTCTGGGGCCTATTTTCAGTTTACCATTTCTTTAGGGGAAATGGATCTTCTACTGTACCACAACAAGCCTCTTTGTCAGGAACTTCTTTCTTCAGTAGGATCTGAACTTTAGTTTGTGTTCACTGAGTTTTGTGATACTGTCAGTACATTATCCAGCTGTCAGGCATCTCTTCTTCAACCATTAGACATCCCTGGGGAAGAAGCAGCTCTAAAAGTTGAGCTTTCTTCTCTGGGTTGCTTCTTCCCTTGAATCTTATTCAAATTGTCTTCACTATATTGTAAGGTCTCCAGTGTATTTAAAGAGATTTTTCTAAAGCTTTAAAAATTTTGTTTTGTCTTGTTTTAGCTTTTCTACTTGTTCTCAGTGGAAAGGTTTATTTGAATTACCTAATTCATCATCCCTGGAATAAGTTCTTCCTATTTGATTTTTTAGTTTTTGGTATAATTCTGTATTTCTTCACTTTAGTCTGTTGTTATTCCTTTCATGAAGAGAATAGTTGGAAAATTTGATACTCAAGGAAGAATTATACGACCCTCCCTCCCATTGCCTTACTCCCTGAATTAAGACATTTTCTTGGTGTGTACATTCTTATGCAAAAAAAGAAGAAAGAGAACTGTGGCTGTTCTTCAACTTTCCTCCCCCATTTTTCTTATGTTCCTTTCTTCCTTGACAATACATAGTAAACTGAATAATTAATCCCAAGTAAGATAAACAGCTTATCTACCTAGTATTTATTATAAAAAGGGGTATGTGGATATGAGTTGATAGGGATTAGAACCACTGGTCCAAGCAAGTAGGAGACAGAGACTTGGCCAATATATTGGGTGGGAAGTCTAACAAGGTTGGCGTTATACTGCATAAGAACAGGAAACTTTAAACCAAGCAAGGCTGGGTTTGGTTTTGGCTCTTTATTTCCTAACCATGGAAAATTGGGCAAGTTACTTAAATTTTTGGAGTATCAGTTTCTTCGTCAGTAAAAGATCATATCCACATCTACCTCATAGAATCAGTGAGAACAAAAAAACTGTAACATATAAAATACTTAACATAGTACCTAAAATACATAACATAATAAATGTTTCCTATATGATATATTATTATTAAAACCTAATAGAGTCATTAATTCCTATATTGAATATTGAGCACCAGTTCTGAGCAAAGTGTTACATACTGTTAATGACATAGAAATTGATAAATGCTTTGTATTTATCCTTTCATTTCTGAAGAACTTACACCTCCATTCTAGCTGTCATAAGATTCATGTGCTTTTATTCCACCATGTGTTTTTTCCAATTATGCTAAATTAGACTTTTTTCAGTTTGTCTTGGTTATATCCTCTGGGTCTTGAATTTGCATTCAAATATATCAGATGCTTAGTTTTTGTTTATTCTGTTTACTTTTCTCTCATTCTCCATATTCTCTTCAGCATTTCTTGTTTTCCTGCTGAAACACAGGACTAAACACAGGTAAATATGAGTTTCCAGGTCTCTTTGGACATCACGAAGCCACTGTAGGGAAGAGATTGCTTGTTTGGGTGAGACGAGTCAGACTGCTTCCTCAGCAAGTCTGCATGTGTCCTTTCACTGCAAGTGTTAAAGTGTATCCCTGACAGGGAGAGAGAGCTTTACTTCCTCTGGAGTTTTCTACAAAGCTACCCACCCAGTGAGCATAACATGCCTGGGGCTTACTGAATGAAGCAATGAAGAGATCATATCCTTCCATTCCCTGATGGAGTGATCTTGATAAAATATGGGAAGGTCATGAGTTTGAAAAGGGCATTTTACAATCATAACTCTAAAACTCAGAATTTTATTATATATGACTTGGATTCATATTTCCAAAAGCTTTCATGATCAGTAATTACTCTAGCTTAAACCATTTGGATTCATTCACATCAAGGTGGATGAAGAAATTATTGGAATTCTAACATACGTTTATTGTTGGCAGTACAGACTTACTTTTTATCTTCATAGGCTTGTAATTATCAATACACTGGAACAGAGTCAAAATAGAAATTATCCTTACCATGATCATGACCCTACAATCCTCATTTTTACCTTAATCACTTCCTGCATCAACCATTACAATTTCTTTATTTTGTAGAGTTTTCCTGAGTACTTTTACATCTACTAGTAAGTGAATGTTGAAGGCAGCTGGCAATCCATAGAGTATTTAATGGAAACTCATCATAGGAGAATTTTCAATTAGTTTAATTTTCCTTATGTGATCAACCAGTAAGTTATATAACCTTGATAATTTACATATTATCTCTATAGGGACCAATTGACATACATCTCTCTCATGTGTTCCTTCAAAATTAACTCATGGTTATAAACAAATAATCAGCCACATATTTTATGTGATTGAAGTAATAAATCAGTAGTGATAACAGGTAAGCTTTAAGGATGAAGTGTTTCACCTCATAAAATTGAAGCTTAGTTTGCATTTGCTGCAAGTTTGTGAATAGACTTAATATGTACTTTGGTTTTACATCTGATTTTATGTTTTCCTACTTGTCAGTGATTGAAGTTTCTGGAAATGTGAGTAAATAGAAATTACAAATAGATCAACCCCAAATGTGTAATCAAATTATTTGCTTCCCATGTTAGTGTAAATGTTATTACAGTTTACTTTTAGCTCTGTGTGCCATTTAATTTTTTTAAAAGTTGACATATGATTTTCAAAGTTATATATTTTCTGATTTATTTTGTAATATTTTGATGCATCCAATTAATACTGAAAGATATATGGCTAAAATTCATCATATTTTGAATTATATATGGAAACCCACATTTTTAGTTCTTCAGAATTTGGGAGAATAATCAAGAAGCCTTTTTATCTGAAATATTAGTAACTTGGTGATACGGTTTGGCTTTGTCCTCACCCAAATCTCATGTGGAATTGTAGTTCCCATAATCTTCACATGTCATGGGAGGGACCAGTGGGAGATAATTGAATCATAGGCAGTTACCCCCATGCTGTTCTCGTGATAGTGAGTGAGTTCTCATGAGATCTTACGGTTTTATAAGGGGTTTTCCCCCTTTGCTTGGCACTTCTCCTTCCTGCTGCCATGTGAAGAACGATGTGTTTGTTTCCCCTTCCACCATGATTATTAAGTTTCCTGAGGCTTCTCCAGCTATGCTGACCTGTGAGTCAATTAAACCTCTTTTCTTTTTAAATTATCCAGTCTTGGGTATGTCTTTATTAGCAGCATGAAAACGGACTAATACACTTGGTACATTTAGTGATTTTGATTTTTAAAATTTAGTGTCAAAGCCATCTTTTGATGTCTCTGCTTCTAATTGCCATCATCTTTATTTTATTTTATTTTAATTTTACCTGGATTGCATGTTTGCTTATTTTTCTTTTTTCTTTCTTTCTTTCTATTTTTTTTTTTTTTTTGAGTTAGAGACTTGCTCTGTTGCCCAGGCTGGAGTGCAGTGGCATGATCTCAGCTCACTGCTGCAACCTCCACCTCCAGGGCCCAAGCGATTCTCCTACGTCAGTCTCCGAGCAGCTGGGATTACAGGCGCCCACCACAACACCTGGCCAATTTTTGTATTTTTAATAGAGATAGGCTTTCACCATGTTGCCCAGGCTGGTCTTCCACTCCTGAGCTCAACTGATCTGCCTGCCTAGGCCTCCCAAAGTGCTGGGATTACAGGTGTGAGCCACTGCGCCCAGCCTGCTTGTTTTTTTTTTTTTTTTAATGTAAACATGATTAGCAAACAATTGTCATCTAAGGATAAATAAAAGTGGATTCTATCTATCACTGTTCTATTTATTTTGCACTTATATTTTTTCTTATTTTATGTGGAGTCATCAAAATTGAAATTTCACTTCACAGCATTGTAGATTGTTAACTGAAAAGACAATACAGGTGAATTGCATGTGCTTTCTGATACAACAATCAAGAAAAAATTCTACATGCAATATCATCTTCATTAAATCGTGTTCACTAATTGACTGTGGAAATGAAAATAACGTATCTCATGTTCTTTAAAAGAAGCTGCAGAATGACTCAGCAACTTCTGGTACTAGCCCCTCCACTCTACAAAGTAGAGAAAGTAAAACCAATGCCCAAGCAATTCTGAAAGCATTTAGTGATAAACACATTCACAGAATGATGGATGTTGCCTGGTGAAATTTCCCAACAGGTGTCCCCAAGGGGATGGCATTGATCCACTTAGTCTCTTTCTGGCATACAAAGTATCTGGTGTACTTGCTTGTATTTGTGAACAGACTCATCTGCTTGTCCCAGTGTGCTGCATATAACATTGTCGTTTTCTACATGTTGTGATCTGAAATACCAGGGAAATACTGCTGAGACAACAGATGAATTGTGATTACTGTCTCCTTCAACCTGCTCCTCCTTACCCAATCCCCCAACTCTCTTCTTTACACTGCCCTTCTGAAGGAACCAATGCTAAATTATAACCTTGCCGAAGGCCAATTTTATTGTCTCTTAAGATTTTAGACCATGGCTTAGGCTGGGAAACATTCTCTTCCCTCACATATTCTAAAGGACAATTTTCCTTGTACAAATATGAGAAATTTATAAAATATGATACTCTGTTGCTAATATTCATTTCACGCATTTGATGAACTGCTTCTGAGGTGGGAACATGCATATTTCACAATGACTTGAGGTAATTCTGATGCAAATGGCTCAGCTTCAAAAAGCACTGCTCTAATCCTTGGGTTGGATATAGCCAACTGACTCCTCTCTTGACCTAATGTTTACTTACTTATTATGTTATTCTATTGTTATTTATCCTCTGCAGGCACCCAAAAGTAATGTTATGGAAAGAACAGCATTTAATCAGTTCTTCCATTTGATAAATAGTTCAGCAAAGATGATATATTGGGCTCAAAAGCTTTCAAACAGAGTGAGGAATGAGAAATAAATGCATTGTACACACAGTCTTGGAACCACAGCCTTGAGTTAATAGACATAGTTATCCATTCCACTCGGTGACACAGTACAAAACTAGTAATTTAAACAAAACTAATTTGTTTAGCTTGAGGAAATTACATGAGTTCTGAAAAGAGTTATTGATTTCAATATTGTATTTTAAAAGCAGTTTATTTCATCAAAATTGCTAATGATTATCAGACATTATTGTGGTATATCAACAAAGTGATTAAAATCAGCATATTCACATATAATTTTATAACATGCAAAAAAATTAGAAGGCTAAGAAAAAATAAAAGCTAAATTCCTAAGTATTAATGGAACAGGAATTCTAAGTAAAGGAGCCATTTAGAGTGTATTTCACAACTGAGCAATGACAGAGAAGTACACTGAGAAGAAAACCAGGTTTGAAGTCAGCTATTCATTACAAAAAATTAAGCACAAATTTGTGAAAAATCATGTGTGCTGCCCTAAATTTTAGATGATTTAATTGCTTTTGTGTTGTTCATGACAGTAGATAAAACATGCCTAAAAATTCACATTTATAAGACATTTAATTTTAATTATTTGCCCTGTTATAGGAATATTAGGACTGAAAAGCACTCTGATTTTGCCCATTCATCTCAAATGAGTGCTGATAAGACAATGAGCAGTTAATTTCCTTCATCTTGTAGGTCACACATTACGTTTTGAAATTAAATGCTTGATAAGATGGCATATCTTATTACATAATTTATTTTCTGAAATAATAGATACTTCAGCCCCAAAACTACTAGGAAAATGTGTGGTAAATAGAATATTTTAACTGAAAATTTCAAAAGTAAAGAAGAGTTTGCTTAGCCCTCAAACATGTTTAATTTATTAAAAGGGTTTAGGGTTCACACTTGGAATATCTTACTCTGTTTACACCTGTAGAGTGTGTCTTTTTGTAGACACTTCATTTCAAAGAAGCAGCTGCATAATTCCCTGGATTTGGGGGTAGAAGGAGAGATCTGCTTGCAAAAATTACATTCTACCTATGACCAGAAACTTTCGGAAGCTGTTTTAGAGTATAATATGGCACCCAAGTTATTTCTCCCCAAAATAGAACATGTGTATATGTCTGTATGCGTGCATCCACTTGTGTGAGTTCTGTAAAAAGTAAAATAGAAAATAAAGTACATATAATTTACATATACACAGACTTATAGGGTAATGATTATTTTTCATTTGGTGTATTTGTGTATATTAGTGCATTTTATCTTTATATGATCCCTTTGAAGTTTTATTATTCAAAATCTCCCTCACCTTTGAGTTCCTCTGTTCCCCTTTAAAAAAATAAAAAGCAAGCAAAAACGCCCTCAAAAGCAAAAAATAAAAAATTGCTTCACACTTACTCTTCAAACAGCTTCTCTACTAGCTGCTACTTCATCATCTCTAAAGTTAAATCAACTTTTTGTGACATGCAAAGCAAAAGCCAGTAAGTTACTGTATCAGTTTTGCTGTGTAACAAATTGCTTCAAATTTTAGTGGCTTTAAACAATATTTATTAGGACACAATTCTATGGGTCACCAATTTAAGCCAGGTTTGGCCAAGCTGAGCTTCACCAAGGCTCACTCCTGAGGCTGTAGTCAACTAGCAGGTCAGCTAGAAATTGGTTATTTAAAAATGGCTTTGCTTACATCACATACATGTCTGGCAGTGGGGTCTTTCTGGCTAGCAGTTTTTAATAGCTAGCCAGACCAACTGGATATCAGCTGAAAAAACGGGCTTAACACGTCTACAACAAGCTAGCCTGGTCTTAGCCTCCTGATGATGGTCTCAAGGTATCCAGCATCAGCAAGAGGTGAAGCCTCAATGCATGAGTTCTTTCCAAGCCTCTGCTTGTATGGTTGCTAACAGCCAAGTTCAGAGGCAAGATAGGTGGCTATTACCAAAAGCATGGATGGAAGATGCATGAATCATTAGGGACCAATACTATAACAATCTACCACAATCACCCTGTGTATATGCTCAAAATGTTCTTGAATCACTCCATTCTTTTCTATCTTCACCGTCATAGCCTAATCCAAGTCTTCATTTTATCACTTGGTCTTTCTAACTTTCCTCCTCCACAATCCACTTACTTTTTATGATATTTTTCTTCCTAGAACCCCTCAATGATTTGTTATTGTCAGTTGTGATAAAGTTGTACACATTTCTTAGCTTGATCAAGCCCTCTCAAGATCTGACCTTAACTCATGGTCTTTCATGTCTCATGAAGATCCTTTTCTCTAACTGGACCCAAATACTAACTCCTCCAACCAGCTGTACTCTTTATTGCCACTGTGCCTCTGTACATTCTATTACCTCTGTGTGGAATATATTTTCCCCACAATTCCACCTGTGAATGCAAACAAATCCTTCAAGGCTGATTAAATGTTGCATTCTCTGTGAAGCCTTCTGCCTGCCCTTCATGGGCCCTTGCTTCTGTGTTCCTAGAGCATTTTGTACATACCACCATGTTGTATTCTAATATATCAGCCTCCTCCATTAGACTGAGTACTGAAAATGAAATAAAATGTCTTATTTACATTTGAATCACCAAGTCATGATAAATTATTTTTGGTTGATGAAAGTAAGGATGAAGGGTGTCACCAATTTGCATTCACTTTTGTAACAAATATTTAATAGGTATCCACTATGTGCCAGCTGCTGTTTAATATATACATTTAATATTAAATTTGAGTTGCCACTTATATTTTTGCCATTTACTATGTGTGCTTATTACAATAGTATGTAAGGAGCAGTTCTTAAATACACATAGAGCAATAAATTATTTACTTTTGTACACTGACTAATATAATCTATTTTCTTTCTTCACTATTGCAAACAAATGAGTAGTCTTACATTAATCGAAAAAAGAGCATTACACTATCTTTTATTGGAAATGGAAAGAAATGTAAGTTGTTTATATGTGAAGAACAAAGGTTCTTGAAGATACTGGATGTTAAGGCTTAACAAAATAACTTTCAATAAAAAATAGAGTAATTTACATTAATTTAACTAATGAAGTGAACATTAAAATATTTTAAATGTATTTTCTCTACATTTTAACAGTAACATTATAATAAACATACATTTCCTAAGCTTTAACATATTTTATGATTATATTTGCATCCCTAGAATTATATAAATATCTTCTATTTACAACCAACCATAGGTTAACTTTTACTAACAATTAAAAAAAATCTCAGCTTAAAATTTTTATCTTGAAATAACTTTTTTAAAAAGAGAGTAATGTAATGTTCCCCTTCCTGTGTCCAAGTGTTCTCTGTTAACTGCACATTGTGCACACGTACCCTAGAACTTAAAAGTATAATACAAAATATATATATTAAAAAAAGAGAGTAATGTAATAAGCTCCTTTATACTCTCTATCCTGACACTTTTACTTTTCAAAATCACGTATCAAATAAGAAATGAGCCTATCTGAATCTGTCACTCATTAGGGTTTATTATATGAAGAGGTACAAGGGAAGAATATCTCATCACAGCCCTAAGGAAAATCGAAGGAAATGTTTACACACCTAAACTGGTTTCAACAGCACACATTCTCATTAGAGACACTTCTGGTTCAGGGTTAAATTGCCAGCTCTGGGCCCCAATTCAAGCTGAAGTTCCTGTCTTGGGCTTAAAAGACATGTATATCTTTAGAATGATGGAGATAGAAGAGATAGTTGTTTGGGAAATTATCTGACAATTCTGATTGTCAGTGATGATAGTGAGTTCTAGTATAAAGTCAAAACAACCAACTGAGAAATTAGTTACATAGAAAGTACTTTTTATTTTTCTTGATATTTCCTAAAGATTGCAATCTAGGAAATAACTTTTTCTTTCCATGCAAGAGCTCCCCATTAGTCACCAGGCTATACTGATTCTTCCTTTCAATAACATTAGTACTTGTCACTCTCCCCATTTCCAACCACATACTATCTTCCTGACCCCGATCCCTGACCAACTGGGATTCCTTTCCTGGATTTTCCCCAAATTAATTTATCTTTTACATTGGTATGCAATTATGGAAAAAAGAATGGTTCTGCCCACACAGAAACTGGACCCATTAACTTGGTCTCCTAAATCATAACCAACTGAATATATTTTATTTATCTTTCTCTCTTTTTTAATTGACTCCCCCAATCCTCTCAGCCATTTATTGATCCTCCCTTTTCTTCATCTCTCCTATTCATTTTCCATTTCCCCCGTTACTTCTCTATTATCCTACATGCAATAAGGAAAAACATATGACACAACCAAGATTGAAGGAGGAGGAAATTAGACTTGAAGAAGGAATGCAGAGCTAATCTGTTGATGTTTATAGGATAACAGGAAAACTGATAGTTCATATTTTAAGAATAAGCCTGGGAAATTTGTCCAAATTTTATAAATTCCTTCCACAGCAAAGTTTTGGACTAAGTAGTAATTCTTACCTGGTAAGAATATAGCAGATTCTTTTTTTTTGTTTTTTTTTTGAGACGGAGTCTCGCTCTTTCACCCAGGCTGGAGTGCAGTGGCGCGATCTCGGCTCCCTGCAGGCTCCACCCCGCGGGGTTGACGCCATTCTCCTGCCTCAGCCTCCCACGTAGCTGGGACTACAGGCGCCCGCCACCACGCCTGGCTAATTTTTTGTATTTTTTGTAGAGACAGGGTTTCACCGTGTTAGCCAGGATGGTCTCGATCTCCTGACCTCGTGATCCGCCTGCCTTGGCCTCCCAAAGTGCTGGGATTACAGGCGTGAGCCACTGCGCCCGGCCATTATAGCAGATTCTTAATTTTTAAAAATAATCTGGTTGGGTGCAGTGGCTCACGCCTGTAATCCCTCCCCTCGGGAGGCCGAGGAGGGTGGATAACTTGAGGTCAGGAGGTCAAGACCAGCCTGGCCAACATCGTGAAACCCTGTCTCTACTAAAAATACAAAATTAGCCGGGTGCGGTAGTCTGTGCCTGTAGTCCCAGCTACTTGGGAGGCTGAAGCAGAAGAATCGCTTGAACCCAGGAAGCAGAGGTTGCAGTGAGCCGAGATCTCACTACTGCAATCCAGCTTGGGCAGCAGAGCGAGACTCCATTGCAAAAAAAAAGTCTGACCTTTCTTATTTAAAAAAAAAATTACTTTATTGAGGCAAAATTCACATAGAAGTCATCATTGTAACCATCTTGAAGTGTACAACTCAGTGGCTTCTAGTATAGTCATAATATTGTACAACCATCATCACTATCCAGAACATTTTTGTCATCCAAAAAAGAAACCCCATACACATTAGGGAGTCACACCTCATTTCCCCTACTTCTAACCCCTGGCAAACCCATTAATCTACTTTCTGTCTCTATGGATGTGCTTATTCTGGACATTACATGTAAATGGATCATACAATATGTAGCCTTTTATATCTGGCTTATTTCACTTGACATGATGTTTTTAAGGTTCATACATATTGAAGCATGTATCATTGCTTCCCTGTTTTGTTTCTTTTTTTTTTTTTGAGACAAGGTCTTGCTCTGTCACGCAGGCTGAAGTGCAGTGGCTGCGATCTCAGCTCAGCCACCTGAGTAGCTGGGATTACAGGAATGCACCACCATGCACGGCTAATTTTTGTATTTTTCAGTAGAGATGGGGTTTTGACATGTTGCCCAGGCTGGTCTCAAACTCCTGAGCTCAAGCAATCCGTCAGCCTCAGCTTCATTGTTTTTTAAATGACTGCATAATATTCCCTTGTATGGATATACCACATGCGTTTATGTATAGAACAGCTGATGAACATTTTGGTTGTGTTGACTTTTTAACTTTTATGCATAACGTTGCTATAAACATTTTTACACAAGCTTTGTGTATGAATTTATGTTTCAATTCTCTTGAGTATCTACCTAGGAACAGAATTACTGGATCATATGTTTAACTTTTTTGAGAAACTGCAAAACTATTTTCCACAGTGGTGGTATCATTTTACATTCCTACCGGCAATGTATGAAGGTCCCAATTTCTCCACAACCTCACTATCATTTTTAAAAAATTAGAGTAGGTGTGAAGTGATATCTCATTGTGGTTTTGATTTGCGTTTTCCTAATGAAAATGATATTGAGCATTTTATGTGCTTATTAGCCATTTATATATCTTATCTGGAGAAATGTCTATTTAAATCTTTTACATGTTTTTAAATTGGGCTATTGTCTTTTGATTGTTGAGTTGTTAAGAGTTCTTTATAGATTCTGACAGACAATTTTAAAATATTTTTCCATTGTGTGTTGTCTTTTCATTATCATGATAGTGTTTTTTGATGCACGCATTTTGGTGGTGTTCAGTTTATCTACTTTTTTTCTTTTATTGCTTGTACTTTTTGTATCACATTCAATAAACCTTTGCCTAATCCCAAGTGATGAAGACTTAAGGCAAGGTTTTATTCCAAGAGTTGTACAGTTTTAGCTCTTATATTTAGGTCTTTGAACCATTTTTATTTTTGTATATAGTGTGAAGTAGGGTCCCAAATTCGTTCTTTTAGATGTGGTTATCTAATTGAAAAGGCTATATATCTTTTTCCACTGAATGGTGTTAGTACTTTTATCAAAAAACGGTATTTGTTGCTTCGTGCATTTTGGGGCTCTGTTGTTAGGTTCATAACCTCACTTTACTTTTATTTGAAAGAAACAAAATGAAATTCATTAACAGAAAGCAAAGTACTTGCTGTATTTATAAAATAATTTTCGTGAACAGAAAAACAAATTAGGAGAGACATGAACTTTCACAGAAGAAAATTACATAGTATATGATCACTCCAGGTAATACTATGCCCAAAAATAATCTAGGCAAGGAGGATGTTCCTCAAAATTCTTCTGCAATGAAAGAGAGAAATTTGTTTCCCTTGTTTATGTGAACTAAAAAAGATCTAAAGTTTCAGAATAAAAAGATTAGATATGTTTTATTGAATGCTTACTCTGTTTCAGGCACTGGACTAGTTTCTTCTTTATAATGTTTCATTTGATGCTTATATCAACTCTATAATGTGATGTCTTATGTCAGCAGGACTTGAGTCAAGTATTTTTCTACAAAAGCAATTTAAAGAAAGTGTTGCCAGGAGAAACAGGAAAGGGAGTAGGGGTAGCAGGACAGAGGAAGGCAAGAAGCCAACACGGATGGGATTTTAGGAATGGTCTAGTGGGAGATGGTTTCAGCCCGATCCCATAGAGGAGCTCTGGGTTGTAAGTTGTACCTCAGATTTATCCAACATGAGATCAAGGTTCTCAACCATCAGTCATTGGCTAAGTGCTACTCAGGGGCACCTAGGCTCTATCTGCCTATGGGCAATGGTGGTCTGGTAGCTAAGGGCAGTTCCTCCAAAGAAAAGTCCCAGGAGCTCTCAGGTGGTGGTCTTGGGGCTGGTATTGGAAACAAAAGGAGGCAAAAAATGGGGTGACGGGTGCTCAGAAAATGTGCAAGAAATCCAAGGGGATCTGAGCAGAACACCCACAAAATCTACTATAGATATGTACTATTTTTTCCAATTTTGAGAGAAGGAAACAGGCACAGAAAGGTTAAATGCCCAGAAGCACAAAGAGAATGAGTGCAAATGTACCTGACTCCAAATTCCTTTTCCTTTCCCCTTTACTCTCGTGCCTCCAGTCATGAAGACACTGTAATTTGGGAACTTCAAAGAATCTTCTTTCAGACATCATGTGGTTTTTTTTTTTTCCTTAAAACAGAATAAACTTTTTCAGGTATTTTTTACTTACAGTCTGTTAAACTGTAAGCAGAAATCTGTACATTAGCATATTCATGGGCATTTTTCCTCCGGGAGACAGTCGATAGCTTACAAAAATTTCTTAAAGAGCATATAAAAAATAAAAATGTTACAAATCACTATTTTAAAAGATCATTCTCCATTTTTACCTATTTTCCTGCCTAGGGCTTTATGAGGTGTTTATCACTAATGCTTTTCTAAAACACTAGTCTCATGAGCTCAGATTAGTTATAATAATTACAAATAGCAAATTGGGATATTGACAGTTTTTCCCCTCTTCTGCTTTCACCACATACCATATGTTTGAGGAGGACTGGCATTGATTCTTCTTTAAACGTTTGGTATAAATCACTCATGAAACTATCTCGTCCTGGGCTTTTTTTATGTTGGAAGTTTTTTTATTACTGATTAAATTTATTTACTTGCTACAGGCCTATTTAGACTTCCTATTTTTGAATAGAAGCACAAATAACTTTCACATTATTTTGTTAGGCAAACAGATTTACTTAAAATTAAGGCAAAAAGTTCACTTAGGGCCTTAACTGATCGTGGTTTTTGTTTCCAATGATCTGTTCAATTGGATCATTGCCAGACTTTCACGTAGTGTCTGTATGACTTACATACACAAACATATTATCATATGGTTAGTATTTTAAAAAAGAAATTCCAGTAATTTTCCTGAACATTTTTCTTCTAATCATTTCATATAAGTAGACACAGTTAATCACTAGGACTCCCTTTACAGAATGAATCTGAGGGTATCTCTGTAAAGAGGCAACATTCTAAACTTTAATACTGTACATACAGCTAAGCCCTCTGGTCTGAGCAGGCTCTGAGGCTTTCGGAGGACTGGGTAGAGAAAACTGGCAAAGTTGTCCTGAGGCAGTGGAGGGGTATACCCACTTTAGGAGTGTGGAGGGGTGGGCAGCCCCATCCTGGATCTAGCTGCTGGAGGTACCAGGTAAGGTGAAAACCTTTGACAAAGTGTTGCTGCCTTTCCCAACAAGTGGTACTAAAAATGGGGGCGATTCAAATCCACTCATAATTTTAGCTGCTTTTGCTGTATTACTTAGACTGTATCGCTCCTTCCCATAATTCACCCTTCAGCCACCCACCACCTTGGATCCCATTTTGTTTGTTCTATGTTAAATTTCAATGTAATGTAGTTTCATATTGTCAAAGTCGAAGGTTGATATCTCTCTCTAATGCTGCAAGAGAAGATGACATGCTGTAGGTTGTGATGAGGCAATGTGATCCAAAGCAGAATCCTTGCTTTTCTTGGAGAGCACTGGACATATAAAGACACTGGGCGTATTTGTCAAAAGAACAGAAAGTGGAAGGAAAGGAAGATGATCTGGCAGTCAGGTAACACCAATCCCAAGTCTCCACTGACCGCTTCCACCTAAAGAGAGCACAGATTATAGTTTGCCCCCATGAGATTGCCATTTTGGGTTGGAAGATTGTCGCAATTTCATTTTTCACTTAAGCAAACGTCGGTTGCCGTACTGCTAGGTATGAGACGAGTAATCGTCAGGGATGTGTTTAAATTACAAAATAACGATAAATGAGAGAGAAAGAATCTTTCCTCGGGGTTGAGGCCAGATCCTCCAGGGCTGGGAGACCCAGGAGTGCGGGCCACTGTGCACCCTCGAGCAAAGCAGTGTGTGACGAGATGGGATCTTTCCTCAAATGCTGAGAAGAGCCCTCGCCAATCCCTCGGAAGATTCCCGGAATAAAAAGCCCGGCCCCTGCTGTGCAAAGACTGAGCGGTACTTCGCGGTACCTTTCCCCTGTCCCAGGCGTGCGGCGTCCACGCCGCGCGCCCAGGTGCCCCAATAGTGTACCTTGAAAGTAGGGATGGGGCCAGTTACAGCTGCACTTTCCCTGCAGAAGACAGTGAGTCTTCCTGGGATCTTTCTGGAAGCTCTGAGTGTGAAAACCGTCCTCCGGCCAGCGCAGGTTGAGAGAACGGGAGGGAGGGGGAAGCTGTGGGCGTCCAGGGTGTGACGGGCGCAGGTGAGAAAGTGAGTTCCCCGGGAGCATCTGCCGGGACCGCAGACAGGTGGAGAAACGCAGGCCCACCGCGGCCCACCGCGGCCCCCCGCGGCCCCCGGACGGCCTGGGCTGTACCTAAGCGCGGCGTCCCTTCTCCGTTGAGCCACGGCACCCCGGAGCCTGCGGCCTCCTTCCCCGCCCCTGAGGCCCCCGGTCCCAGCCCCGCCCCGCCCCGCCCCGCCCCGCCCCGGGCTGGGGCTCCGCTGGGGAACCGGCCGAGCGGCCCGCGCGGAGGTGTCCGGCGGCCAGCAGGATGGCCAAGGTCCCGGAGCTGGAAGACACCTTCCTGCAGGCGCAGCCTGCGCCCCAACTGTCCCCGGGGATCCAGGAAGACTGCTGTGTGCAGCTCTTGGGCAAGGGCTTGCTAGTCTATCCGGAAGAAACAGTGTACCTGGCGGCCGAAGCGCAGCCCGGGGGCGAGCAGGGCGGCGGGGAGAAAGGCGAAGACCCGGAGCTGCCGGGGGCAGTGAAATCAGGTGAGTGCTCTGCCGCATCCGGAGCTGGAAAGGGGACGAGGACGTATCCTAAGAAGGGCACCCAGTAATAATAATGCATCCCAAGCAAACATAAGGCAAATGTAGAATGTTCTGTCCAAACCTTTATATTTCCTCAGTAAAATGTCAAGTAGAGACTTGACATTTTGCATAGCTCCCCTTTCCTCTCCTCCGCCCCCACCCCAGTAGGCTACTCCTTTGAAGTTAAGGTACACTTAGAGGCTACTTAGTTGATTTTATATTCTGTTTTTCTTTATCATCCCTTCAACTGGCAATCAGAAATGCACTTAAACAATGGTAACTTTTCCTCTGAAGAAGAGGATGCCGACAACCATGACAGCAAAACCAAAGCACCGGATCAATACCTGTCTCAGAAGAAAACCATCACGCAGATTGTGAAGGATAAAAAGAAGCAGACACAGCTCACGCTGCAGTGGTGAGACTCGCCCGCAGGGTATACTGAAGCACCTGTTGACGTTTTAACAGCCAGCGTCTTCAGGATCTTTGGTTTTCACAATTTACTTCTTCCTCAAACTTTTTGGGAAAGTTTAAAAAACCAATTAGAATTTAACCCAGAATTTTTTCCACTGAATTTTTAGTATAGAGACTTATGCAAGTACTGATGAAGGATTTGCAATACAAATAAAAACCACATTACGTTGTTCCTTATTGACTAAAACCATATTTTCTTCAAATGTAAGCATTAAGGAATGTTTTTATGACTTACTGGCTTAACATGCAATCAGTTCAGTCCTTACGTATTTGTTGTTTGATAGTTTTTGAGTTTACAAAATGTGATTCTTAAAAACAACTTAAAATGAGGATCTTAACACTGCCTTTATTCATGAGGGCAAATTAAAAATAGTGTATACCCTATAAGATGAAATGTGTTTGAAGTAGAAGACATAGAAAAAATCGGTTAAGATACCTGTACTAACTTAAATAGATGTTCAACTATTTTTTATGGCATCTATCATATATGATTTATAATAATAAAATATTACAAATTGGATTTTGTGGAAAATCTTTTAAAACCAAGAATTTATCAGTAGGATTTCCACATAGAGTGAACATTTCGTAATATCTATCTAAAAGAAAGACGGCTGTAAAGTAAAAACATTATATTAAACTTCCCTACATAGTAGGAAGAAATAGGAGCATGAATTTCCTCACAAATTCCAAGTAAAAAACAAACTAATAAAAAGGACTATATATTTACTGATTAGTTACACAACCTAATTTTATGTAAAGTATGACCTAAGGACCCTTAGAAAAATACAAGATAAAGAACTAGTAAATTTTATTTTTATTATTTATTTAAAGATTAAATTACAATTTACATATAGTAGTTTTTTTGTGATTGTATGCTTGAACCCTTTAAAATATTTGAAATATAAGCCAAATATTCATCTGAAGTTGGAGTTTAACTATTGAAGTTGATGTCGTTGTTACTAGTTAAGAATATACTAGAGCAGTTAAGTAATTGAGTTAAATATCTGGGATATTTAGGATACAACTATTTGCAGCAGGATAACTGGGGCAAAAGTGTTTTGATTTCAGATATATTATTGAGCTGTTTTGAATGATTGCTCTCATTTTTTCCATTTAAATTGAATGTGTGGAAATATACATGTTTCTTTTATGAATAAATGTGTGCATAAATATATATGTTAAGATCAAGAAAAAAGTTGTACCCCAAATGAACATCACACTTATGTCTAGGATGATTCAATATTTTGAAGACAAAGACAATGCCTACTACAACAGTATCAAAATGGCAAGATGAAATGTGAACATTGTGTACATGTAATTAAAATATAATTTTTAAATAGATAAACTAAAACTGAAAATCAAAGTGAAAAAGCCGGCTGATTAATTCCAGTTTTCACTATCAACTAGTATGTCAACTGATTTTATGTACATTTATTGATTTCATATTTTGAAACACTAGATCTTAGTTTTTGGTCTTTTTTTGTTCTTTATTAGAAAAAGTGAGTGACTGATATTTTACCTGTTCAGGGAATACTTTTACCTGTTCAGGGATATTTTAAATCAAATCTTTGAAGGGTTTCATCCAATTTTAATCTGCAGACTCTATATTGCATCATTTCTGCATTATAATAAATATTACCTTTCTATACATAAAATTGGTATAAGTAAATTTTAGTCAAAATCACCTACTGAACTGTTAGGAAAACTGGGAGTGGAATCTAAAAGTTTAATTTCTACATTGCTGTTTAGAAAGTTGTAACAAATATGTATTTATTACATTTATATAAGTTATGCTTAGTTACAAATTAAATGGAATTACTCCAAATTTTCAAAGGTTATATAGTTATTTTTATAATATAAAGTTGAAGGTATATATGTTATGTTTGGAGATATCTATAGAGTTACATTATCTTTTAAGTATATATGATGTTTTAGATAATTATAGTACTGATCACAGTAGTAAAAAGTGTAGGAATAGAAATATATCAGTGTCATTTCAGACTTAAGTAAAATGAGTTTATCCTCATGTGTTTTGCAAATAAATGCATCATTGTCCTTCCCTAATTATTCAGGGCTGAGAAATAGGTTTTGAATGAAAGTGAGAGAATGTAAGCATTTGCCAACCTGAAGCTTGGCAGCCCTTTAGTACTAAGAATGTTTTTTAAAATACCCATCATCTTCAGTTTCACCATTCATATTTATATGTCACAGAGCAAATCATGATGAACCATGAGGTTTATATAGAAGACCTAATATTTGTGATGTGGACCAGGCATGGTTTTATGTTAGCCATGATATTTTAACTGTACTAGCAGATTTTTCACTGGGGTTTTTGTACTTCTAACATTAATCCTTATAATTTGATTTTTAAAAAATATCCAGAATAAATGAAGTCTACTTATGTCTACTCATTACCTCATTTATAAAGTCCATATTCAAAATGGGTAATAAGTCAATGAGAAAGTTGAAGGAAAAGGAAATAAAATATTTGACCTAATTTTTGTTCCTTTTTCTTAGGCTTGAAGAGAATTACATCGTATGTGAAGGAGTTTGCTTACCACGGTGCATTCTTTATGCACACTACTTAGATTTCTGTAGGAAAGAGAAATTAGAGCCAGCCTGTGCGGCCACCTTTGGAAAGGTAAATGACACATATTGGCTATAGTGACTTATAACTAAAGTCGTGTCAGGCAGATAGCATGAAAACAAATTCATCTGTGCAAGTTCTCTTAGAGAATATTGAGACGTTTGTTTTGCAGGCATAAATTGTCTTAAGGACTCTGTTTGGAATTGCTGTATGTTTATAACTTGATTTTGAATATTAGAACCCTAACTATTGGAAGATCTAATGTGAATTTAAAGCAAGCTTTGTTTAAGCAGTAGCATTTGCCTCCAAAGAGGGATGCATTAAAGTGTATAGTATGGCCTGTGTTAAGAAGCAAAATTAAATGGAGGTGACAAGTCTCTTGCTAATGCAATTAGTGGTTAGTGGTTATCCTTATTATTTAGCTAGTCCAAATGAGTTTTTAATAGGTTTTAAAATGTATTAAAAGTTCTCCTAATTCTCCATTTCACTCTATGTTTACATTCCAAATCCCAAGATTTTATGATGGGATGGGTTAGAATTTTCTCATTTAAAAATATTTCTTTCTACCCAACCTGTGTGGTTAGGATGGGAATCTATATAACTGACATTATTATGCTTATATATAGAGAGACATCACTTTGAGAATCAATATCAATCTCTTAAGAAAGCCTTGTTCTTTAAGATTCATGTCATGCTGTGTTTGAGAACCTAGGATATCCCAGACAAACTTTAGGAAGCTTGGGTCTCAAATATTGTATCTTATACAAATTCAGATTCTAACCTGTAGAGGGACTCGTTGTCCAGAAAACAATGAATACTATAGTCTAGCTTCTCATTTAAAAAATAATAAGTTATTTATTTCGAAAACCTATCTATTTACAGAGAGGGTGTGATATTATACATTGTAATCAGGTAATCTAGGTTCTAGCCTAGACTGGACTAATTTATTGTGAGACCTTCTGAAAAGCACTTAATCTCTTTAAAATTCTGTTCACTCATTCTATTAAATGAGGAGTTTGGATAAGACAACTTGTAATATCCATATTAACATTACCATTTTGTGAGTCTACCTTATGGGAATAATTCTTAACTGTTTGGCAGTCATGAAGCACCTTGAAAACCTGGTAAAACTATAGACCCAGCCTCCAAGAAATTAACACATACATAGTTTGCCCTGGAGCTCTTTAAAGTTCATGTATGGATCTTCAAAGATTGAGGTTAAAATTGTTTTATGTAGAAGACTTTTTAAAAAATGTTTAATCAGATCCTAATTTTAGCAAATTTAGAGAAAGGAACATACAAAACAAAAAATTTATAACATTACAATGGAGATACAGTAAGGCAGAGAAAGTTTTATATGTCCTTTGGGGTTGGGAATAGATTTTTAATTGTGGGTAAATCTCTATATGAAATTATATGAAGAGACCCAAATCTTTTCACTCCATACATAAATAAAGTAATAATTGCTTTGGTAGTACCATCAAGCAAAAGCAGATATTGGTATGATCTGCCTTAGAAATCAAGACAAGGTCAGTAGAGCACTTCAATCAAAAAAGTACCTCCCTGCCTCTGCTGATGTATTGCTTATCAGTATGTGTAAGTTATTACTTTTTCCAGACTAAGTATTCACTCACAGTTCATTCAGAGTTCAACATTTACTTTCCCCAAGTAATTGGCTATGAGTGGCTTGCGTTAGGACCATATACTTTCTAAAACCTAAAGTAATCATCTTTCTTTTTAGACAATTCGCCAGAAGTTTCCCCTCCTAACAACAAGGCGGCTTGGAACAAGAGGCCATTCAAAGTAAGATACCAGTGAACATATATCAGATTCTGCTCTTGTGCATGAAGATTGACACAGATGTAAAATAAGTATTGTCTTTGTCAGTACAAAGAGAACCAGGTATTCTCTTGATGAAGCAGACTTTTATCAACTGTGAGAACTAAAAAAAAAAAAAAAAGTAGATTTTAGAATAATGTTTAAAAAACAAATTTTACATATGAAAATAATAATATATTATTATTTCTGCTGAAATAATTTAAATGAGTCCTTTTCATAATCTTAAAGCCATTACTGAAGGCACCAGTGTTATGAGGAGGAATGTATGAGACTGACTAGAGTGAACCAAGCAGATTCCACAGCGCTCCCAAAGAGCAAGGCCCAAACTAGGGGGTAAAGAGCTTTGAGTAGGAAGGAAGTGCCTTAGCATGCTTCAGGTTCTTCCTCTAGTTTTCTTTCTGAGACAATAATTTCTTGATATCTCCTTATTTTCTCTTTAAGACAAATGACATGCACAGATGACCTGTTTGGTCATCTCTTAAGGTAAATATAAACATAAAATAAGCTGTCACACATTCCTCCTCTTTGTATCTTTAAATTTTCCTCTCTGTTGTGGCAGTCTCTGGAGAACTCCCAGGTACAGTTTCTCATTCAACAGCTATTTCCTATGTGTGCTGTGTTTTCAGTTTCTCCTTTCCTTCTGCCTATAAGCATGTCCAGATCTCCTTTATGCTGAGAAAGAAAAAAGTTCCAACCTTCATGATTGCTCTAGTTTTTCCCCCTTTGAGTTGTTGCTTCCCTTACCACTGATCACATCCCTCTGACCTAGTCCATTTCTCTACCTGGGCAAAAATCCAATGGCTGGTTTTTACTGTTACTCATCTTCCTTGGCTCCTGCTTAGCATTTGAACCAACTGATAATGCCCTCTTAGAATAAATAAATACAGAAAACTACCTCTATAGCTTCTCTGTCATAGTACTATCTAGGCCCTCTTCCCTCTTCTACCACTGCTTTTCTGGCTTGTCCACTGCCTCCTTCTGCCCTGACATCACATCCAGCACTGATCAATGAAAGTATAACGTGGCCTCATATTTGATTCAAAAATTTCTGGAAGGCACATTTTAAAAGTAAAAAGGAACAAGTAAAATTAATTTTAATGTTTTATGTAATCTAATTTATCCAAAACATTATTATCTCACTATGGAATCAATATAAAAATTATTAATTGGATATTTTACATTCTTCTTTTCATACTACGTTTTTGAAATCTAGTGTGTATTTTACACTTACGTCACATCTCAGTTTAGACTAGCCACATTTCCTGTGCTTACCCCCACATATGGCCAGTGGCTTTATTGCTTTATTGGATAGCTCAGCTTTAGACACTTGCAAAAACATAGATCCTACTTTTTGAATTCTTTTGAATATGACTCTCCTCATTGCTACTTTCATAGCCTGGCCTTGACTCTGTCTTTCTTGTCCATTCATGCAATTTTTCCAAACTGACGTTTTAAAGTTGAGATTCAATCATATCTCTTCCACGTTCAAAACCTCCACTGGCTCATAATTTCTGCTATTAACAACAAACTTTCCTCAACTTGACATTCAAGGTCCATCATGATTTAGTCCAAGTTCATTTTACTATATCACCTATTTCTTACTTTCTAGCATGTAGACCATGTGCTCACCAAATAATCATCCCAGTAACCTTTGATTCACTCCAACTGCCAGTCTTTTGTTTAAGTTTATGCTGTCTTCCCCTGGAGAATGCCTTTCCCATATATGTGTGTTGAAATCTTACCCATTTGAAAGAATGTCACTTGAACTTCTTCCTTTAGATCTTTTTTTAGTCCATTTATTTATTGTAGGCTCCTTCTCTGCACCCTGTGGCAGTTTGTTGGTACCTATCTTAATGTAAAATTAACTTATCTCCTCCTCTAAAAAGATAATACATATTTTGAGGACAGAAACTTTGTCTCATTCACTTTTATATTCTTTCTGTTGGTGAATACATAATAGATTATCAATCAATACTTATTTAATTGATTGCAATTAATGTTAACATTATTGTGGCCTGGAAAGAATAAATAAAGTGCCAGATTCAAAAAGGCAAAATGGGTCCCTTCCTTCTAACCAAGTCAACTTTATTTCAAAGTTTGATCAGTTTAACTGACTGATTTCTACTGAATTTGATTCCTACTGAATTGTGTAGGTGGAGGAAAGATCAGATAGTGTTTAAAGTAAATAGATAGAGGGAAAAGAGACAGAGCAATGAAGAGAAACCCTCTTGACAGGATCTACAAGAGGGTGGGCTGGCAGGCTGTAGGGAAAATCAATTAATCTTAGAAGGAGCCTTTAGGATTAGGGATGAATCATTAACCCTGTCCATTGTGTCATAGTGGGACTCTAGTACTTAGGTTGATGTAACAACATGGGGTGACTTTGGGCAATTTATTTGAATCCAAGAGCCATAGATGTGCCCAACAGCAAGGCATTAACAGTTTGAATTTTTTTTTTTCTGCTGTGCTGATATGCCATTTGATTTTTGTGACATGACTTTTTTTGTATCTTTATGTCATAGATAAAATTAATTTTCCATATTTAAACTACATATGGTAAAAATATAGCAAAATGTAGTTTGTGTATCTTATAAATAGTAATTTTTTTGATATAATTATTCTTAGCTAGGTATGTTTCTGCCTTTATTTCCAAGAAATATCCTTAGCTTTTATCTTGGAAGATAGAATATCAAAAGGCAGTATAACCTAATGGTTAGGGACATAGGCTTTAAAGTTGGACAACTTTAAACATGAATTTGATATTTCCATGTATAGCTGTGTGGCACCAGCTTTCCAGCTGGTGATTTATTGTAGGGTTATTCAGCTTTTCACCAGTAAAGTTGGTATACAATATCTTATAGGATTGTTGTGAGAGTTAAATGAGATAAAGTATAGGAATGAATATAGTAGTGAATATGCTTTCAACCCCACTATCCTTAATAATAAAAAATTAATGACTCAATATAAAATATCTGCAATATAATTAAAAGTTATTTATTGAGTACTACACACACACACACACACAGATACATGCACTCATCTCTAATCCTTGCAATAATGATAGAAGATAGGAATTACTGTATTACAAATGAGGAAATTGCATTTCAAAGGTTATTGGCTTTCCCAAGGCCACACAGATAATACACAATAACAATGTTGGCATTTGAATATCTGACTTTAAAGTTTATGTTTTATCTACTAGTAAAAGTAGGGAAGCCTACTACTTTTTTTCCAATATCAATTGTATCAACAAATAATTGTTTAATTGAATGTTTGATTTTTGACATATAAGTTTTATTAAGTTTTTTTTAACAGATCTAACAGTTCTTAAACTTTATTAACATAGTAGATTCTTTCTTTAGAGAACAAACAACACTTTGCCATGCCACAATAGTAAGGCATTTAATTTAGAGGTATTTGTGTTTTATGTAACAGCAAATTTGTAGCACAAACACAATTTTATTTTCTGCCTTTTAGTCCTAAACATGTCTCTGTTATATATTATCTTTGCAAACATTTCTAATGGCTGTTTATTATTTCATAAACTTACATTTTATAAAAATATTTTTATGTCTATGGAAATACGAACAACTGAATGAAAGACAAATTTAAAGTAAGTATACCTTAGAAAATCAGGGAATCATAATTTCTCCCAATTTTACTAGTAATTTTGCAAAACGTATTTTATTGTTATTGTAGTGTTTAATACAGTACTTTTAGCATAGTATTACTAAATATTTATTGAATTATTTAAAAAATATAAATAAATGTGATACTTATTTTAACTTCCTTGGATTGCATACTAATATATACAAACATTTTGAAACTGTTCTGATGATGATTACTTAAAAAATGAGTTCTCAGTTTGTGCCAAATTATTATAGGATAGCTAGAGTATGTCCAGTCATCTCATTGGGAACTATCAGACAATTTATTTTAGAGTATGATTGACTCAAAAGGTTCTCCTGTACTCTGGGCATGAGATAGCACCCCCTTTTTAAAAATTGTTCTTAGATGTCTTTGAGGTTCATGAAACAATGTCACTTTCCAAATTTTACTGGTCCCTATATAAAACCCAAAGCTTGGAAAACACTAATCTATGTGACAAAGAGATGATTAGTAGGGCCTAAAAATCATGAATGAATGTGGTGTCTGTTTTCAAGTCTATTTTCCTAAGTTTTGAAATAACTGGCTATTAATTACAGTAATGTCTTCACAACTCTCACATTTGTGCATGTGCTACTTCTTTCCCACACTGAAAAGTGAAAGATGAAAAAGTTTGACTGTATAAAATGAGCCCAAAATTTATTCAATTAAATGGAAGAGATAAAATATTTAAAACCGATATATTAAAACAAAAAAAAATAGGCTGGATGTGGTGGCTCACACCTGTAATCCCAGCACGTTGGGAGGCTGAGGCAGGAGGATCATGAGGTCAAGAGACTGAGACCATCCTGGCCAATATGGTGAAACTCTGTCTTTACTAAAAATACAAAAATTAGCTGGGTGTGGTGGTACGCACCTGTAGTCCCAGCTACTCAGGAAGCTGAGGCAGGAGAATCAATTGAACCCGAGAAGCGGAGGTTGCAGTGAGCTGAGATCGCACCACTGCACTCCAGCCTGGTGACCGAGCGAGACTCCATCTCAAAACATAACAAAACAAAACAAAAAATCTAAACAGACAGGATCACTATGTAGGGCCAGATATCCACTGTCAAAATTAGGAACAATTAAAAATGGAATAATTTGTTTTCAGTGGCAAGTTCAGTGTTCCACATGAGAGGCCACTGCTGCTGATGGTTATGGAAAAAAAAATCTCTAAAGATGAACATGAGGGGTCAGGAAGTGTCACTCTAGGGCACCTAACAAGTGTGCTTTGGGGACAAAGCCAGTCAATTTGCAGGCACATTAGCAGCTCAGCTCTCTATCTAGTTCCTTCACGCTTACCATCCCCTGCCAGCCAAGAAAACCAGCAACCCCTACGGCAGATGCTGTACATTCCCAATACGAAGATAAAAATTGACTTTACTTTCATGTTTCTTCTTTTCTTCCCTTTAGTTTTACTACCAGTTCCAAAAGTATACACCTGGTTTTATTATCTGTAATATTTTTAAATTCAGGTTTTGAATAAATAAAAAATGAAACAAAGTTCTATAAGTATAATAATGAAGAATAATTCTTGCATATTTTATGGTTATGAATGTATTGAGAATAATCAGTCCATTCCTACTGACATTGATGTACAAAGCGTGATGCTAAAGAGTTTTTCAGGTGCAAAGAATTGTAAAATAGGGTACCTGCTGGCAAAGAACTTTCGCTATTCATCTTAATTATTTAATAAGCATTTTACTGAGGGTCCCATTGCTAACTAGGCCCTCGGATACAATGATAAGCAAAAACCTTGTATCCTACCCTTGCTCAGAATGGCTTGGCTAAGTAAGGGAGAACATAATTGAGCCCACAAATAGATTTTACGCACATGGTAGACTGTTTGATTTTAAGTTACATTTTAATTTTTTGTAGACTTTGATCAGCCAAATCTTGGTTTTCAGACATGATGGACAAAAGCTATTATCTTATTTATTAGTAGTGATTTAGTGGGTTAATAAAACTGATATGGCAGCTGCTCTTATCGTAGCAAGTTATTGCAAGTCCCTGAACAGCTTAATCCCATCATTTCCTTATCAGTTATCATTTGTGTAGTGTAAACTAACATTAGGGCTACTAGCTCAGTGGGAACATATGTTTCAGGAATTCTATATAAAGACTGAAATGGAAAAGAAGAAATATAGATGCAAGTACAAATTGCTCAGCAAATGAAGAAAAGTATTAGGCACAAAGTAAATATTTTAGTAGTAAAAAATAACAGCAATAATTTCATTTGTCATATTAGAAGTTTGTTATATTTTGTAACATGTTCACATTAAAATGTGGCCACAAGCATTAATTATTCTTCTTTTTTCATAAATTTTAAATCAGATCTGTCATTTGACATAAGATTGAGGAAAGTTGCTAATAAATGAACACAATTTTCTTAGATAATCATAGAAGCTGCTTTCATGACACATTTTCTTGGAGAAATTAGCTAATAATCCCCAGGATTTTTGAGTATTTATCATATATCTTCTTTAATAGAAATGGATAATAATCATATAGGGAGAAGGAACTGTGAAATGTTTGGGAATCTTTATTCAGAGTAACCTACAGGATAAGCATCCGGTAGTGTTATATAAATTTAAACAACTATTTCTTCCACAGTGAGACAAACCTCACTTTTTATTTAACATACACCAGCATATCTTCTTGTTATATTACAGTATGCATGGTAAATACCCCCTAGCAAGATTTATTTTAGGGTCATCTATTAACCACAAAATAATGCTATAAAATATTGCAAGTGAGATGAAAAATTTATGTACACTTTGCATGAACTCTCCCCAGTTTTATGAGGTTTATCTTTAGTGACTAGGAAGACAGAAAGCTGCTCATTTATTATCTCTTCTCTGTTCTCAGAGACACTAAATCACTCAGATGACAACATGTACCTAGTTAGACTAAAAGGAAGATTAAAGGGGAAAGGTTATTTTGTTGGCTCCAGAAGAAACTGGGTATGAAATGTGCTAAAGCATTACAATGGTCATTGCAAAATACTGAGGTTTGTATTGCTAGCAACAGTCTTTCCACCAAAGTACACCAATTTCATGCCCTTTATATGTATTGTTTACGTATGCAACTTTTATTCAATCTCAGTGTTTTACTGATGACCTGGAAATGCAGTGTCAGAAGGTGGTTATTGAAAACTATCAGCTTTAAGAAAATTTGTTTTATTGTTTTCTAAATTCCTAGAAGAACACATTGATTTAACCAGTAAATGTATGAGGATTTTTCTTCCTAGTAATTTTTAATGAGGAATACAGTGAAGGGAAAGATAAAATTGTCATCCTCTAAATCTTAGGGTTTAGTATGGGAGGTAAGCCATGTATACAAATGCCGTTGATACAAGGACAAAGCTGTATAGGATGAATGACCAAGGGAGTTCAGGGGGGTTCAGGAGTTTTGCCTGAGATATCAGGCAAAGCTTCATGTGTTAAAATATGCCTTAAAGTATGATTAAGAAACCGAGGACCTGATGGAAGAAGGGCATTCCCAATGGAGAGTTCAAAAAACCAAAGGCACCACCATGGCTATAGCAAGCTATTTATGAAGAGCAAGTCATCCTGATAGTAATAGTCAAGTTTCTACAGTACTTGTGACAGGGTTAAAGGAGTTAGTAGACTTCCTTACTTCATGTTAGATAAGAGATTCTTTAATTTCTACCAAATTTTAAATTGTGGTGATATGTTTAAGTATATGATATTATATGAAATCTCTTAATTGGCAAATTTTTTATGGTTTTGTGACACATTGTTATTTTTAATTTTTCGAGTTATTCATTCATTTATCTAATAAATGTTTATTAATTTCCTATTACAGGGAGCTTACATTCTGGGAGTTTATATATGGAATGTCAAATATGAAACATCCAGATCAGTGGTGTGGGTCTTAATAATTCATGTTAGTTATCTGTGCGTACATTACTCCTGCCAAACAAGAATAAAGAGTGTGTGTGCGTGAATGCAGACATATTTGAACTGTATTTCACCAGAACTTTCTAATTGTAAATAAAATTGCGATACAAAAGAGAGGTATCTTTTGCATCTTGAGTGTGGAGGCAATATGGTTTGTGGAATCATGGGTTTAAATTTTGCCTTCAAACCCATAACATTTTTAAACAAATCACATAATTTTTGAATGTCTGTTTTGGAATGGGAATAATGCTCTACTTGCCGGCTGCTGTGAAAATTTGAGATCATGTACACATACAATTCTTTGCATGTAATAGATGCTAAAAAATGGTAACTATTTCTATCATGACTCACTATCACCTGCTTCAATGGTAGCAAATACTAATTTGGTATTACAATTCTCTCTTTGCATTATTTCTTCCCTCACAAGACTGTCAACTCCTCCAGAGACTCTCCTCTACCTCTCTTTCAGTCCTCAGCACATAGCACACAGTAAGCACTGAATACATGTAGGAAAAAAAGAGTGTACTCTTTCACTGGTTCTCTATCTCCTGGCATGTATATAAGATTGTATTGATAGAATATTCTCAGCTACATCAACATATCTAAAATCTAAGGCATTGCTAATAAGAAAAGGACATGCCGTTTCTCTCTTGTAGAGCTGAATGTAGCTGACCAAGTCATTTTCTTCAAGTGTCAGTTTGTGTATGGGTTTATAGTATTATTTACATTTGACTTATACATAAAATACATACATTAATTAAAAAGCACTTTTTTGAATATATATAAAATAGTTACTTTTGGAGTATAAATATTTTGGATGTAGGTAGAGGCATTAAATATTTCTATTTGTAAAGATATTCTCTCCTAATGACTGGGGACGGGAATAAGGGCGCTAAATAATATAATCATTTATAACAATAAGAAACAAATAAATTGCATAATAAAACATTCTATCCTTAAAAGTCGTAAGGAAAAAGTTACACATCTGCATTAGTTAGAATTTATTTAGTCTTAAAATGTAGCAATATTTTTAAAATGTGAATATCAAGTGGTTTTAAAAACTGCAAGTAAAATGTGCCTCAGTGCTGGTCAGTGTAGTCACTTTTCCATGACAGCAGGCATCAGGAGGCCATAGACTATGGAGGAATTTGGAAACATGAATATTCCTGATCAGATTTTCAATGTCTGTTTTGTTCATCACTGTACTGACAACTAGCACAGTGGTCAGGGCACAGTATCTGCTGTAATATTTATTGAACTAATGATCATCCCTTTGACTTGTTTTGTGATTTTTGTATACCACCTGTGAAGACAGTGTAGTTTGTTCTCAATCTGCATGGCAAACCATTTTACCACACTGAAAAGAGGATTAGAGTTGAGAAACAAGAAAATTGAAGTTATAATAAAAGAAGTTTATCAATTTTTAAGCCAATGTTTAACATGTATTGCTTTAGCAAGTGGCTAAAATGTAGTATTTAAACTATAAAGCTTATGGAACAAACAGCAAGCTTTGCAAAAAGAACATGAAATTACGACATCTTTCCATTCTAATGGATCTCTGTTTTCAAACATTACTTGATTTATTTCTTCTAATATATAAACGTTTCTTTTGGTATCTTAGTTCTAAAATCTAACAAATGAAATATTAGTAATTATTTCAGACTCTGGCTTATTAACTAATTCTACTAATATGTGTGACTATCATCTAAATCTGCTAATTTTTTCACAGTTTTAAATATTTCCCTTACCTATATTTATTAATATAGCTCCTTTGGTAAAGTCTTTATGACTTAGGTAAGCTTCTTTCTTTTCGTTTCTAATTAGAGACATACTCAGTTTAGTATTTTGAAGTTTCCATTAAGTTTTCCGTTTCCTTCATTTCTCCCTTTGTTCCATTATACCTTAGAGGTTCTTTTATTAATCTACCATAAGATTTCTTTTTCTGTACTGTAGAAATGAGCAGTTATGATGGTCCTTTTTTCAGGTTAACAGACTATAATTATATGTTTACCAAAATTGAGGACTTGAAAACATCTTCCCAGTCTTTCAGAATCATAAAATATCTTCATTTACCTTGACC
Source organism: Hylobates moloch (assembly GCF_009828535.3). NCBI lineage: Eukaryota > Metazoa > Chordata > Mammalia > Primates > Hylobatidae > Hylobates > Hylobates moloch. The sequence continues at coordinate 134,692,848 of NW_026652277.1, forward strand.
ACCATATATTATTGTTTTCCAAATATAACAACTCTTTCTGAAAACATTAGTTATAATATTTGTTGCTGCTGTTGTTGTTTTGATGTTTAAAAATCCTTTTTCCTTCATCTCGAATGACCTTGAATCAATAGAGGCAAGTTTGCTGCCACAGTCCTGCCCTTAGCACCTGAGAAGAGAGAAGCCATTTCTGGGCCTTCCACTTTGGGGGGCTCATTCTGGCTGTCCTCCAGCTGCTGTCCTCCCATGAGGCAGGGAGTCCATAGCCTAAGTGAATGTGTCCCTCCAAAAACCACATCCCACTTCTGGGTCCCTGGAGCCCTGGAATTCTCTGTTCAAACTCCCCCAGGCCCATTTCTTGGGCCTGTATTGGGCATGTCCCAAGTCCATCCTCAAAAGGCCACATTGCTTCACTAGTGTTCATAACCCTAGACTGAGGTGTGGCCAGGGGGTAGCTGTTATTAGGTGATGCAGATGCAGCTGGATCTTGGATGTGCAGTACAGTTCCCTCACAGTGAACCAAGGAGCCAGAGCTGAAAAATGGGGTGAAAGTGGGTCTTTCCCCACCACTATGTTCCCATATGGAACTCCAGGAGTCTAAGAATGCTAAATTCATATTTACCTACTAGATCATTATGGAGGTAACTTGTCAATGTAAGAGGACAAGAATATTTTTGTTAGCTGTTCATTAGCTCGATTTATAGTTTTCAAATAGCTATTCAATGGTATGTAGGCTTCCATTTGTACTCCTGTCCTGGATCCTGAAAATGCTTAGGAGTGGAACTTCTTGGCCAAGTAGTTCTTTATTGCTGAGGCCAGAGATAGGGCCCTTGATGGATGAACTGAAGATTCATCCATTCAACCAGATGTATGAACTGAGGATTCAGATGGTGGCTCCTCAGTTTAAAGGATCCACTTTAAACTCAGATGGTGATGCTCAGAAACAACATTTTAAAATATAATTAGGCTGAAGTCCACTGGAAATCCCCTCATTCTCTTTTTTTCGTTCCTTTCCTGATCTTAGATGAATGCAAATTGAAGGAGTTGGTAAACAGTAGGTAGTGGTGATTCATGGGGGATGGATAGTGGAGAGTGGGGACTGACCACAGAAAGTAGATGCTAGAGGACTCTGGCTATCCTCACTAAATGCCTACTATTCCACTAGCATGTATATAATATTTGTAGTGTTTGTATATGGGTGTGTAATATGTCAAGAGTTTGTGGCTTAGGAGAATGAGCTATAATTTAAGAATCAGTGAGTTGCTATACTTGTATTGTGTCTCATGATCCATTGGCATATTTAAAACAGATTATCTATGGCACTGTTACTTTCCACGTCATTTTCATTGATTTGCAACATAGCCTTCTCCCCATTGTTGCATGAAATTTTGAAGTGAAAATAATAGTGGATTGGACTTTTGATTCCTCATGAGGAAAATAATGTGTAAAGGGTCACATGCTTCATACATATTCCCATGCATGAGATTGGTCTTCCCTACACATGTGGTAAAGAAAACCATAGCATTTTCTTGTCCAATTGACTAAATTCATGTTGAATCATTCAATTCGTAAATACATACAGTACATATACTTAGAGCCAATGCCTACATTTATACATTCTTGGGATTTGGAATCTAATGTTTTAGGGGACGTAAGAGGATTGTCAGTAGGTAATTCTCCTATCTTTTTCAAGCCTAGAGTCAGAAATAACAATAAGTAGGAGTAGTGACTATCAAAGAGGGATGTAGCACATTAAGATGCGACCTACCTGAAAAATGTCAGAAAAGAAAGGTCATCAGGGTTTGCAGTTCTTATTCATGGGTACTTCAGTTATACCTTAGTCTCTTTTTCCCCTTCAAAAATTTCCTTCATTAACACAGAGCTGGTTCCTGTCTTTGCTCTAGGTATCATTACTATGGGATTGGCATCAAAGAGAGCAGTGCATATTACCACTCCGTTTATTCTGGAAAGGGCTTGACAAGGTAGAGTTACACCATCTTCAAGACAAATTCTCTGTTTCTTTAAATATGCATGATACCTATTGAATAAAATGATTTCTTAATTTTGCTTATCAAGATGTTTCCATTTAAGCATCAGACCTTAATGTCCGCTTTGTATGGATGATTATATAATCTAGATTACTGGGAAAATTATATAACTTGCCATAATTTGTGAGAAATTAATTGTGAACTAGTGTTCCAGAGAGATGAAGAGGAGAAATCAAGGAAGCAGAATTGCTTTTAAATTAGTATTTACTAATAAAGCAAAGTCTATTTTCAGGTTGGATTCAATAAAATAAAGGCAGTAAATGTAAATGTAACTTTTTTCTGAGACAACCTGTTTTAAAGATCTATGTGCTTGACTAGTACCTTACCAAGATAGAAATTTTATTGTAATAATCTCCAATCACATATACTTTGACCATCATCTTACCTTATGAAGATGAAATTATTGACCTGTTTGGGTTTCTATGAAAGGTAAAACATGAATGAAAATAAACAGCACGTTGCTCTAAGCCACTGTTAACTATCATGGGGTTATTAGTAAGTGAGGTTAAATCTAATGAAACCAGTGATAACACATCATTCTTTTTTTTTTTTTTTTTTTTTTTCCTGGGCGACAGAGCGAGACTCCGTCGCCCAGGCTGGAGTGCAGTGGCGCAATCTCGGCTCACTGCAAGCTCCGCCTCCCGGGTTCACGCCATTCTCCTGCCTCAGCCTCTCCGAGTAGCTGGGACTACAGGCGCCCGCCACCATGCCCGGCTAATTTTTTGTATTTTTAGTAGAGACGGGGTTTCACCGTGGTCTCGATCTCCTGACCTCGTGATCCGCCCGCCTCGGCCTCCCAAAGTGCATCATTCATTTTTTAAACTGAAACTCTGAATAATTAGATCTGTATCTGAGATTGCTTTATGGTACAATTTACCAAGAACTGCTCTTAGCTCTTAAAAGAAGAAATTATTTTTAAAAGTAAAGTGTCTTGTGAAAAAAAAAGTTTAGTCACTGAGTCATACTAAGATAAATTTAGATATTACTAGGAACATAAGGCTGCTTACTAGCCACCACCCCACTATAAAATGTAAATACAGGCTGGAACACACAAATGTTTAATAGCGAGTGTCCTTTACTTGTCTCAAATCTCACCTGACTTTTAAAAATATTATTCATTTACTTTTTTCCTAAAGAACTTATTTTGTTTTAGTAAGTTGAGAAAGATGCTTGAGTTCTTTAAAAAAAGCAAATTTCTCCAACTTATTTCCCTAATCATGGTAGGAAATTACTGCTTCTTTAGGTTGTCTACATATCATTGAATGCTATAGCTGTAATTTTGTTTGAACTAATGGAAAATGTACTAATTTTTTAAGGTTTTCTGGAAGCAAGCTAAAGAATGAGGTAAGAATTCTTTTCATCTCTATTTTACATCTGCTATAATATGTCTTACAAGCTGAGCAATACATGTTGATTATTCCCTTTGTCGAATGTAGAAATAAATGTTATTTATTAGGAATTCCTTGATGAAGGACTTCAGATACAGTTCAATTAGATTTGGGACAACAAATGAATCTTTGCATGGATCTACCAAACAACTTTCAGTTAACCTAGAAGAGATACATTTTTAGTTATCTTTACCTAATATCAGATACGAGACTGTAAAAAAAAAAGTATCATTTATCCAAAAAGTTTTCACTTAAATATAAACAAAAAGCTTAAGCTGAGGATATGGAAAGAATTGGTCTTTGGACTGTACCCATTTAGACAAAACATTTATTAGTTATCAAGGAGCCCAAATGCTATGCTACACTATGGTTTGTTTTACTACTTTGTGTACACACACACACACACACACACACACACGTACACACGTGTATACAGTCTTTCTCCCTAGGCTTCCTCTCCACCCCCTCCTTCAAGAATAGACTTTATCTAAATGAGTTAGACTACCATTAGGGACTGCATGGCTAATTAGACACGTGATAAGGCCTTCATTATTCTCAAGTTAACTAATCATTAAGAAGAGGTGCTGCCAAGCTAAGGGCACATGACAATGTGTTGTGTAGTAAATCTGGACCTGAGGTAAAGTGTAACTCCATTAGTTTGGTGAAATGATGCAAGCATATTTTAAGAAATAATATAAGGCCCCCAACCCACTAAATGGCCAATTTCTTTCCACCAGTGCTTTTAATACAGTTAATGGCTAATTACATAATACAAATCCTCCAGATTGCTCTTTTTATCAATGAAATAATAGCTCTTTATTAGATAAACATTTGTGAAACTGCAAAAATATTGACTTAGAGATACACTTTGGTTGAGTAAAGTTTATGTCAATAGGGAATTTAAGTAATTTCTCTCAGGTGTTCTTTCTACTAGTTTGATGAGGCTGGTGGTATTAGCAAGCCCTCTGCCGATAAATGGCAAGTCTTGTTTCATGGAATAAAAGAAAAAAATTTCTCAAGTCTACTTTTTCTTTCTTAGAAGAGGACACTACAAATATTGTTGTAGATTTTGTTACTAAAATTAAAATATTCTGATTAAGCTCTATAGCCTAATCATTTTCTGTGGATACCTGAAGGCAATAATAGTGTACCATTACTTTGATGATTATAGAAATTAACACAACTAAGAGCTTTCTAAAGGCTCAGAACTACTCTAAATACATTTAAAATGATAATAAAATATTTTCATGACACAACTGAAATTTAAAAAAATTATTTTCTTTGGGAGGCTGAGGTGGGTGGATCACTTGAGCCCAGGAGTTCAAGACCAGCCTGGCCAACATAGCAAAACCTTGTCTCTACTAAAAATACAAAAAATTAGTTGGGCATGGTGGTGTACGCCTGTAATCCCAGCTACTCAGGAGCTGAGGCAGCAGAATCTCTTGAGCCCAAGAGGCGGAGAGGTTGCAGTGAGCCATGATTGTGCCACTGTAAGACCCTGTCTCAAAAAAAAAATTGTATTTAGGGCGACCAACCATCATTGGTGTGCTCAGACATAAGACTTTCAGTGCAAATCTTCATATACAACAGTTCATTTGAACATTCATAACTGTGAGGTATGGTGTCAGCATATTTACAGCTAAGAAAAATGAGGCTGAGAGTTGTATTTGCTTTTTTAAGAGGTCAGAGAAAGATTCTATTTTTTTAAACCCATGGTCAAGATATTAATTAACAGATGTATAATATTACAGGTACTAGGAGACAAAATGGTGAATGAAGAGATTTGGTCCTGCCCTTCCAGAGCTTTACAGTATAGCAGGAAAGCATATCTTGAACAAGTAATTATAAGAAATTCTACAGGGTGTCATGGGAGTAACTAGGTTTAGGGGGTTAAGGACATTTTACACAGGAAGTGATATTAAGGAAATAACTGAGAATATAGTGGTAGTTCGGAGGAGGAGTGGAATAGGGGAAGAGGGAAGAAGAGTGGTTAAGACAGATGGAATAGCATAGGCCAGGGTTTCTCAGCCTTTCCACTATGGAAATTGTGGTTCAGATAATAATGTTTGTGGAAGATATCAAGTATATTGTAGGATGCTTAGTAGTATCACAGCATCTCTGGCCTCTACCCATTACATTCCAGTAGCAGACCCCCAACCCCTTGTCGTGACAACCAGAAACGTCTCTGACATTGCCAAATGTCAACTACTGGCATATGTGAAGGCGAGCAAGAGGTGTATCATGTTGTAGAAAAAATAAAAAAAATTCTGTGTAGCTGTAGTGTAGAATGAGGTAGAGAGTAATGTAATAGGTAGAGGCTGGATTGTGTGTAGTCTCATTAGATTAAGAATTCTGTAATGAGAAGCCACTAAAGGGGAATTATGCCATCAGACTTGTGTTTTATAAAACTCATTCTGACCATGACATGGAGAATACATTAGAAGAGTGTAAGGCAGGAAGCCAGTAGCTCCATTGGAGGCTATCTGGATAGTCTGTGTAAGAGAAGATCTGGACCAGAATAATAGCCCTAGGGATGGAGAGAAGTAACTGATTTTAGTTGGGAAATATTGAAGGAGAAGCAGGCAGAAAGAGTAAAAAGATAAGGGGTTTAATTTGGGACTTGTCATATTTGATGTGTTTGTGAAACATTTAACACAAATTTTAAGTGGGAAGTTGGATATATGTGATTGGAAAGGAGGACTTCAAGATTTAGTTGGATGGTGATTGAAGCCATGGTAATGGATAAAAACGCTTAGGGAAAAAATGAATGAGAAGACAAGAGGTTACCAAAAAAAGTTGTGAAAAGTAAGAGAGAGGAAGAGTCGGCGAGATAACAGAGGAGAGTCTAGAGTGGTAGGAAGAGAAGGAGGAGAATACAGTGTCACAGGATTTAGGAGGAAAAAATGCTCCCTACAGAAGGGAATGCTCAGATGGTGCTGAAAAGTCATCAAGATAAGGAGTGGAAAGGATTCATGGAATTAGTTAGGTGGAGATAACTAATGATTTCAGGGAGAGCCTTTTCAGTGGCGAGCTGGGGTTTGGTTTGTGAAATGAGTGGGAAGTAGCATTGAATGTAGAACATTTAGTCAAGTTCAGGGTGATAATTGGAAAAGAACTTGGGATTTGGGATTTTTTGTTTTTGTTTTTGAGACAGGGTCTCACTCTGTCACCCAGGCCAGTGTGCAGTGGCACAATCTTGACTCACTGCAGCCTCAGTCTCCTGGGCTCAAGTGATCTTCCCACCTCAGCTTCCCAAGTAGCTGGGACTACAGGCACACCCCACCACACCCAGCTAATTTTTTGCAATTTAGTTTTGAAGGATGATTAGACTAATGTCTAATGCTAATAAAACAGATACAGTAAAGAATGAAGACTGAAAATATTAAAGAAAGGAAAGTTGAGAGCACAAGGTCACTGAGGAGGTCAGAGTAGAGGAATTGGCCCTAGAGAGGAGGAGCAGTTCTTCCACTAAAACTAGAAAGGGAAAGGGTAAGTTCGGATGCAAGTAGATTTGTAGATTTTTGTGGCAGAAAGTTGAGGTAGCTTCTGTTTGGTAGTTTTGCATTTCTCTCAGGAATGGTAGTGTAGGTCATGTGCTGTGGCAAAAATCATGGAAAGAAAGTAGGAGTTTGAGGAACTTAAAAGAAAGTCCTAGCTATTCTCAACCAGGTTTTCTAGAGAGAATATAGCCCTAATGCCCTAAGACACCCACTGAATATAAGGAATAAACTCTTTCGTGCATGCGTGTTTAGAATGGTATTGATTAAGAACCATCCTTGAGAGAATTGAAAAATGGTTGTTCAAATCATTTTCTGTAGGACTTAATTTTCTCACAGATTTATTGAGATAGGTAGCAACAGTCTTTGTGGAAGACAAGAAAGGTAGAAGACTGTAAAATTTAAATGGCATGAGCCAGAAGAAATGCAAAATATTCAGGAACAGTTATAATAAGAGAAGCATACTGCCTATTTGGAAAAAAAATACAGGCATAAAAGAAAACTACAAGTGAAATGACATACCATGTGCCTGGATAGGAATGCTAGATATTATAAATATTTCAATTCTTCCTAAATTAATTTAGACATTTTATATTCTAATGAAAATTTGAGTGGGTAATTAATTTTTGGAGATGAATATGTTACGAGCTTAATCTAGAAGAATATACAGGAAGTAATAGTTAAGAGAAATGTAAACAAGAAGAGTGAAAAGGGGATTTGTCTGCCACATATCAAAATATTATGACATTATGATACTGAGTCAACTGTAGATAGAACAAATCTGCAGTGGAGATTAGGTACCTGACAAAAGACCCTAGTATTTATAAGGTTTTAGCATATGACCAAACTGAAATTACAACAAATGAAGGAAGAAAATATTTTTCCGTGTCCTTTTTGGAGAAAGGTGGAGTACTATATAAATAAAGTTATTCAGGGGATGTTAGAAAAATTGACCATTTTGCAAAAAAATTTCTTTTTTTTTTTTTTTTTTTTTTGAGACGGAGTCTCGCTCTGTCGCCCAGGCTGGAGTGCAGTGGCGCAATCTCGGCTCACTGCAAGCTCCGCCTCCCGGGTTCACACCATTCTCCTGCCTCAGCCTCTCTGAGTAGCTGGGACTACAGGCGCCCGCCACCACGCCCGGCTAATTTTTTGTATTTTTAGTAGAGACCGGGTTTCACTGTGGTCTCGGTCTTCTGACCTCGTGATCCGCCCGCCTCGGCCTCCTAAAGTGCTGGGATTACAAGCGTGAGCCACCGCGCCCGGCCTTGCAAAAAAATTTCTATACCTCACAACTTATGTGAATTTCATATAAACAACTAAATATAAAAATAATACTTAGGAGGAAATATATATATATGTGTATATATATATATATGTGTGTGTGTATATATATATATATATATATATATATATATATATATATATATATATCTACCCCAGTTATGGAAGGAGTTACTCACTTTCTAAGCATAAAAGCAGTTTAAGAAATTTCATAGGAAAAAGAAAAACACAGACATTGGAAACTTCTTTATATCAAAAGCATCATATGCCAAATTTGAAGTCAAAGGAAAAACTGGGGGAAATATCTTCAGCAAACATGACAATAAAATTATATCCATAGTACATAAGAAATCCTATAAAAATATGAAGACCACAATAAGTAGTAGAAGATGTGAATAGATGATTCACAGTAGAAGTAAAAAGTTAATAAATGCATGAAGAAAGGAGTACCAAATAAACAAAAATTAAGATAACCTTTTACAATATGAAACTATGAAATATTTAAAAATTATTGGGAAGTTGGTGAAGGTAGGATGAGATAAACTCTTTCATATCTTGCTGAAGGCAGAATGAATTTTTGGAAAATGTTTGGAAGATCTGCACCAAGAGTCTTTAAAGTATTTATATCCTTTCCTACTAATTCTACTTTTGTATGGATTTTGTATGAATCTTTTTTATTCTTTTTTTTGAGATGGAGTCTTGCTCTGTCACCCAGGTTGGAGTGCAGTGGCATGATACCGGCTCATTGCAACCTGTGTCTCCAGTGTTCAAGTGATTCTCCTGCCTCAGCTTCCCAAGTAGCTGGGATTATAGGCATGCGCCACCACACCTGGGTAACTTTTGTATTTTTAGTAGAGACAGGGTTTTGCCATGTTGGCCAGGTTGGTCTCGAACTCCTGACCTCAGGTGATCTGCCTACCTCGGCCTTCCAAAGTGTTGGAATTACAGTCCCAATCCCAAAGTGTTGGGATTACAGGTGTGAGCCACCATGCCCGGCCTTGAATCTATTTTTATTTCATAGTGAAATAAAAATAGAAATAGAAATAAAAATAAAAATAGGTAAATTTCGTAGTGAAAATAGAAAATGCAGACAGAAAATTATGCACAAAATTTTTATTGATTACAGTGAGAAACTATATGTAACCTAAATGACTAATATCAAAGAAATGGTTACATAATTTATTGTACTTTTGTGTGGCTAAATATTATTTATTAAAAGGCTCTTTTAATGATATAGAGAACTGTTAATTATGAAAAAAAGGACACAAAAGCAAATATATGTGAAATATGTAAAGCATAACTGGGTATTTATAAATTATATACAGTTGGTCCCTGGCTTAAAATGGTTTGACTTATAATTTTTCGACTTTGTGATGGTGTGAAAGGGATATGCATTCAGTAGAAACTGTACTTTGAGTACCCATACAACCATTCCGCTTCTCACTTTCAATACAGTATTTAATAAATTATGAGTTATTTAACACTTCATTATAAAATAAGCTTTGTGTTATATGATTTTGCCCTACTGTAGCCTAATGTAAATGTTCCAAGCATGTTTAAGGTAGGCAAGGCTAAGTTATATTCAGTAATTTGGGTATATTAAATGCATTTTTGACTTACAATATTTTCCAATTGTAATGGTTTTATTGGGATGTAACCCCATTGTAAATTGAGAGGCACTGTATGACAGAGAATTAATATCTATTACTATGTTGTAAAATATTGTATCTGCTAGTCACATGTGACTATTAATTAAGTAAAGTAAAAAATTTAGTTGCTCAGTCACGTTAGCTACATTTCAAGTGCTTACTGTATTGGACAGGAAAGATACAGAACATTTCCATCACAACAGAAAGCTCTATTGGACAGCACTGCTCTAGAATATGTATAGAATTCAAGTCAATAATGAAAAGACAACCCAACAGAAATATAGCAAAGTATATGAAGAAGCAATTAATTCAGGATAAACAAAGAATGACTAAGTGCTAGTTGGCATTCTGGTTGACCAGTGTCCATAACGTATGTTGAATGCCACCCCTTGCCAATGAAAAGGTGCTCAATCTAAATATTAGTCAGGGAAATGAAAATTAAAACCCTAATGTATGATTGTCTCACATATATTACATTAGCAATAATTAAAATGTCTAAAGACACACTGTTGACAGGAATATGGACCAAAGGAACTCTCATATAGAGTAGAAGGGACAGTATCTAGTGAAGTTGAAGATTTACACACTTTATGACTGCATTCCTAAAGAAACCTTCACATTGTGCACAAGGAGGTGTGTATGAGGATGTTCACTGCGACATTGTTTATAATTGCAGAATACTCGAAAATAATCTAAATGTTCATTATGATATAATGGGAAATAAGTTTTTATACATTTATACAATGGAGTGCTATACTGCTTTGGGTATGAGCGAATGAATGATAGTTATAATAATCAAATTAGGGCCGGGCGCAGTGGCTCACGCTTGTAATCCCAGCACTTTGGGAGGCCAAGGCGGGCGGATCACGAGGTCAGGAGATCGAGACCACGGTGAAACCCCGTCTCTACTAAAAATACAAAAAAATTAGCCGGGCGTGGTGGCCAGCGCCTGTAGTCCCAGCTACTCAGGAGGCTGAGGCAGGAGAATGGCGTGAACCCGGGAGGCGGAGCTTGCAGTGAGCCAAGATGCCAGCCTGGGCGACAGAGCGAGACTCTGTCTCAAAAAAAAAAAAAAAAAAAAAATCAAATTAGGGTCATCTCAAAAACCTAAAGTTAAGTGAAAAAAGCACATTGAAAATACAAGGATACATAGTGTATGGAACCAGTTTTAAAGAACAGTATAATATCAAGAACATTTACATACTAGGTAAATTTTTTAATGTTTGAGTAGAAATGATCTAAACCAAGCCCAGAACATTATTTCTCGTAGGAGAAGAAGGGAATGAGATTAGGCAAGGCTGCTTTAGTATTGGAAATGTCTCATGTCTTAATCAGGATGGTAAGTGGGTATTTATTATTTTTTTCTCTATATCTTTTAAAAAGTTTTAAATAGCTCAAAATATAAAAGCAAACAACAACAACAAAAAATAACAAAAACAAAATAAAAACAGGAAAAAGATGGTAAGAGTGTTACTACTTAGTAGTAATAATTGTTATTGTTTTAAATTTTTTATTCATAAATGGAGTGGTTTAAATTTCAGAAATGTCTTAGAGATTGTTTCAGAATCTGTTAAGTCACAGGAATAAAACAAATGAACAAAACTTAATTATAATATTTTCTCCCCATCAAAGAAAGCTTTTGTTTTCCTGTGGGTCATCTAGTGTGGGCCAAATTTTTGTTTCAAGCAGCTAGTGAAGTTGACATTATTTCTTAGGGAATGGGTCCATTGATTTCATACATTTCTACCAGGAAGTTTCCTTGATAGCCTGAGTTTTCTTCTCCTTAACATCAACCATTCATAGCCAGTTGAACAACTTTGTACCAAGATAAATATCAAATCCTCCCTCCTTGGTATATGCTTTTCAAATATTTGTAGACTGTTATCATACTCTCCTTTGTCATCACTTAGCCAAGCTGTGCAGCTTAAGTCCTTTAATCTTTCCTCATAAATCAGACCCTCTTGCCTTCTAGTAATATTTGTTTCTTTTCTGTAGGGTCCTTCTTGTTTTCTTTTAGAAGTACGATTCTTAATAGTTCACCCAAGAGTACCAAAGTTATCAATTGAGAAAGGAAAAAACAAAACAAACCCAGACCTCTGTAGCTGGCCTATGATCTGGCCCCTCTTTTAGTTCGATTGTAATAGCAAATATATTAGTGGAATTAGAATGAGCATATTTCACTATTTTAAAGATGATCACTCCTCTCTTTCTTTTTGTGTTACACTTACTGGATATTATTCAATTTATGCAATTTATATCATCTTTATATCCAGTTGTTAACATCCGAAACAAAATTAATTTTAAGGTTTTCTGGGGCCCTTTTGCCCCTTCTTGATGTTACACATATTGCTAGCTTTGATTACACAAAACTATTATTTACCAATATGAGAGTTTTTAAAAGTATTAGAATTAAATTTACATACTTTATTTCTTAATATGTGTTTCTTTAGCATGCTAACATTTTTTATTGGGAAATGTGTTATTCACAGCATCCACCCAAACACACAAACACATGCATAGAATTTTTAAAATAATCATAACATGAAAACTCAAGCCCTTTCTCATAACTTAAAGGAGAGAAGTCCTCTGTGCACCCTCTTCAATCACTTTTTCATTCCTACTCATCAGAAGTTACCACTCTCCAGAATATGGTGTTACTGTTTGTTTTTCTGTAAAGTTTGCCACTTACAAATAGATCTCTCAACAACATATTGTTTATTATTTGCCCAGTTGTATCCTACATAAAAATAGGCTCCTTGTTTTCCCTGTGACTTTGTTTTCATTCAATGCTAGGTTTTGTGATTCTTTAATGCTGATATATGAAGTTCTAATTTATTTGTACTGCTGTGTAATATTCCATTGTAGGAAACTGTCCCAATGCATTTATTCATTCCATTGTGGATGGGATTTTTTTTTTTGCCTGAAAAACAATATTGACCCAAACAATTCTCCAGGTAGACATCTATAGGAGTCGAATTCCAAGTCCTAAGATATACTCATCTTTAACTTTACTAGTAAAGGTGAAATTATTTTCCAGAGTGGTTGTATCAACTTCTGTCTCTCCAGCTGTGTGTGATCATTACTTTTGTACCTTATTCTTATGCTTGGTGTTAAATGACATTTTAGTTTTTGCCAGTCTTGTGGGTGAAAAATCATGTCTGTGTTTTTTATTTGGAAATTGTTTTTAACAACAGATGAGCTAGAATATATTTTTGGATTTTTATTGGTCAATTCTTTTCTGTGAAATGTTTGTTCAGATCATATCGTTTTCTATTTTGAAATTTTAATCTTAAGAGTTCTTTATATGTTCTGGATACTAATATCCTGTAAGTTATGTGTTGTAAATAACTTCTTCCTGTTAGTGGTATGACTCAATATTCTATTGTATCTTTTGATGAAGTTTTTTTTTATTTTATGGTTAGCACTTTTTATATCTTGTTTTTTAAAAATTTGTTTATATTCCAAGATTATAACAATATTCTCTATAAATTACTTTGAAAGCATAAAGTTGCTCTGAACATTTATTTCATTTGTAATTGGTTTTTGTTCATATTTTTATTGTTGTATACTACATTTAAAATATACTATCTCAGCCATTTTTGAGTGTACAGTTTTGTGGTATTAAGTACATTGGTATTACTGTGTAACCATCACCACCATCCACCTTCAGAACTCTTTCATCTTGCAAGACTGAAACTCTCTACTCATTGAACAATAACTCCCATCTTCCCTCTACCACATCCCTGGCCACTACCATTCTACTTTCTGTCTCTATGATTTTTATTACTCTAGAATCCTCTTTAAGTAGAGCTATACAGTATTTGTCTTCTGGTGACTGACTTATTTCACTTACCATAATGTCCTCAAGGTTCATCCATGTTGTAGCATATGTCAGAACATCATTCCCTTTTAAGGATGAATGATATTTCATCGTATGTACATACAGTACCACATTTTGCTAATCCATTGATCTGTCAATGGACGTGTGGGTTGCTTCCACGTTTAAGCTATAGTGACTAATGCTGCTATGAATGTGGATGTACAAATATCTCTTTGAGATCCTGCTATAATTATTTTGGGTATATACCCAGAAGTAGAATTACTGGGTCATATAATAATTATATTTTTAATTTTGGGGGGAACTACCAAACTGTTTTACATAGCAGCTGTACTATTTTACATTCTCACCAACAATACACAAGGATTCCAATCTTTTCACATCCTTGACAACACTTGTTATTTTTGCTGTGTGTGTTTGTGTGTGTTTTTGTGTTTATAGTAGCCATCCCAGTGGGTGTGATGTGGTGTCTCATTTAGGGTTTGATTTGCATTTCCCTAATGATTGTAACATTGAGCATATTTTAATGTATGTACTAGTCATTCATATATCTTCTCTGGAGAAGTGTATATCAAATCCTTTGCCCATTATGAATCATATTGTTTACTTTTATGTTGTTAAGTTTTAGGAGTTCTCAATATATTCTGTATATTAATCCCTTATGAAATATGATTTGCAAATATTTTCTCTCATTCCATACATTGCCTTTCTACTCTGATCATAGTGTCATGTACAGTTATATGCATAACTTTTATGTACAAAAGTGTTTTTTGTTTTTTTTTTTGAGATGGAGTCTCACTCTGTCACCAGGCTGGAGTGCGGTGGTGCAGTCTCAGCTCACTGCAACCTCTGCCTCCTGGGTTCAAGCATTCTCCTGCCTCAGCCTCCCAAGTAGCTGGGACTGCAGGCGTGTGCCACCATGCCCAGCTTATTTTTGTATTTTTAGTAGAGACAGGGTTTCACCATGTTGGCCAGGATGTTCTCAATCTCTTGACCTCATGATCCACCCACCTCAGCCTCCCAAAGTGCTGGGATTATAAATAGTTCCTGAAGAACTATTTTTTTTATGAAGTACAATTGTACAATTTGTGTATTTTTTGTTGTTGCCTGTGTTTTAGTGTCCTACATAAAAATTTTTTTCCAAATCACATGTCATTAATCTGTTACTCTATATTTCCTTCTAAAATTTTTATAGTTTTAGCTCCTACATTTAGATATTTGATTCATTTTGGGTTAATTTTTGTATATGATGTTAGGTAAAGGTCTGACTTTATTCCTTTGAATGTGGACATCTAGTTTTTCTGAGCACCCTTTGTTGATAGAACTGTCCTTTCCCCATTGAATGGTTTTGGCACCCCTATCAAAAATTATTTTACCATATATGTGAGGGTTTGTTACTGGCCTCTCTGTTCTATTCCATTGGTCTATGTGTCTGCCTTCATGACAGTACCATATTGTTTTGATTACTGTAACTTTATAGTACGTTTGAAATCAGGAAGTCTTCTCTGACTTTGTTCTTCTTTTTCAAGATTTTTGGCTACCCAGGGTCCCTTGAGATTCCATAGATATTTTTAGGATGGATTTTTCTTTTTCTGAAAAAACTGTCACTAGGATTGCATTGAATCTATATCTCACTCTAGGCAGTATTGCTATCTTAAATATTAATTCTTCTAATCCATGAGCATAGAATGTCTTTTTATTTATTTATGTCTTCTTGAATTTCTTTCAGCTCTTTTATGTAGTTTGTATTGTACAAGTCTTCCACTTCCTTGGTTAAATTAGTTTTTAAGTATTTTATTCTTTTTGATGCTATTGTAGATGAAATTGTTTTCTTAATTTTCTTTTCAGGCTGTTCATTATTAGTGAATAGAAATGCAAGTAGTTTTTACATGCTGACTTTGAATCCTGCTACTTTGTTGAATTCATTTATTAGTTGTGTGTGTGTGTGTGTGTGTAATTTTTAGGGTTTTCTACATATAAGATTATATCATCTATGAAAAGAGATTTTCTACTTCTTCCTTTTCAATTTGGATGCCTTGTCTTTTTTTTTTTTTTTTTTTTTTTTGCCTAACTACTCTAGCTAAGACTTCTAGTACCATGTTGAGTAGAAGTGATGAAAGTAGACTTGCTTTGTTCCTGATCTTTGAGGAAAAGCTTTCAGTCTTTCATCATTACGTATGATGTTTTCTATAGGTTTTTCATAAAGAACTTTTATTATGTTGAGGTGGTTTTCCTATATGGCTGGTTTGTTGAGTATTGTTATCATGAAAGGATATGGAGTTTTTTCAAATACTTTTTCTGTACCTAATGAGATTATCATTTTTTTATTCCATTAATGTGATGTAACACATTTACTGATTTTTATATATTGAACCATCCTTGCATTCCAGAAATAAATCTCACTTATTTATGGTGTGTAATCCTATTAATATGCTGTGGAATTTGGCTTACTAATATTTTATGGAGAGTTTTTGCATCAAAGTTCATAAGGGATATTGGTCTGCAGTTTTCTTGCCTTGCAATGTCTTTGTCAGGCTTTGGTATCAGGGCAATATTGGCCTCATAGAATAAGTTACAAAGTACTCCTTCCTCTTCAATTCCTTGGAAAACTTTGAGACATATTGATATTAGTTCCTCTTTAAATGTTTGGTAGAATTCACTGCTGAAGCCAACTCTGGGGCTTTTCTTTGAATGTGTTGGTTAACTACTACAAATTTGTAAATTTTCCAGTTTTCTGCTATTATTTATTTCCAAGTTCATCCCATGTTGGTTGAAGAAGGTACATTGTATGACATCTATCTTTTCAAATTCACTGAGACTTATTTTGTGGCCTAACATATGGTCTATCCTGGAAGATGTCCCATGTGCCCTTGAAATAACGTGTATTCTGTTGTTATTGGGTAGATTATTCTGTATATGTTTGTTCAATATAGTTGGTTTATTGTGCTGTCACATCCTCTATACTCTTACTTAACTTCTGTCTGTTTGTTCTGTCCATTATTGAGAATGAGGTGTTAAAGTCTCCAACAATTATTGCAAAACTGTTCATTTCTCCCTTTAATTTTGTTAATTTTTCTTCATATATTTTGATTATCTGTTATTATCTGTACATACCTGTTATTAGGTACATAAAAGGTTATGATTGTTAGATCTTTTTTGCCTTATCAAAATTTTGTTAATATATAATATCCTTGTCTCTTACACACTTTTTAAAATTTAGAGTCTGTTTTGTCTAACTTCATTCTGCCAATATCTGTCTTCCAATAGGAGAGATTGATTCATTTACATTTAAAGTAATTACCATTAATCAACTCCTCATTATCCTCCATTACCCACTACACTTTCTAGCATCTTGTAACCACTATTCTATTCTCTAAGTTCACATGATCAAATTTTTTATCTCCCATATGTGAGTGAGAACGTGTGATATTTGTCTTTCTGTGCCTGGCTTATTTCACTTGCCATAATATTTTCCAGTTTCATCCATGTTGTTGCAATTGACTTTTAAATTGATTTTGTATTCAGCAACTTTGCTAAAAAAACTTTATTGTTAACCATAATTTTTGTGTAATTTGTTTTAGTTTTTCAATGAAATCAATTACATCAGTAGCAAATAATGCTAATATTGTCTCTTCCTTTTTGGTACTTAATCTGTCATTACTTTTTTGAGTTCATTCGTATTCTGGCTACAAACTCTGGTATAGTGTTGAGTAAAAAAGGTGAGAGCAGGCAACTTTACGTTGTTTGTGATTTTCAAGGGTATTTTACCACTAAGTAAGACGTTTGCTGTGGGCTTCTAATAGATATTCTTTGTATAATAATTAAGTTTTCCTCTATTTCTAGCATACACACACAGACACACACACAGAGGGGGAGAGAGAGAGAGAGAGGCTAATGAATGGTAGTGGATTTTAAACAAACTTTTTCCTGCATCAGTTGAGATGATTATATAATATACAGCATTCTCCTCTGTTTGTTGTTAATATGATGAATTTAAACCTAACTTGAGTATGGTCGTACTTATACACTACTGAATTTTGTTTAATATTTTGTTTAATACTGTCTTAAGTATAGTAATAAGTGAGATTGAAATATAATTTTTCTTCTTCTGTTCTTGTCTAGTGTTGACATATATGTTTTCAAGTGAATTGGGAAGTTATCCTTTTTTCTATTGTCAGAAAAAAATCTAGTAAGCTTGAAATTGTCTGTTTCCTGAATGCTTGATAAAAGGTCACCTGTTAAAATCTTATGAGTCTATTTTTTTCTTTGTAAAAAGATTTTTGATTACTAATTATAATTCTCTAGTGGAAATAAGAGTATTCCTTTATTCCTAACTTCAATTTAATATCATACTGTGTATTATCATTTTGGGGGTTTATATTTCTCTGTTTCTCTTTTCCTATATCACCAAATCACATATTGAGATGAATAAACATGACTTTCCACACAAGAGAAAAAACATATGAAAAGTGCAAACCTTTCTAAAATGAAGATTTAGGTAAATTTTAGTTATGCTTATCCAACAAATGTTAGTTTTCTATTTTGTCATATAACTTACTTCCTTTAAGGATTAAATTATTTATTTTCTTGTTTTCTATATTATTTTTCCCTATTTATTGACAGTAACATTCCTTGACAGTGCAATGATAATTGGTGCTCATAAATGGAAAATCCAAGCATTGAAAGTCTTTGAAGCATTTCTTAAATTAAGATAGATTAATAAATAGAGTGGATTGGGATTAACTGTGCTATTATATCAGTTTATGATTATTAGTTATTAATTAAAAAATTAAGAATATACTTGAAAAGAGATTAATAAAGCTAAAAATGAAACATAATTTTTAAAAATGAATTTCTACTGTATTTTAAATATAAAGCTTATTTAAATCTTTTTTTTTTTTTTTTTTTTTTTAGATGGAGTCTTGCTCTGTCACCCGGGCTGGAGTGCAGTGGCGTGATCTTGGCTCACTGCAAGCTCTGTCTCCAGCTTATTTAAATCATATCAAATAAGTCAACAAGAAATCAGGGCTTCTAAAATATCTGGTGTTAAAGGACTCAAAAGTGCTCCCAGTTCCTTTGGCTCTACCATTATAAGTTCTAGAAAGACAGGATGGGAACCCAACATCCAATCTGTCTATGACAGTAATTAAGTTTTTGTCTACTAAACACCTTAAAGAAATGCAGTCTAGAAATAAATGTGATAAAATTATGAGAAAGAAGAAAATTTTGTTCTTGCCAGGGACACTTTATGTCCTTTATTATATTCATAATTTCATTATTTCCCCAAACTTTTGATTACAATCTGGTTTGTTAAAATTTTGTTTGGGGAGGAGGAACAATCAGTTATGGCCTGGGAGACTGATTTGCTGAGGCTCCAGTTCTGTCATGAATATGCATTTGTTCTTTCTGTGTGGGTTTCTTGTAAGTATACCAGCACAGTAGCATTATAAGTTATTTGTCACTTTTCTAATTTTCTGAAAATAGCTCAAGTATGCTTTCCCCAAGAGATGTGAAAGAACAACACATGCCTGAATTTAGGGTAGAAAAAACTTACTGTGGGAGAGTCCAGTGCACTAGCTTGAGAATCAAAAGTTAGACTCCAATAAAAATTTTGCTAGTAGTTACCTCTGAGACTGAATAAATTATTTTACGTTCAATCATCTCATTTACTTAATTTGTAAAAAGGAAGGTTGGATTTGACAATTCCTGATCCTCTTATAGTTAAAATAATTTCAATAGTTCCAATGGCAGATCTTCCTAAACTTATGCCATTAGCAAATGTGTACTTAAATTTCTAAAAGTTGTGAAAACTGACAAATATTCAAAACTAAAATTTGAAGTGATAGAAAAAATATTCTAACTACGAAACTATTTATTGAAGGTTTGAAAACCATTTGGCTGACATGTCTCGTTTATGCAGTTACACAATCTAAACAGTCTACTCAAATCTCTTAAGTTCTCGTGGTTTGCAGGATGAAGAAGAATGAAATTTTATGGATTTGTATTTTAGTAGAATAGTACTTTGGAAGCATATAGTTGATAATGATGTATTTGTTTTCATTTTTCTAAATTATAGGGTGGCTTCACTCGTAAATATTCGCTTAGCTCAAAAACTGGAACACTTCTTCCAGAATTCCCCAGCGCTCAACACCTTGTATACCAAGGATGCATTTCTAAGGACAAGGTATCAATTACAGATACTTCTCTATTGATTTTCTGATATGTTGGCTCCATATGTCAATTTGCTGGGAATTTCATGGCACTGCAGGAAGCAATCAGAAATCTGCATAATCAAACGTAATTGACTGATTTATAGGAGAGGCAAACTTTTGTTAACATTGATTAACACTTCCAATTAATTATTTACCATCTCCATGATAGTGTGTAATCAGAAGGTGGTAAAATAAACCTTGAAAGACTAAACATTATTTTTTATTTAAAGCTCTATTGAGGAAGAAAATACTAGAATGTGTCTGTCACATACACTTTCTTCAATTAAAAGTTTTATGTTTTCAGTTATCTCCATTTTATTTCAGTAAGTGGTCATCAAGCATTTCTCTAGGACAGAATCTGTCCCTAGCACTGAGGGACATGCTAGATGAATGCAAGGACTGTGCTAGATGAGCATGAACTTTCCTTACTTCTAAAATTCTGTGTTCTCTTATATTTGCATTTTTTAAAGTTAATAAAGAATCATTTTCATTGGGATTCAGTTTATAAATAATTCTCAATATGACTTTTCAATATTTATGTAATAGCGTGTAAACTAAATCTTCAATTTCTGTACTTCTAAAGTCATTTGTCGGGGATCTGTTGGCTGTTTAGTAGCAGAGACCATTATTAAATTAGAGCATAATTATTTCTACATTTTTGTTTCAGCCAAAGTACATGTTTCATTAGCATCTGAAGAAGATATCTCTTATAGTATATTGAGTTAGTTCATATTTCTGAGGTACAAAGATAGAGGAATATGATTAATGTCCAGATGCTTCACTTTAGTAATGGGCTTTTTGTAGAAATGAGGTAAAGATAGCACATTGATTTAAAAAAAAGTTTACTGGCATATAAGTAGAGATGCATAGTAACTTACAGGGCTCATTTTGATGACAGCCATACTCTGTTAGTTAAGAACAGGCAAAGTATTCTTTAAAAAGAATGAAAACATGACTTTTGCAGCAACATGGATGCAGCTGGAGGCCATTAACATAAGCAAATTAATGCAGGAGAAGAAAACTAAATACTACATGTTCTCACTTATATGTGAGAGCTAAACATTGGGTATTCCTAGTCATAAAATGGCAACAGTAGACACTGGAGACTACTGCTGGGGAAGGGGGAAGAGGGAAATAGGTTGAAAAACTAACTATTGGATGCTATCCTCAGTATCTGGGTAATTGGATCATTCGTATTCCAAACCTCAGCATCTCTTGGTATACTTATGTAACAAACATGCATATGTACCCTCTAAATCTAAAATAAAAGTTGGAAAAAAAATAAAGTAAAATATATCCTTAAAAAAAAAGAATAGGCAAAGTATTGAAGATAATTCTCAAATGCCAAATTCAAGGGAGTCTCTCAAACTATGTTCACTTCTGACTGTTCTCTTCCATTACATTTCTCAAGGTTATCACATAATTTTTACCTTATAGATGTAATGTGTGATATGATGACTTCATATTTGAGAATCCCCCAGTAAATGTAAACATGTGGCAGTTTGTGAGGATTCCTGTGGAAATCAGGGGGATCTCAGTCTTCTGAGGGAGGGTATTATTGGGTTACTTTTGTGGAGAGGATTGCTTCCATGCAAACTTATCATGAAGATGTTTATGGTGTAAATATCCCTGGTGAGAGAGAGGGGGGACCAAAAAGACAAGCAACAAAGAAGAAAGGAGAGGTGAGAAACAGGCTCCAATAGTTTACCTCAATAGTTTGCTGGGAATTTCATGTTTCTCTGCTGGCTTCCAAGGAAGTTCATACCTGCCTATTTGAAAGACTGGTCTGTAGATCATTTCTCAGGTATCAAGGTGCTTTTATAACCCTTGGTTTCTAAGTTCATTCCCAGTGGACTCCATCATGAAAGCCAGGGACTGACACTCTTTTTTGAGGACAATTTAGCTCTGTCACCTTCCTTGCCATTAGCCAAGCTCCTCAGGTAACTTACCAGTTCCTAGAAAGTGCGGTGGGGCTAAAATCAAGCACTTAAGGCACTGCTTCTTTTTCTTTTTTCTTTTGAGACAGAGTCTCGCTCTGTTACCCAGGCTGGAGTGCAGTGGCGCAATCTCGGCTCATGGCAACCTTTGCCTCCCGGGTTCAGTGATACTCCTGCCTCAGCTTCTGTAGCTGGGATTACAAGTGCCTGCCACCATGTCTGGCTAACTTTTGTTTTTTAGTAGAGACGGGATTTCCCTATGTTGGCCAGGCTCGTCTCGAACTCCGGACCTCAAGTAATCCACCTGCCTCAGCCTCCCAAAGCATTGAGATTACAGGTGTGAGCCACCGCGCCCAACCAGCACTTGCTTCTTTAAGGCTGAAAGAATGGAAACTGCCCAGTGAAAAGCTGACCCCAGTGAGGGTACTGACTGAAGCTGGGGGCCTGCTACTCATAGTGTCTCTCGAGGCAGTTGTCTCCCCCACCACGTGCTCACTGTCTTTAGTGGAGCTAAGCCTTGCCTCTGCTCCTGCCCACTCTAATACAATGTCTATTCTCAG
The DNA here is from genome assembly GCF_009828535.3 of Hylobates moloch. Taxonomy (NCBI): domain Eukaryota; kingdom Metazoa; phylum Chordata; class Mammalia; order Primates; family Hylobatidae; genus Hylobates; species Hylobates moloch. The sequence continues at coordinate 134,715,255 of NW_026652277.1, forward strand.
AAAATTGACTAAGATTATGTTTACAAAGAATGCAAAGTACACTGGAATTAAAATTTATTGCGCTAAGACTATGTAAGTACTAAATAAACAAATTAAGTATTATACTAATTGTAAGTTTTAAAAATTTTGATGATTTGTATATAAAGCAATAAATTTTGTAACAAATAGAAATACTTATGAAGATAAAGGCTTACTTGTACTTTAATAGGCTTCAAGGCTCAAAGGATTAATTTTAAAAGAATTTATTGATACGGAATAGATGTACATATTTCGGGGGCACATGTGATGATATGCTCATATAATTTGTACGGATAAATCAGTGTAATTGGGTTACTGATCACCTTAAATATTTATCTCCTCTTTTTGCTAAAGACATTTGAATTGTTCTCTTCTAGCTACTTTGAATATGCAATAGATTATTGTAAGTTATAATCACCCTACAGATCTATCAAGCACCAGATCTTATTTCTTCTATCAAACTGTGTATTTGTACCCATTAATCAACTTCTCATTATTTTCCTCTCCCCCTCCTCTTTCTGACCTCTGGTAACCACCAGTCTACTCTCTACCTTCATGAGATCCACTTGTTTAGGTCCCACAGATGAGTGACAGCATGTGATATTTGTCTTTCTCTGCTTGGCTTATTTTACTTAACATAATGCCCTCCAGTTCCATCCATGTTGCTGCAAATGACAGGGTTTTATTTTTTATGGATGAATAATATTCCCTTGTGTATATACCACATTTTCTTTATCCATTCATCCATTGATGAGCACTTAGGTTGATTCCATATGTTGGCTATTGTGAATAGTGCTGCCATAAACCTGGGAGAGCAGATATCTCTCTTTGATATATTGATTTCTTTTTTTTGGATGTATACAGAAAGGGTTAATTTTTGACAACAGTTATGACTTCCCTTCCATCTTTCATGTCTTACTCATCCTCATTTTAAACATGTGACTTGGAATAATCTGAAAATATAATAGCATTGCCTGAAATATAGAGCAAGTCTCATTTGCATTGATGGTGACATATCCTGCTAGAGGTATTCTATAGTCAGCACAGCTCCTTCAAATGGATCAATAATGTTCATGTCATGGTTCTATTGCTCTAAGCTAATCCACAAAAATATGTGTATTGGGTTGTGGGAATAAAGGGAAATGCAAGGGTTAGGATAGGATACCTCTATCACCACCACCACTCTAGATGCTGTTGGAATCAAAATAGCTGACATCCATCAGTTTCTTAATATGTACTATGGATTATTCCAAACACTTTATATTTGTTAATTCATTTAGTCTTCCTTGCATCCCTATTTTATAGCTACTGTTATTATGTCAGTTTTAGATATGAGGAAATTAAAGCACATAAATATCAAGTAGTGTGCCTAATGTTACATAACTACTAATAACTAGTAAGTGGCAAATTAGAGCTGAGATTGAAATCCAGGTAATCTGAAGGCAAAGCTCACACATTCAACCTCTAAACATTGCTTTTTTTCACGTAGAGTACATAACTGGCAACAGGTAGGTAAATTTCTAACATGTAAAATAAAAGTTTTAGTTTGAACATTATTAAGTTGCCAGAAAATTATCTAGTTCTAGCCTATTGCAAATTTTAGAATATATTTAAAACTTTTTAAACTATGCTATGCAAATATCCATGGTAACTTGAAAATAGAGACTTTTCACAATAGACATTCAATGTTTGAAACTTTTTTTGGAAAATGCATCATTTGATATTATTACTAACTCCAGAGAATGTTTAGTAAGGTCTTACTGGGTGCCAGGCACTGTTCCATATGTATCACATCTTATTTTATTTTATTTTCTTAATACCATGTAAGTAATATGTTATTACTACTTACTTAAAAAGCTTGGGGGCTCAGAGACAAAGCCACTTTTGCAGTCATACCTGGCAAGTAGTGCAGTGAAGGTGGGCACCCAAGTTGAGCTGACTCCAGAGCCAAAATTTGAAACCGTTATGCCATACTGCTCCAAGCATCCACTTCATAAAACTGTGTGAAGATTTGATGTATTTTACTACTTTATGTTTATTTATCCAAATCTTTGTTACTACTTTTACTACTTTATGTTTATTTACCCAAAATTAATTTAAAAAATTAAATTTAAATTAAAAATTAAATTTTAAAATTTAATATTTTAGTAGGCATAAAACTAGGATGTTACTTTGGTCCATAGTACTCTGAAAAATTACCTTTTTCATAGTATACTGTAGTTGTCCATTTGTTTGCTTTTCTCCCTTCACAAGGCAGTAAGATCCTTGAAATAAGAATTTTGCCTTAATTTTTGAGTCCTCAACATTGAGCATACTGCTTGGTACATAATAGGATCTTTTAAAAAATGTGTGTTGAACAAATTAACGAGAAAAGGCAGTGTTAAAAGGATGCTTTGGTTAAGCTTTTTCTTCCTCGAAATAGGTTGATACGCTCATAATGATGTACAAAACTCACTGCCAGTGTATCCTGGACAATGCAATTAATGGAAACTTTGAAGAGGTAAGAATGACAAAGAATGCTTTATTGACCCTAATGTATATACGTTCATGTTCTGTTCTTAATGAGTTCATGTTAAAGAAAAACATCTTAACATACTTTTTACTCTGCAACTAGATCCAGCATTTTTTATTACACTTTTGGCAAGGAATGCCTGACCATCTTCTTCCCCTACTCGAAAATCCTGTTATCATTGATATTTTCTGTGTTTGTGACTCAATCCTTTACAAGGTAAGCACTTTGGGATATCTTAAACATGAGCCATTTATTTCTTTACATAGCATTCTATCTAAATTCTTGCAATATATTTTCAGTAAATATGTTATTTATGGCTGGAGATACACTGTCATTTTTTTTTTTGATGAGAAAGCAAGCAATTTAATAGTGCACGTTTAATAGTGTATATGTTTTAATTGAAGTTTACATTAAGTAAAACTCAATTTCTTTTTACAGCTAATAATGAATCTATATGTGACACACTTATTAATATGTGAAAACTTAGTTAAATTTTATTAACTCTCTAAGGTGTTTTCAGATTAAAATAACACTATGGATTTTTTTCACAATGCCAGTGTTTTGGCAGAAAGCAGAATTAGGCACCCTCATGAGATTAATAACTTGAAAATCTCAAAAACCTCTAACTTTAATGCATTAATGTCTAAAATTCCCTTCTCAAACCAAATCAGGGTTCCTAAGTGTCTACAGAAGGATCTCAAAGACATCCTAAATAAGGACAAACTGATTGTCCTTCTAGGCAAACATTTAATGGGAGACAGAAAGAGGCCAATTCCTGACAGTCTCTTTCCTGGTGGCTACAAGTTCTAAGCTGACGGATAAAACTATATTGCAATGTGGGTACTTTAAAGTGAATTTGCCTACATTTGCCTGCTAACTTACCATAAGAAAAAACAAAAGCTTTCCTTTTAAAAAATAATCTGAGTTGGCAAGAAAACCCAAGCTGGACGCTGTTAAACATTTAGGAAATAAAATCCTTCTACGTTAGTTGCCACTATCAAATTCTCAGCTTTGCAGAAAAGTAAAGCAAACGCTATTTATAGATAAACTAAGTCCAGAAGCCCCTGTGCAGACCAAGAACTAATGAGACAGCTTGAATAAGAGAGCTCATATTTTTATCCTCTGTCCAGTACTTCCTCATCACAGGATAGGAGAAAGGAGGAATAAAGTACAATATATTTTCTGCCTTTAGTTCAAGTTAAAGTTGAAAAAATTTCAAAGGAGAGTAAGGATTGTCTTTTTTTTTCTGTATTGAATATGAATGCCATTATTTAGAGAAAAACAGTTTAATTTGCGTTGTTTGTAATGCTTAACACTTGACAAGGCTCCCAAAAGGGGAGAGGAGGCAGCCCCATGAGTGAGTATAAGAAAAGACCTGGGGCTTATGCACACACATTTCCATCAGAGCAAAGGTTTTTGGACTGTCATTCAATTTGTCCAAGAAATGCTTTTAAACATACTTCTCCCTTTAAGTGATCTATTTTTTTAGTCTAGTATAAAAATCCTGACTTTAAATATCTTTAAATGAACCTGGTTTCTCCTCCTCATAGTGGGCCCAGAGAGGCACAGTGAGCTCTGTAAGTAGAACGGTGTAAGATGAGCTTCTACAAAAATCTTCCTCCCACCTCTAGAAAGTAGTCAGCTTTTCATCATAAAACAGTATATGATTACCATGGACCAATCCATTGGTAATTAACATATTGAGCATATACATATACAGTGCTATCTTTTGTTTTTATTGTCACACACACACACAACTCATACATACATTCATTTTAGAGATAAAATTATAACTTTCAGAAAGGAGTTAACATGTTATTCTCTAGGAAGCTAGGAATAAAAAGTAGTTGACCAATAATATGTCTTTCTATAGAAATACTAAGTAAAGATTTGTATTAACCTCTTTTGCTATGATTAAGGTTCTTACAGATGTACTCATTCCTGCAACAATGCAAGAAATGCCTGAAAGGTATGTTCAGTTAATAAAACATGAGCATTCCTAGTATAGGATTTAACTTTATACATTAGATTAGAAGAAAACATTAGGTAGTAATTTATTCGTTTATCAAGAAGACTATTTTCTACTTTTGTCCCTTTGTATTTGCTGGAAGAGATGTGTCTTATAGTCGGACCTCAATAAACAAAATGGGTGAAACAATCCTTCAATCCCTTTAATTTGAGAGCAGCCAAAGTGAAAAATAGATTTAAGCACTGTTGACCTTCGAGAAATTTTTCAATGGAAACTAGCTGGAGTATGATAAAAAAGATAATTAATGGAAAATAACCACAAGAATAAGAACTATAGGAGAAATTATTACATTTTATTATTAACTTCTGTCTTAATTACAAAATCAGAAAGTGGCATGATGAAATTACTGCCTTCTTTTAACAAAGGAATAAAATCTCAAATAGTTTATTGAAACAATACCAGAAGATTTTTCAAAAAAAAACTTTTCAATATAAGAACAATAGAATTCTGAAAAAAAAGCCAACTTTTTCTCTGAAAACAAAATCTAATGAAATGATAAAATTTATTTTAGTATTTTGGGGGTACAAATTCATATAGGACTGGACATAGTTAGTGCTCCAAAAATAGATGTTGCTTGGTAAAACAAATTTTACTTTTTATTTACCTTTTCCTCTAGATTATTTCATCTATATGATAGTTGGTATTATCCTGATCAATAATGTCTTTTAATTATCAATTGTAGTCTTTAAATATGTATTCTGTACTCTGAATTGGGTACTTGAAGTGGAGTTTGAAGAGCCTGAGTGTTTTGACCAAGATGATAACAAAACACCCCATAAATACACACACCTCCTATGCACCCACAAACATTTTAAAAATATAGCATAAGAAAAGATGATAAATGGTAGATCTAGGCTATCTGACTTCAAAAGTACTGCTCATGAAATCATAGAATAATAGTATACCTCAATTAAAATATAATTGTTTAATGCATTTTTTTAACAATGAAACATTTAACACATTGCCTTCTTTGTAGCTTATTAGCAGACATAAGAAATTTTGCTAAAAATTGGGAACAGTGGGTTGTTTCATCCTTGGAAAACTTGCCAGAAGCTCTAACTGACAAGAAAATACCTATTGTGCGAAGATTTGTATCTTCTCTGAAACGACAAACATCGTTTTTACATCTTGCCCAGGTATGTTGGTTGCTAAGCCGAGAGCATTTGGGTCCCCATATAAAAAAATAAATCTTCTGATAAGGACAGATTGAGGAACTTTCATAGATTGAAGGGAGCTAAGTAGAAAACAACTAAATGCAACGTGACACCCAAAAGTGAATGCTATGATAGAAAAAGCACATTAGTGGGAAAGCTGGTGAAATTTGAATTATGTCTGTAGTTAATAGTATTGTACCAATGTTAATTTCATGACTTGGGTAATATACAATAGTTACAGAAGATGATAAGAAGCTGGATGGAGAGTATATGGAAATACTCTGCACTATCTTTGCAACTTCTCTGTGATTGGAAATTTAGAAAACTTGAATGCAATTAAACATTTATTTGCCATGTGAATCTAGTTGGTACAAATTAAGGTTGTGAGAAATGAGCCTATGTGATACTTAATATTGTGAAACCACAAACTCAACACATTTTAAACTGCCGACTAATCATGGCTCTTTTAAATAGGGAGAACAAAAGTAATTCATAAGTTAAGAATGACGCATTTGTATATTGTTAAAACATATTTCTCTTTCCCCAAAATGATTATTTGCTTTATGAAAGTTTCTTGCCTTCTAAATTTTAAAAGACAAGCTTGAGATAATTTCAGATAGGAAATATAACATTTAAAAATTCTTATTTTGTGATCATGGACAAAGAGAATCCATTTATATTTTCTTTTTTTATTTTTCATTATACTCTAAGTTTTAGGGTACATGTGCACAACATGCAGGTTTGTTACATATGTATACATGTGCCATGTTGGTGTACTGCACCCATTAACTCGTCATTGACATTAGGTGTATCTCCTATAATTTTCAAACTTTTAACAGAGATGATCATGAGTCTCAGCTACTGCTTTTGTCTTTAAAATAAGAAAAAAGTTATGATACCTTTATCTCAAGGAACTATTTTTCTGATAGCTAAAAATTTTTTCTAGATATATTAGAAATGATATAGTGTAGTGTCTTCTTTACTTTCTCTATGCAGATTGCCAGACCAGCTCTCTTTGACCAGCATGTCGTTAATTCTATGGTATCTGATATTGAAAGGGTTGATTTGAACAGCATTGGCTCTCAAGCCCTTCTTACCATTTCAGGCAGCACAGACACTGAATCTGGTATCTACACTGAACGTAAGTCCATTCTCTTTGTTTAGAACAAGGTTTCCCAAGCTCAGCAAATTGACATCTTGAGCTGGGTAACTCTGTTGGAGGAGCCTGTCCAGTGTGTTGTAGGATGTTTAGCAGCATCCCTGACCTTTACCCATTAGATGACAGTAGCAGCCTCCCCCAAGCTGAGACGACCAAAAATGTTTCCCCACATTGTCAAAGGTGTTCTGGGCTGAAAAATCACATCTGATTGAAAAAAAAACCTGTTTTTTTTATTTTTATTTTTTTATAGAAATATAATCGAATTTTAATTAATTTTTTTTGGCACACAAAAACAATACACATTTTCTAAAAATACATACAAACAAAAAGATGCATATCAAACATATTAGGAAGGTTGCACATGGGAAGTCGGGGAATAGAAA
>NW_026652277.1:134732509-134896989 GCF_009828535.3 Hylobates moloch
CCCAGACAATGGGCGGCCAGGCAGAGGCCCTCCTCACTTCCCAGACGTGGCGGCTGGGCAGAGGCGCTCCTCACTTCCCAGACGAGGCGGCCAGGCAGAGGCGCTCCCCACCTCCCAGACGATGGGTGGCTGGGCAGAGACGCTCCTCACTTCCCAGACAGGGCGGTCGGGCAGAGGCGCTCCCCACTTCTCAGACGGGGCGGCCGGGCAGAGGCGCTCCTCACCTCCCAGAGGATGGGTGGCCCGGCAGAGGCGCTCCTCACCTCCCAGACGATGGGTGGCCTGGCAGAGTCGCTCCTCACTTCCCAGACGGTGCGGCCGGGCAGAGGCGCTCCTCACTTCTTCCCGGATGGGGCGGCCGGGCAGAGGTGCTCCTCACTTCTTCCCGGACGGGGCGGCCGGGCAGAGGCGCTCCTCACTTCCCAGACGATGGGTGGCTGGGCAGAGGCGCTCCTCACCTCCCAGACGGGGCGGCCGGGCAGAGGCGCTCCTCACTTCCCAGGCGGGGCGGCCGGACAGAGGCGCTCCTCACTTCCCAGACGATGGGTGGCTGGGCAGACGATGGGTGGCCGGGCAGAGGCGCCCCTCACCTCCCAGACGATGGGTGGCTGGGCAGAGGCGCCCCTCACTTCCCAGACGATGGGTGCCCGGGCAGAGGCGCTCCTCACTTCCCAGACGGGGTGGCCGGGCAGAGACGTTCCTCACTTCCCCGATGATGGGCGGCCGGGCAGAGGCGCTCCTCCTTTCCCAGACGATGGGTGGCCGGGCAGAGGCGCTAAAAAACCTGGTTTATAAAAATATGTTTAATTTAAAAAATTCATCTTGTAATAAACTATGGACAGCTCTCTGGCGCCCAATCTCAACTCCACTTTTTATTTCCTAACATAAAATAGTATTACCTTTTGAGATTCAGTAAACCTTAAACCCTTTAATAAAAGGATACTCTTAAACTGCCCCTTTAAATATTACATGATAAAACGTTATTCAGGTAAATGGCTCAATTCTGCTGTGAAGAACTTAACTTTTACTAAAGATAAAGGATATTTTGGAAAGCAGGAAATCACCAAGGTTAGGTTCATTCATTCGTTTTTAACTGATCTGTTCCATTTAATGAAAACACTAGACTCAAAATGAATATTTAACTACATAAACAACTTAATCTTCCCTAGTATATGCATACATATATAAGATTTAAACCTATATTTCAATATATACCAAGATATATACACTTATTAAAATTTTGGGCACACTTCAAGAGGCTGAGGTGGGAAGATTGCTTGACCCCAAGAGTTCAAGACCAGCCTGGGCAACATAGCAAGACCTTTCTCTACAATTTTTTTTTTTTAATTTAGCCAGGCTTGTTGGTGCGTGCCTGGAGTCCCAACTGCTTGGGAGGCTGAGGCAGGAGGGTCACTTGAGTCCAGGAGTTTGAGGCTGCAGTAAGCCATGATCATGTCATTGCACTCCAGCCTGGGCAACAAAGCAAGATCCTGTCTCTCCCTCTCTCTCTCTCTCTCTCTCCCTCTCTCTCTCTCTCTCTCTCACACACACACACACACACACACACACACACACACACACACCATTGAAGAGTACAGTACTAAGGATTTTTTTGTTACTGTTTTCAAGATATGATATTCTTTTCACACATTTATCTGTCTTTCCCTTTCATGCTATCAAAGTATTGATGATTCCAAGTTTTAGGTGTTCTCTTGGATTCCAAGTAGACTACAATATTCTGTTTTCTTTTTTTTCTTTCTTTTTTTTTTTCCTGGGTAGATGACTCTATCACTGTGTTCCAAGAACTGAAGGATCTCCTTAAGAAGAATGCCACTGTGGAGGCTTTTATTGAATGGTTGGATACTGTGGTAGAACAGAGAGTTATTAAGGTACTTTTTAATGACAGATTCAGAAAATAAGTTTATTGTTAAGAGTTGTGGGGTGGGGGGTGGGGGGGGGCGGGGACAGCATTAGGAGATATACCTAATGCTAAATGACGAGCTAATGGGTGCAGGAAATCAACATGGCACATGGATACATATGTAACAAACCTGCACATTGTGCACATGTACCCGAAAACCTAAAGTATAATAAAAAAAAAAATAAAAATAAAAAATAAAAAAAAAAAGAGTAAATGCTAAACTGGCTGTAATTTTTTGTCTGCGGGGAGAGGGGTGAAAGGCTGTTTGTGTAAAGGCTTTGAAAAGCTTTTGATGCTCTACGAATAAGGCAGGCCAAATATTGAAATTAGGAATATGTCAAGATTTGAGAGCATTGGGCATGGATTCCATTATATTTCTCCTTTCTTGCCCAAAGACTACAAGATGCTCTGCCTTCCCTATCAGTCAATAACATTACAGCTGAGTAACATCAGTAGAGAAAGATAAACTTAGAAACTGGAATGATCTGGCCTGTTTCTAAAAAGCAGGATTTCATAAATGCTGATGGAAAACATGGTTCTAAGCATTTGCATTTCTGAATTCCAAAAGCTCAATATTTTGTGTTTTCTCTGTAGTTTCTTCACCTTCTTTGGTTAACCTATTCATCCATTGTGAAACAAGCAATAAGAACAAATATGTCCATCACTAGTTGGTGTTAGCCATTCCGTATCAAGGAAACTAGTTATAGTTTGGAAACATTTTTCCTTCTGTAAGGAAAATAGATTATCATTCAGTACCAAAAAGTCAGAGTTAATCATTCACAAAAATATATAGCCCTTCCTTCACACCTCACCTTCTCTTCTTTTTAAAGCTCTGTCAAAGAAAAATTAAAAAATAAAAATATTTTGAAAATTATTTCATTTTGTGGTCTAATTCTAGTAGGAAACAAAGCCATGTTGAATAAAGACTTATTACCCTTAAAACATCAGCAAAGACAGGCTAACATTAAATTCCCTGGACAGATAGTTTTATTTGATGAAATAAATGCCATGCCATCTGTCCATTTGTTAGACAGTCTATTTACTTCTTGATCTAACATAGGATGCATGTAGTACTGGGAGGACAGATTTTATAGTTTCATTTTATTCCTTTACTTTTAGACCAGCAAACAAAATGGAAGGTCATTAAAGAAGAGAGCTCAAGACTTTCTGTTAAAGTGGAGTTTTTTTGGTGCTCGAGTAATGCATAATCTCACCTTGAACAATGCATCCAGTTTTGGTAACATATATGCATTATAAAACTGTTCTTACATGAATTATATAATTTGTTCCCCAGTCACATTTCCTGTCAATTTTTAAACATGTTACATTGTCACTTCTTAAACTGTACCTGAATATGGAGCTATGAGAAAATGGTAGTTATGAGCCTGAGTTTTGGAGTCAGACCATAAGCAGGATTAAATCCTAACAATGATTCTCTCTGGCTATGGGCCAATCTGCTCACTGAAGAAGGGAAAGAATATTCTCTTCAAAGGGTTGTGTAGGTACTTTGGTGAGATGATGTATATAAAAACAAATTGCCTAGCACTCAGGAAATGCTTAATGCATAGCAGCTATTATCATTACATTCCATCAGTGCTTGGATAAATTTTCTTTGTTAAACAAACGATAATTAAGACATTATTTTCCAAAGTTATTATTCATTGCAATGTGGCAAGTTTCTGCAGCTTTTCTGAGCACCCATATAGTTGCACTCCAGGAATCAAAAAACAGCTTAGAAGACACACTCTCATGTTTCTGACCCATCTTTCCTGTTCTATATGACTTGGGAGACAAATAGGGTTAAGTTAGCTTTTTATAAAATTGAATGCCTTCTTTTTCCTTAAAATTCCTGAGACTCCTATTTTATAGTTATAATGTTAAAGTCATGAGTAGTAACTCTGCATTTGGTAGCTGCATTTCAGGAAATCTTCACATTATGAAAGAGATTACAATTAACTAAATTGTTTTTATTTAATGTTCTATAGAATTAAATAAAATCAGTGAATTTGTATTGAAGAATAAAAAAACGCATTGTCTATTATTTGAAATAGACTTCCCATATTTAAAGTTTTATAAAATATACAGCATTGAAGCCTGGCCTTACTATGAAAAATACTTTTGTTGGAAAATCTATTGAATAGTTAAAAGAAGTTTTAGTTTTCCGGAACATATTTCACTTGAAAATTACTCTTAGTTTTTGCCAAATCTAAGAATATTTTGTTTCAGTCTCGAAAGACATCTCTTTACTTGCCTTTTTTCAGACCATGTTGGCCATTGTCTAATTATTTAGTACAAAGTAAACAGAAATAGAGCAGAGTAGAGCTCATTCTCCCCAAGTTAAAGCTTATCACACTCCAATGTGTGCCCTCTTAAAGCATAAAGCATGTCTCACTTTCATCCGTATTTTCCTTTGATGTAATTAGTGGCCAAAGAGCTGGCAGGACAGTACACACAGTGAGCAGGGCAGGCAATACACAGAAAGATTAGAGATCCAAGTTAAGCATGTTGGTCTTAGCAGGTCATTTAAAGTCCAACAAGTATTTGTTTATTTCAGTTGCTCCTTGTAAAGTGTTGCGAGATGGTCACAAAGATAACTGACTTCTCTTTCCCTTTCCTTCTCTTTCTCTCCCCTTTTTACATTTCACACTGTCCTCTCTTCTTTCTCCATCCATAAACAAGGTTCTTTTCATTTGATTCGAATGCTTCTCGATGAATACATTCTCCTGGCCATGGAGACCCAGTTTAACAATGACAAAGAGCAGGAGTTACAGAATTTGTTGGACAAGTATATGAAGAATTCAGGTAACTTAAAATAGCTATTTTTGTTTTGCATATTTCTTTGTTTAAATCTTTATAAGTTCAAGAATTTATAAGTTCAAATATTAAGTGGGTTTATCATAATCTCAGAGTTTTTCTCCAAACATGTCATTGCTAATTCTCACCATACAGTCACACTATTGGAGCACTATTTTTCTTTCATTCATTGCTATGTAGAGTAGTCAAAAATACTTTACTGGAAACTCTGAAGTATGCAAAATTGGTGATCTTAATTTCTGGGAAGTAAGGTGAAGTTGGAGAAGTGACTATAATACAAAAAAATAACTGTAATTCAAGACACATGTGGTATACTACATATGTAAGTGGTGTAAAAATAAGTTCTATAGGAGTTTAGAGAAGGAAGGAAACACATCTATTCGAGACAGGGCAACTTGCGTTTTGAAGACTTCACTCCAAAGTGGATTATTTAGTGCTCCTTATCTACATCCACATCCACAAATATGCAGCTAAAAAAAACCTAGCATCACTGCCAAGAGCAAAAGTCTGCCAGCCTCACTTCCCATGGGAAATATTGCTTAGTAGTTTCCAGATTAAATACTCAACAATGAAACATTTTCATTTTCTTTTACTTGAGTTTATCTACGAGGAATATGAGAAAAAATCTCAAATTTCCCATTTTAAAAACTCTTTCCAGATGCGAGTAAAGCTGCTTTCACTGCTTCTCCGAGTTCATGCTTTCTGGCCAACCGTAATAAAGGGAGCATGGTTTCCAGCGACCCTGTGAAGAATGAAAGCCATGTGGAGACAACCTATCTCCCTCTGCCATCCAGTCAACCCGGAGGCCTAGGCCCTGCTCTGCACCCATTCCCTGCTGGGAATACAGACAACATGCCGCTCACAGGTATGCTAAAGAGAACTGCTTAGGCTCCAGTGCATCTCAGAGAAGCCTGTTCCTTCATTTTTCTTAAAACTCATAACCTCCAGTCCAGGAATTCCAACAATAAAAAAGGATGATCTTAACTGAGTTTTAATAAAGATTTATAATATTTTTGTGATTTTCAGCAATGGTAATAATACTATTATTAACACAGGTATCATGTTTTGACACACTCCATAAATTATATTAGAAGTATGAATAATTAGTTAATTTAGTGGAAGAAATAATTAGATGAGGTATGCATAAAATTCTTATGATGCTTTGAAGATCAAAAAAATGGGTTGCTTATTTCTGGATTTTGAGGAGACTTTATTTCTCCGCCCCTAAAAAGTAGATTCGGGCTGGGTGTGGTGGCTCATACCTGTGATCTCAGCATTTTGGGAGGCCGAGGTGAGTGAATCACCTGAGGTCAGGAGTTCGAGACCAGCCTGCCCAACATGGCGAAACCCCGTCTCTACTAAACATACAAAAAATTAGCCGGGCTTGGTGGCAGGCACCTGTCATCTCTCCTGAACCTGGGAGGTGGAGCTTGCCTTGAGCTGAGATCAGGCCACTGCACTCCAGCTTGGCGACAAGAGTGAAGCTCCGTATCAAAAAAACAAACAAACAAACAAAAAAACTGGATTCTGCCATTTTAGGATAATCGTTACAGTAATTCTCCCTTTTGGTCTAAGGTTCTCTTTGTGTCAAAATGAATATTTGGTGGCTTGAACTAGCTACTCGGGAGTATTTTAAATGTGCTTATTGCCTTGTGTCTTTTTTGAAATCTTTTTATATACATTACTTCATTTGATATACAGAATTTTAAACCTAAAAGAGCCTTATAGTTCGGGGTCCATTTCTACCAATGGAACATTGGCGGCCTAGAGAGTTGGTGGCATTCATAAATCACATTACTTATAAGAGGTGTTTGCATGACATTTCGAATTGACTGCTTTGAAGCCATGGCCATTTTGACATTAGTGACTTTTTCTTTTTACCCTAAAAATCAAACAGTTTAACAACCAGCTAATTTTTTAATTATGGGGAAATATGAGCAGCAGACACCCATGTCCTCCCCATGCTACCTGTGGAGAAACCATGAAGCCATCCCAGACTTTCCCCTATAGTCACCAAATCCACGTCTCCACTGTTGTGATATATACATGTGTTGTGATTATATTTTTTAAATTCTGGATTTTTGGTGCTTTTCAGTTTAGTTATTTTTGGAGGGCAGGAATGAAGCAAGCTGGAAAACAATACATTAATAAATATTTTGAATATTTTTTAAAGATGTGAGCTCATCTACTTTAATATGACACTAAAGGAATGTTCTGGTAATTTTTTCCAGGTCAAATGGAGCTTTCACAGAACGCTGGTCATCTGATGACACCACCCATTTCTCCAGCCATGGCAAGCCGAGGAAGTGTCATTAACCAAGGACCAATGGCAGGGAGGCCCCCAAGTGTGGGCCCAGTACTGTCAGCTCCATCACACTGCTCCACATACCCAGAGCCCGTTTATCCTACTCTCCCTCAAGCCAACCATGACTTTTATAGCACCAGCTCTAACTACCAGACTGTGTTTAGGGCGCAGCCCCACCCCACATCAGGACTCTATCCTCATCACACCGAGCATGGTCGATGCATGGCTTGGACTGAACAGCAGCTTTCAAGAGACTTCTTCAGTGGCAGCTGTGCGGGGTCTCCATATAACTCCCGGCCACCGTCTAGCTATGGCCCATCCCTGCAAGCCCAGGATTCACACAATATGCAGTTTTTAAATACAGGAAGCTTCAATTTCTTGAGCAACACAGGAGCTGCCAGCTGCCAAGGAGCAACACTGCCTCCTAATTCACCAAATGGTATTGATATTTAAAAGAATTTTTCTTGGTTTTTGAGATGGCAATGAGGCAAAATCAGACATTGCGTTCCACCTCTGCTGACTAGCATGTCCTTTCATTTAAGGCTTCCAAAGATCATGGAATCTTAGACATTTGGAGCTGATTTCTGTCACATACATATATATTTCCTAATTTTTGTGGCTTTCCTAAAGTTGCCCTTCTTCTTCTTCTTCTTCTTTTTTTTTTTTTTGAGACAGGCTCTTGTGCTATAGCCCATGCTGGAGTTCTTGGCAGGATCATGATTCACTGCAGCCTCAAACCCCTAGTTCAAGCAATCCTCCTATCTCAGCTTCCCAAGTAGCTGGGACTACAGGCATGCATCACCATCCCTGTCTAAATTTTAAATTTTTTCTAGAGACAAAGTCTCATTATGTTTGCCCAGGCTGGTCTCAAACTACTGACTTTAGGCAGTCCTCTCTCCTTGGCTTCCTAAAATGCTGAGGTGCCTCCCAAAGGTGTGAGCCACCATCCCTGGCCTAAAGCTGTCCTCCTAAATGCCGCATATGTTAAAAAAAAAAGATAGTTAAATCATATGTTTGAGACCTACCTTAATAGCCCCAAAGAAGAATTTTCTGTCTTTTGAAAACATTTTTAGTGGATAATATTTCTTCCTGATAACTAAAAGCAGATTTTAAAGATTGGGACCAAAACAGACCAATAAAAATTGGAAGTTAAGGGAACTAGAGAGACATGTGACCTTGAGTCACCAAAATAGGCTTTGTGTGTAGGCTTCTTTGGTGTCTTTCTCCTAAGCATAGGCCAGTCTTTGTCTCCCCTAAACATGCATCTATACATGAAAGTAGTATTTTTGTGACAGATGATAGTGCTTTTTTCTTTCTTCATAGGTAGATCTTGTTAATTTAGATAAGGGAAATCTGACAGAAGTGCAATCTGGTCTTAAAGTTAATATAATTCTTATGTATTAAATTATGTATTATACTATAATTATTGTATTAAATTATGTATGATGCTACAATTCTTATATATTAAAAAACACAAAAAGCACAGAAAACCTTACCCATATACAAGCACAAATACAGTTCTGTAGCATGTATGGATACACATGTAATACTTACAGTTTGATATCTTTAGGACATCACCTAATTACTTTGTCACTTTTTTCCTTCCTGAAAGTTCTTTGTAGTAAGTTAACAGCAAATTCTCAACATTTTCTGTTACAGGATACTATGGAAGCAACATAAACTACCCAGAGTCTCACAGGCTCGGATCAATGGTGAATCAGCACGTTTCTGTCATCAGCAGCGTTCGCTCACTGCCCCCCTACAGTGACATCCACGATCCACTTAACATTTTAGATGACAGTGGTAGAAAACAGACCAGCTCGTTTTACACAGACACATCATCTCCAGTTGCATGTCGAACTCCAGTTCTAGGTAAATTATTTTAGTAGTTCTTGAAAACATTTTAAGAAGTCGTTAACCTCAGGTATGCAACATTACTTGAGGGAGATCTGCTGAGATGAACTGAGCAAGCATGTTCCCAGGGTTGATTTATTACTTTGGATCTAAAGTTATATTTTTTGTATCTGACTACACAGTTAGTAACAGTTTTTCATTTCTTATTCTGTATATCTCTATTACGCAACCTACTTCTAGATCTGTTACTTTTTACAAAAAAATAGCTGGTATCTATTAAGTATGCAAAAAATTAATATGACCTGTCAAATGCAGTCTAAAACTGTAAGTTTTAAAAGGGCAGTAATAATATCTTTTTCTCACTCTTGATTAGTGTTGGACCCAGTTGTAGTGCCAAGAGATATCTTTAGGCATCATGATCTCCATCAGTATCCAAAAATCACTCCAAGATTTAAAAAAACTGGTGTGTTGTGATGGGTGCTACTAGCATTTTCTCATTCTTATGTAAAATGTGATTCAACACCTCTGTAGAAAATGTTGCTATTTTTATTGCTCTCTAACATATCATGTAAGTAAAAATAAGAAAAACATGTGCTTGCCATGAAGCCTCCGGCAATCTTCTTCCAACCAGGTTACATTTTTTAATCCTCGTCTATGAAGAAATTCTGCAATAATAATTAGTATGTTATTAGTAATAACATAGATTTAGTCACTAGATTTAGTTTCTAAAAATGCTAATAAGATTTCACAGGGCAAGTATATATTCACTAAGTTATCAAGGCAGAGTGTTAATATTTATATGAGATGGTTACAATCTTCCAATGAAATTGATTTCAGACTAGCGTAAGTAGAGGGCATTGACACACAACCAGAGCATAAGGGAAAATGAAATCAATTTCATCTCTCCTCACTCAGTGTACCTTTCCAATAATTCAATAGGAAGTACTCCTTCTCTTCCTGTCACTGTCACACATGCTCCCTGAGCAGAATCTAGCAGCTCATCTTCTGCTATCTGCAAATGGTCATTGCTTCTAGGTTACTCTAATGAGCAGAAAATTCCACTTCAGGAAGTTTTCTCGCCATGAGACTAAAATGTACTGTGTTGCTGTTGTTACTGTTAGTTCTGTTTACTTGAAGAGATAGTGGAAGCTTTGACGAAACATAGGTTAAGAGTAGGGTGGAGTCTAAGCTTTAGTTTATCAGAGCTGACTTACAAGTAGATTGCAAATTGTGCTGCAGGGTAAAATGAGGGGATAGAATAAATGGATAAGTAGTGCAAGGAGAATTGAGTTCAACTGTTTCTTAATTATAAAGCTTGGACAGAGAGCATGTCATGTCAGCAATAAGAAGGCAGCAACCATATATGAGGGAAATACAGAGCTAGTGAGTCAGTTAGTGAATTTTATTGAGAACCTACTAGGAGCCAGACTCCATTCTAGATGTGAGGATATGGTGGTGATCAGGCCATAGTTCTTGCCTGTAAGAAGTTTACATTCTAGTAGAGGGACAGTAAGGCAATAAATATATGAGCAAGTGCATTAAAAAGATAATGCCAAGTACTCTGAACCTGATTAAATAGCGTAAAATGACAGATAGTAAAGGAGGAGCTGCTTTTGGTAGGACAGCTGAGAAAGGAATCCTGAGGCAGAAACATCTGAGTTGAAATCTGAGTGATGAGAAGGAGGCAAAGATGTGAATATCTGAGGGAGGAGTTCCAGGCAGAAGAAACAGTGAATGCAGAACCGCTGAAATCAGAATAAGTTTGAAAAAATCAATGGGCAGAGAGCAGGCCAGTGTGTCTTAAGCTTGTTGAATGAAGGAGAGAGTAGAGTGAAATAAATAAACAATCAGGGGCCCATCTACATAGGGTAAGATGCTTGGATCATGTTCCAAGGGTATGGGAAGCCACTATGGCATTTGAGACGAGTGAAAGTTTCATCTACTCTTCAGCAATATCATTCTGGCTGCTCTCAGGAGGGTGAGTGGGTGAGACAAAGGTGGAGATCATGGGACCAGTCAGGAGGCTGCTGTGTTGGTCCAGGAGAGAAAAGATGGTGGTTTGAACTACAACCATGAAAGTGCAGATGGAAAGAGGAGGTAGATTGGGGAATATATATTGGTGGTAGCACTTAAGTTGAAATTGAGTTTTCTTTGTTAAATATGTAGAGCAAATAATTTCTGGGAGACTAGCAAGTGGGAATAAATGGAAGAAAAGACGATTGCTCTGGTAAACCATACAGACTCAAATTTAGAATAGGTTTGTGTGCTAAGTGCAAAAATAAATACAGGGAATTAAAATGAGTGGCATTTGCAGAGAAAAGAAAATGTCAATCAATTTTCAGTTGCTGATTATATTTTCCCTTACAGCTTCCAGTTTGCAAACCCCAATTCCTTCTTCCTCATCCCAGTGTATGTATGGAACTTCCAACCAGTATCCAGCTCAAGAAACCCTGGACTCCCATGGAACAAGCAGTAGAGAAATGGTGTCTTCTTTACCACCTATCAACACTGTGTTCATGGGAACAGCAGCTGGAGGCACTTAAACCACCAATGTGGGAGGGGGTGCTAAAACTTTAAAAAAAATCTCTGCTGTGCAAATATCATTATTCACTGAGACTTCCACAAGAGTAAAGAAAAATGAATATGCAGTGGCTGACATTGTTATTAAGTCACTGGTACTATGGACAACTCCATAGTGAATGCAGATACTTGCAGAGTTTGTCATGCACACTAAGAGTTTAAAATGTGAGCTCATTATTAATCATAGTTTCAAAATTATCAAATAAAACCAGTGAAGATTTGAAGATGCAAACATTTCAGCTATGAAGATTTATATTTCATTTTCTAATTTATTTAACATCTGTGTGACTTTTTATCTTTGGTTTCTTTTAAAAAGTATATTTAATGCCTTTACAATACCTTTAATTTATTAGGATCTCAGAATCATTGTTTACTATCCCTTATTTGACAAAAAGTCAAATGTGTATGTTCTACCTCCAATGGAAATGTTTACAAGGTCAAGACTTAATTCAATTCAGCCAAGACCAAAGTTGCTTGACTTTCAATTCCTGTGCATTAGTGTGATGATTTCTGTCACATAGCAGCATTCCGATTCTATGTAACTGAATGGAGATGATAAGTGCTTTTCTCTCTTTATTTAAAAAAGATTAAAAGAAATAAAAGAAATAATGTATGGAAATATTTTCAAAGGCTTGGTGCTCTTGAGGCTGGTACTGTTTCTGAAGAATGCTGGGGATTTACTCTTTAATCTCAGCTCCTTTCGATATGATATTAAGGAGTAAAGTAGTTTGGTTAAACACTATAATTTAAAAACATTTGCATATCATATCCATGCCTGTACATATAAAGAAATTGTGAATTGTAGACTATTTGAACCTTTTCAGATTTAGAAGCAGTCTTTTACCAAGTACTTTCTTATACATTGAAAGTAAATGAGTGTTCAGGGATTAGCTAGATGAAAGCCTAATTCAGAAGTGAAGGAATCGTTACATATAAATTAATACAATTTGATAACACTATCTTTCTAGCTCTGTTTCTTTTTCTTTTCCATATGTCTTCACTGAAAGGTCTGTTGTAAAGTTCCTGGCCTGTGGTAGGAGACTTCCATAAACTTTACAGGTTTCTCCTATAGTCTTATGACAAGCCTCATATTATTTGTATTAAGGATTAGGTTACACTATAAACCCCAGGTACGTCATAAAAGGATCTATAAGCCCCAGATACTCATTATACATCATGATGGAATTTGGTAAAACAAACTGTGGAATTTTTTTCAGCAAGCAATAAACAATTATCTGTGGACCTGTCAGAGTATTGCTACCATTTGCTTAGTTGTATGTTCAATGGTATGCAGTTTATAATTTAATTAATTGAACAAAAATGACTGTAGCAGTAACAAATCACGAAGAATAGCAAATTAAATGTTCTATTCTTTGATCTAGAAATATTGTAGAAATACAGAGGAGAAAATTAATAAGGACTTGGAATTAAGTAATAAACAAAACAGCTTTAAAAAGCATCTGGCCATAAGTCTCGAAAGTTAACCAAAATTTTAATGTATACTAATTAAATATATGTTCAGCCTCTATGTGTCAGACACTTCATTATATAACAACATGGAAGATACAAAGATGGGAAAGACTGTCATACCTTATACATTTTTGTGTAACAATGAAGGGGTAATGTGATGATATAAAATAGAAGCTCCTAGAGGAATTTTGAGTAGAAAAGCAACGTGGGGAAAGCGATGTTTAGGGAATATCTAACACTAGTTGGAGAGAGGGGCTGAATTGGATAGTGGAGAAATTAGTCTGAACAGGGGGCTATTTGGAGGCTGTTTCTCTCGTCTAGATGTCCAGTGGATAAGCACAGAGAATACTTGGAAGCAGAGGGAATGAGATCAGGGAGAGAGAGAGAAGCATCATTTCAAAAGAATGTATTTAAGGATTTTCTCTAACCCTGTTTGCACAGGATTTCCCTACCCTATTTGTAAAGCACTGCAGTGTAAATAATTTGCCATATATTGATGCCCTCTTTGTACATGAGAGAAAATGACCCAGAGCAGGGAGAAGCTTACAAGACATGTGAACAGCATCTCTGGGTCTCATTTGCACCTGGCTGATAACAAGGTGCTCAATCTTGACGTCAAGAGACAGATGACTAACTTGCTCTTTGCGCCAGGCAGTGGGACTTGAGTTTATCTCTGTTAAATGCATAACAGTGTTTCTCCATTCAGGCACTATTGGCTTTCAGGCAGGACAGTTCTTTTATCTCACTGTTCTGCATATTGCACAAGATTTATATCCCTGGCTCTCAAACACTAAATCTCGATAGAACTCCCTTTCCCAGTCATTGTGACAACCAAAAACACCTCACATTTTTTCAAATGCCTCTGGAGAGGCAGTGCTAGTTCTGCATGAATTAAAGGTGACAACATCTTTAATTTTACCTAGACGGAGCATGAGACAACATAATACCTCTCTGCCCTTCAGTTACGCTCGTCATTTAAAAATGGTTTCCTTCATGGATCTAAGCCTGGGTGCTCAAGGCATTTTCTGATATTCTCGTTAATTTTAATAGGTTAAAGGATCTTGCCTAGCATTTTAGTGTTTCTGTTTCCAAAAGCAAGAATATTATTCCTCAAGTAGTTTTTAGAAGTTGTGAAGTATGAATTATAAAGTGGCCTGTTTCAGCTAATGCTTATGTGAAATGCAAAATTAAGGTTAGAAATCAGAATTCAAAAAATGCTTGGTTTATAATTCAATTCTTTTATTTTCTTTTTCAATTTTTTAACTTTTTGTAGAGATGGGGGTCTCTCTATGTTACCCAGATGGGTCCTGAACTCCCGGGCTCAAGTGATCCTCCTGCCTCACAAAGTGCTGGGATTACAGGCATAAGCCACCGTACCAGACCTATAACTCAGTCCTCGAGTAGTATTTTTCAAATCTTATGTTATGGTGTGGTGGCTGCTATAGATAAAAGACCTATTGACAAATGAATACTCCAGTTAACTCAGTAGATTTTTTTTTTTTTTTTTTTTTAGACGGGGTCTCACTGTCACCCGGCTCGAGTGCAGTGGGCGATCACAGCTCACTGCAACCTAGACTTCCTAGGCTCAAGTGATCCTCCCAAAACTCCTGAGCTCAAATGACCCCCCTGCCTCAGCCTCCTGAAGTTCTGGGATTACAGGTATGAGCCACCTCAATCCTGGCTTCAGTAAATTCTTAATAGAATTTAGAGACCAAGAACCTGTTTTACAACAACTTAAAACCCAGCTATGTCATTAACATACAATCACATATCACAATGGACCTGGTTTATTTTCCTCTCTGCAGGTAGTGTTGCACTAAGAAAAATTAGAACTCTCATCAGTTATATGTTCCCAAGTATGCTTTCAGGTCAGAATGTTTAAACAAGAATTTAAGCTAAATTCCCATTATAGTTGTCATGTAAAAGCCTTTCTCTTTGTTCCCCTTTCAAAGAAGAATCTAGGAGACTCTCAAGGTCTAACATGCCCAGAGCCTATTTTGGAACTGGAGAGGGGATGATTATCACAACACCTAAACAGGGAAGGCACACTGGCATTTAGTGCCAGGACCATGCATGTGAATCTCCTGCAATGTGTGGGTCAGATTTGCACAAAGAGGAATTGTCTTACTTCAAAAGCCAATAGCGCTTCTATAAGGAAATGAAGGCAGACTGGTAGGCTATGAGGTGGTTGCCACAAAACTTTGCCCAATAATGACACTTCATGTTATCTAACATCTAACTAATCCAATCAGATAATCTCAGATGCTCGTGAGGTTGCAGAGAAATAGCAACACTTTTACACTGTTGGGAAATTAGTTCGACCATTGTGGAAGACAGTGTGGCAATTCCTCAGAGACTTAGAACCAGAAATACCATTTGAGCCAGCAATCCTATTACTGGGTACATACCCAAAGGAATATAAATCATTCTATTATAAAGATACATGCGTATGTTCATTGCAGCACTATTCACAATAGCAAAGACGTGGAATCAACCCAAATGCTCATCAGTGATAGACTGGATAAAGAAAATGTGGTACATATACACCATGGAATACTGTGCAGCCATAAAAAGGAAAGAGATCATGTCCTTTGCAGGGACGTGGATGAAGCTGGAAGCCATTATACTTAGCAAACTAATGCAGGAAGAGAAAACCAAACACTGCATGTTATCGTGTATAAGTGGAAGCTGAACAATGAGAACACATGGACACAAGGAGGGGAACCACACTTTCTGGGGTCTGTTGGGGAAGGGCAAGGAATGGAGAGCATTAGGGAAAAGAGCTAATGCATGCTGGGCTTAATACCTAGGTGATGGGTTGATAGGTGCAACAAACCACCATGGCACACGTTTACCTATCTCACAAAACAGCATGTCCTGCAAATGTACCCTGGAACTTAAAAAAAAAAATTATTAAAAAAACCTCCTCAGGAACTGTGACTGCGAAACTCACACACACAGCCTAGAGAAAAAAACAGGCAGAAGAGTAAGGCTGGGAGAGGGAGACAGAGATAAGTAGAGGTAGAGAGAAGCTGAGTTGTGAGTAAGGCCCTGGGCAGCAATGGTTGGCCCCCTTTGGTTGGCCCCCTCTAATGGGACACTGAAATGACAGCCTCCCAGACCTGCAGTAGAAACCAGAGCTGCAGCTGTGCCATCTTGACCAATGATAATGCCCAGTTCTCTTCTGCCCACTTACTTGAGTTTGCCCTTGGAAACTTAAATGGACGTGGTCTTCGTATAGTCACTGCTTTAACTATACTACCAGGTATACTACAGTATGTTTCCTCTTCTGTAGAAAATCTTGAGAAATAATACATTAGTGGTTCACTGATTTTATTTTTCAACAAATAAATCTCTTCTCATACAAATGCAGTCCATTAAAATAGGACAAAAAATACTGTCAATTCTTGAAAGTCAGCCTAGGTAATGCATTTTCCTTCCTTACCCCTCCAAAAAGGAGACAAGGGAAGAGAGAGAGAGAGAGAGAGAGAGAGAGAGAGGAAGCAAGAGAAGGAAGGGAGGGGAATGAAAAGGAGGGGAGTGGAGGAGAGGGGGTAGGGGAGGAAAACCTTTGAGATACATCTTGTGAAACCCAAACTCAAAGTTCCAAATTTTTAAAAAGCAGGAGGCGAATGAGAGTGATATGTCTGAACTCCCTGGAAAGGGATATTACAGGGATTTCGGTTTCTTTATAACAGGGAGTGAAATTAATTGCCATACAAATGTTACAATAGCAGCTATGAGCTCTTGTAAGGCCTGGAGTAGTAAACTGTTCACGCTGTATTTTGAGGACAGATTTACAATCCAGGGTGAGATATAGAAATTTATACAAAAACCTTCCAGAAAAGTAAACAGTAGTGATTATGGCATACAGGACATTTTGTTCTTTGGGAAAGATAAGAAATGATGAATTTATATAAAAGGTTATTATACCATCTCATTCAATTATTGAATTTTAAATTAAATCCTTGAGTTGAGTTTGTAAATGGCAGAGAACACAACCTGTCTGTTTCAAAAGCACACTGATTAAATGAAAAGAAAATAAATTGTAGTTATTCCTTGATTATAGGCATTAGCAATGACTGGAAAAGATTGGTAGTTGTAAGCAGACTCTGAGGAATGATCTATTCACTAATTTTGAGAGATTTAACCGTAAAATAAGGTCTCTCTGTTCTTACTGATAAAAGGTTTTAATTAGTTCTCTAATATCAAAACCCTGTAAATACAGTTTGCTTTTCACTGATCTTGGCTATATAATACCATCATAGAAATGTTTTCAGTTATAAAAACAATTTATTTTCCAGAACAAGCAAAATCATTTTTTATTTAGTTTTTTAAAGAATCTAATCCAGCTGGAGAGATCCCTGATTTTTCCCAAATCTCTCTTTAAAAATGTATATTTTCAAAAATATTCATGTGAAGTTTATGAGGATAAAATTGACCCCTTGTTAGTTTGACCCTTTTACTTGTCATATGATGAGGTTGTAGTAGAAGACTCTGTCCATCCAATGGCATGGGAAGCTTTGGACATACAGATGTAAAATAACTCTAGATTCTTGTTCCTATTAAAAACATTATCTCACTATTTACAAATATTTCATTTGATATCAACATTTAAAATCTATCAGTTGCTTGAGTATTATTATTATTAATTTTTTTTTTTTTTGAGGCAGATTCTCACTCTGTCTCCCAGGCTGGAGTGCAGTGGTGCGATCTCGGCTCACTGCAAGCTCTGCCTCCCAGGTTCACGCCATTCTCCTGCCTCAGCCTCCTGAGTAGCTGGGACTACAGGCACCCGCCACCACACCCGGCTAATTTTTTTGTATTTTTGGTAGAGACGGGGTTTCACCATGTTAGCCAGGATGGTCTCGGTCTCCTGACCTCATGATCCACCTGCCTTGGCCTCCCAAAGTGCTGGGATTACAGGCGTGGGCCACCGTGCCTGGCCTATTTGCTTTCTTTTTAAAAAACGGAATTGGGCTGGACACAGTGGCTCATGCCTGTAATCCTATCATATTGTGAGGCTGAGGCAGGAGGATTGCTTGAGGCCAGGAGTTTGAGACTAGCCTGGGCAATATTAGTGAGACCTTGTCTCTACAAAAAATAAAAAAAGTCAGCCACATGCATACCTGTAGTTGAGCTACTCAGGAGGATGAGGCAGGATGATCACTTGAGCCCAGGAGGTCAAGGCTGCAGTGAGCCAATATTATGCCACTGCACTCCAGCCTGGGTGACAGAGCAAGACCCCCTCTCAAAACTAGACAAATAGCCGGGTGCGGCGGTTCACACCTATAATCCCAGCACTTTGGGAGACTGAATCAGGCAGATCACTTGAGGTTAGGGGTTCAAGACCAGCCTGGCAAACACTGTGAAACATAGTCCCTACTATAAAAATACAAAAATTAGCCGGCCCTGGTGGCGCCTGCAATCCCAGCTACTTGGGAGGCTGAGGTGGGAGGATTGCTTCAGCCCAGGAGGCAGAGATTGCAGTGAGCTGGGATTGTACCACTTCACTCCAGACTGGGCTTCAGAGTTAGACTGTCTCAAAAAATAATAAATAACAGAATTAGAAAAGCCAATGCATGAATATTGTAATGAGATAACGTTGTAGTGATCTCAGGTTGGTTAAGTTTTGTTAAGAAATTAATGTGTTGAAAGTTCCAAGAAATAGTCCCTTTTATCCCACATTTTAATGAATATGTCTGCTCACACTGGTGATAACAAGAACAGACAAGATTTCTTCCCTCATGAAGCTAATAGTTATGAGGGAGGGCAGACAATAAGCTAAACATTTACACAATTGATTACAGCTAAGAAATAATTAATTGAAAGTGTGAAAAGTAAAGGCTGCTGAGAGAAATGATAACAAGAGTTAGGCTCATGGAGGTGTGTGCAGGGCAAGGTATAGGGCGGGGATAGCTGGTCAGGGAAGCTTCTTGGAAGAAGCAATGTCCAATCTGAGACCTGAAGCATGAGTAGGAAGTGGGTGGTGACGGGGAGAAACTTTCTGGTGGAGAGAGAGTGGTGGTGAGCAGCAGAACCGCTTGTCCAGGATAGGAATCCAACATGTGAGGAACTAAAGACTGGTCATCAAAGTTGAAAAGATGTGGCAGATCACAGAGAGCTAGGGAGAGTGGCCAGAAAGAGTCGGGAGAGCGACTACTGAGGCTTTCAAATTTTAATGGTGATCTTAGCGATTTGTTGATAATGTGAGAAACTTGTGTGATTGTGAAGATCTATAAAGAATTAGAAGAGGCTGGTAAGAATGCCTAACTGAGATTTTTATAAACTCTGAAATGCTGAAACATTTTCATGATGAGAACAGCCTTGCTCTCCTAGACTTCACAGTTAAAAATTGTTTAATAGGCTGTAAGTCCCTTTTATGTGTCCAAAGACAACACATAATCAAGAAAATTAATCTCATGAGTTTTTTTGTGGAGGTTTCAAGTTGGATCTCTTTTTAAAATGATTTCAGCCAATATAAACAAGTTTTAGTAGAATTTTCTATTCTTTTCCCCTACAAACTTAATCCCAGACATCCTTTCTTGAAAAACACACTTAGATAACAAGGAAAAAGTATGTGAATTCTTTTAAATGGCGTTTTCCTTTATTTCTGGCGTGATTGATTTTAACCCTAAAATTGAAGAGAACTAAAGGTGAAGAGGTCAAAACCAAGATTTTTCAGTGTGATGTGGTGACTTGACCTCCTTTCTCAAAATACATGTCATAGAGCCTCCAAGTAAGATTTGGGTGAGAAACACACTTACAGAAGTGAAAAATTAACTACCCAATATGATACCTGCTCTAATGTAAAGAGAAACCATTGTTTTTATTAGTTAAAAAGAAGGGTGGAGTTCTTACTAATCAATAGTCAGAATAAGGGTCAGAGATTTACAGCCTTCAAGCATCTTTAAACACACCGAGGCAAATATGAGCTTTGTGGGCGGTTTGTTAATCAAGTTTTGTCATTTGGCTTTGTGTACTTTAGCTTATTAATGCTTTACACATGACCTCTATGAAAAAATAAAGCTTTTCATGTTTTTTCATGTAATATTTTTACATTAAAAATAGCAACATTTCTTGCCTGTGAATTTCAGGGGTAATATATGTGTACTATCTGCTACCCCTCCCTGCCACACACATGCTGTTTTCCACTCGTTTCTTATTGTCTGGTCCCCTGTACAATGTATTGTGCCCATTTTGACTTTCTTCTCCCCAAAGGAAGATTCACCTAGAAGATGTGCGTGAAGGTGATACCTGATGTCAACATTTTTACAGGAAGCAGGATATTCAGTTGCCTGGGGAATTTGAGACACTTGGACATCAAGCCAGCAGAACAAAGTCTTCTGGGGGGGAACATTGAACCTCGGATGAAAGATAACCCCTTAGCATATCAGTGGTTCTCTTACATACTGATGTTCCCCAGGGAGTATATGGGAACAGTTGCCAAGAACGAACTAATTAATCCTAGAAACCAGAAAGAATTGCTTGTCTTTGGCCCATGCTTCAGTGCTAGCTGGCTTGACCTAGTGAAAGTCCAATATAGCTTTTCTTGGGCTCCTTGATTTGAGAGTCAGATGGGGGTGCAACAGGCACTAAGATGTGTCAGGATGACGTAGGCAAGTCTCAAGCTTTCCCACGAAAGACATCTCTCCAAGATTCCCGTACTCATCTCTGTGTCATAGCATTGAAGTGGCTATTCAAGTTTCTATTAAAATATAAAGACAGAATTAGCTAAAATATGATTTTAGAGACCAAATATGTATAATTTTAAAACTCTTACCACAGAGTCAGACGGATCTGTGTTTTTAACCACATTATTTGTGTGACGATTTAGATAACTTCTCAGAGAACCATTTTTCTCATCTGTAAAATGGGTTTAATAACAGTATTTATCAAAGAAGGTTTTTGTGAGAATTAATTAAGCCATATAGCATGATGGTTCTTGACACGTTGTACAGGCTTAATAAACAGCAATGGTTGCTAATTATCATTATTATTCTTCAAATCCCATGAAATCAGTAACAGTAGTAAAAGCAATGCAGACTGTTCTTTTATGTCTTTATGTGTAACATGAACTACTCTATTGCTAGAGTTGTCTAGTAAGATAACGTAGGCCAGTGCCAATTAAATAAGAATTTATTATGTAAAAGTAAAGGGAAAAAAGCAAAATGTAGTAAATCATTAACTACTCCAATGTGGTTTCATAGAGGTGATACTCATGGGGTAACAATATGGTCTGAATTGTTAGATACGAAAATAAGATTACGAGCAATATTTTAAAACAATTTGTTTTTATACATATATTACTGGTTTCATACAATCATACAAATTCTTTCTCTATTAATCAGTAATTCTAGCAGGAGAATTGTCAATGTTTATTTCAGTCTAATTGTATTTGTTTTCACAGACCTGCAATAAAGTCATAAAAACATGAAACTTGTCTGTGAAAATTTCTATTATAAAAAAGTATTTTTCATGGATTAATTTTTCTTCCTTAAAAGTCATTTAAATTAATAGTTCTACAAGCATATGTGATTAAATTTATAACAAAAAATTATTAATGAATTGGACATTTCTAATGCCTTCATAACTGCTTAGGGGCAAGGTGCTCTCTGATCTCTTCCTTATTAAGGCAAACCTTCACCCTAGTCAAAAGGCCAGTCCCAAGCCACTAAGCTGTACACCCAACTGTCAATTGAAAACCTCCCCCAAAATGTCCCCCAGGCCTGTGAAGTTCAGTGTTTACAGGCTTGGAGCCATTTGCTTCATTCTTATTGTATTCTGACCATGTACTTCTCTCCTTGTTATAGTGCTACAAAAGCCAGAAACCTGGGAATTATCCTAAATGCTCCCTCATTGCCCCCTCTTCTGCTCAATCTTTCCTTCTAATTTCTTCCTGAGCCCTCTCATTCTCTTTATCTTCGTGTACAACCCAGTGCAAACTCTTCTTGTCAGGACTGTGATATTAGCCCAATTCAATCAGTTTCTCCATCGTATCCGGAGAGATCTTTCTTAAATACAAACTACACCTCTGCTCAAGATTCCTCACCTGCTCCTCTTTGACCTCAGAATGAGGCCCACTCTCGTCTATATGAGTCTAAGGTTTTTCCCTTTTCCTGCCTGGAGCTAGTATTGATCATTATAATGTATACGCTTTTGAGGACTTTATCTGCAATTGGAAGGCTTACAGAATTTTTAGATGGCAAAAATAATCACTGTAGGTACTGGAATTTCCTTTATGTTTTGTTGTCAGAGTAGAAAGTGTAGGAATATAATGATAAAGGATCAATAGAGATGAAATTGCTTATAAAAATCAATAGCTTTAATGGCTTTAAATATTTCAGGACATTAGCATTTGACACAAACAACGTTGAAAGAAACCTTATTTAATGGACGTTTCTGGCTCAATTCTCAGTCTCTTTAGTGTGTGACAAAGTGATATTGAAAAGCTGAGGAAATACCTTGATAGACCCCCATAACATAAAGGCATATTGAGACCTAATTGAGGCAAAGGCTGAGATAAGAAAATTAGTACACAGGAATTTAATAAACTCTTTCTTCTGCCCCTCTTGTGCTTGGCTGATTTTTTAATCTTCCGGTATAGGTGTCTCGTTCCCAAAGAAGTCTCTCCTGAAACTAAACTCCAGGTTAGTGTTCCTCCCATAAGCTCCCATTAGGTCCTTATGCTATGCATAACATGGCACTTATGCTATGCTATTTTTCTGTATCCTGAACTAGACTATATGCCCTGGGATGGTTGAGGCAATTTTCAGGTTTATTGATATAATCCTGCCATAAATACATGATTAATTAAAATTGCATGTAAACACCTTTAAACTCAGAGTAAGAGTAGTCACCTTTGGGTTCATCACTCAAGATGCTGTGCACCAAATAACATCTCAAGGCCGGAGACAGTCTGGACAACAATCATTGTCATCTAACAGGACCAGAATTGCACGAAGTATAGAAACTTACGGAGGCTGGACTTGCCATGGCATAATTACCAATCTAAAACTTTCCTTGGGGAAGAAAATTGTGTTAGATATGCACGTAAATTTTGTCTACTTACTTTTTGTCTTTAGATTTGATTTTATTTTGAATCAAGGGCAGGGTTGAAACACAAGGGGGTTCTAAGAACTAATGTCTAGTTATTTATTTTCATAGACTATGCTCTCAGCAAATATTGATTAATACACTAATTGTTTGATTGATTGATTGGGGAGACCTGGAAAATGCCTTTGTAAGTCATGGAACCCAAGTGTACATCCTAAATAAATGATTGTACTTTTGCTCAAGGAGACAGATGATAGGATATTCACTGTAGCATTATTTCTCAGAGCAAAAAATTAGAACATCTTAAATGACCATCAACAGATGGAAGGATTTTCAAAATGAGTAAGTATTCATACAATGGAATACTATACTTGAGGCAAAATTAGTGAAATCTCTACATATTAGGAAAAAATTTTGAAAAGATCATGTTAAGTGGAAGTCAAGTTCAAAAGATTAAAGTCCAGCATGTATATAAAGTTAAAAATAAAACCATAAATAAAACTATGATTTATAAACATACACATGTGGTGAAAATATAAATATGTGATTGGGAGGTATGTATAGTTATACGTATTATTTTCAGTATATGATTACCTTTGGGAAAGGAGGCGGGGGATGAGATTGGATGAGGGTCCATTTGTATGTGAAAGACTTGGTTTCATTTTTAAAAAGATGCAAAGCAACTATAACAAAATGTTACATACTTGTTCAAGTACAATGATGGATACATTGATGTCTATTATATTTTTCTGTGTACTTTTGGTAACTTAAAATATTTCATAATGATTTATTAAGGTAAAATAAAAATAAGCCATAAGAAAAGAGATCCTATTCAGTTTCAAAAATTCAAACATAATTTACCCATTGATATTAGTTGAACAGTACAGCAGTAAGTGGAGTAAAATATATGCTATTGAAGTTAAGGGGTTATTTAAGTCTCGTTAGCAAACATTTATAGCTCCAGGGAGGGTAATTAGGCAGTAATAAATGTTTTGTTAGAGAAGATGGAGAAGACTGTTTTTCCTTTGACAAAATAAATATTTTTTCTAACTATAATACAAAAGCAAAAGATGCTCAGAAATGCATAAACTGACCTCTCATAAGTAAAAACTATAAAACATAATTTTACACACGTACACATGTAAGCCTATGTGCACATATGATTTAACAACATGATTCTATGCATATTGGTTTACACTTATGTATTATATATGATCCTTTTTTTCTATATTAATTAGCTTACTTTGACAGAAAATTTTGGTAGCTGTGTAGAGTTTCTAAATATGAATATTTATAACTTACTTAACCAATTCCCTACTGTTGGATATTTAAGTGGTTTCTAGACTTAAAAATACATAAATGTAGTGATTTCCTGTTTCATTGGAAATAATATGGTTTAGAAGATCCTTCAATCCCCACATTTTATTTATTGAGCCCCAACATATAAATACACAGAGTTGATTTTTTTTAACTTAAGGAGTCATCCAGGTGATGAGCTAAATTTTTTTATGTATTTTCAGCATGTCTTATGTCCAGGAGACAAAACCACCATAACACCCTGGCCACCTATTAGCATGTCTGGAAGCTGGCATCCCTAGGGTAGGACTACATCCCCACAGTGATTTTTTTCTGCCTACTTTGGAGATAGGGAAAAGGGTTGCCACACTGAAACTGTTCAAAGTGAAATTCTTATGGGATGATTAAATTGTTTAAATATTCTTAAATGGGAATTCTTTCCAAAATACTAATAATATTGATCAATGGATGTATTCTTTTAGTCCTCACAACAACTCTATTAATATATTTCTATTCATGATGAATGTCAGGAGAACATGCTTTGTGATCGTTTCAGGGTAGACATAGCAAAATAACCTTGTTGGCCTAAATTTGCCCCCCCCCCCAAAAAAAAAGACCTTTTGAAAGATGAACATCCATTTGCACTCAAATTAACTATGGGCATATCTTTGGAGACAGGTAGATGCGTGAGTATATGGCAAAGGTCTAGGTAAGAGATGATGAACACAATGCACAATGGAGAACATGAGCAAGTAAAATTTAAGTGAGGGGAAATACCATTAAGCAACCATGCTTAGTGAAATTCAGGCACTATGGAGGTCATTATTTGATCCACTATCAAGGGCAATGTCACAATTCATTCTTTCAAGTTCAGTTAATATTGATGAGGTATAAACACATGGCTTCCTCCCTTGAAATTATTTCTCCATGTAAACACACCTCTCAATAGCCTAGCAACTCATCTGCCTTCTGCTTTCAAAGCTAGATTTATCATGCATTCCCTTAGATAAAAGGAATGGTTCAGACACATCTTCAACATCCCTGCCCAAGGTATAAAATCCAAATTTCCGCTCATGGTCGGTGCAAATAACCTTCAACAAGCAAATACTTTTCTAAGTTATATTAAGGAGAAAACCTACAGAAAAACCTACTTGAACTGGTTTTTCTGAGGCAGGTTCCTGTGTTTGCGTTTGCTGCTGAAGTACAAATAACTCATAGGAGGAAACCCTATGTAACACATAAAATCTGTATGTATTGCCTGGAATCCCTTGGGCCATTATAATTTTTGTAATCAGTGAAGATGATACTGCAATACTGCAGGTAAAAGACGGTTAAGGCTTCAACTCTTGTTGTGATGAATTTGATAGGTTTAAAATACATAATAATTGAATGCTGAGGAGGGAAATGGTAGTTAAGAGAGACGGGAGAGAAAAGAGCTGATCTGGAGACTAGGTATGTGGTGAGGCCGATAATTGAGAAAGAACTATAGGAAATGTAGTCCTTCTGTCGGAGACATTCTGGTGAAGAGTGACAAGAGACATAATGATTTCACACAGTTTTGTGGTTTCTTTGAGGTCATGCCTGGACTGGCTTATTTCCAGTCTGGAACTCAGGGGAACTATAAAGGTTGAAAGCATGCACTTGATGGTCATTAAGATAAGGTGTTAGTTAAAACTGTAAGTGGTAAAGTTCTTTGCCTAGGGAGAGTACATAGACTGGCCAGAGCGGTGAACCAAAAGAAGATCCCTGAGAAACTTTTCTCTTTAAAGAGGAGATGCAGAGAAGGCATCCTTACAGAGACTGAGGGCCAGAACTGGGAGAAGAAAAAGAGGACAGTTGTAACTTGAAGTCAAGTATGTGGAGAGTTTCAAAAATATGTGCTGGTCAATAGTGGTAAACAAAACATAGATGCTCCATAAAAGGTTTGAAAAATATCTATTAGGCTTGGCAATATAAAGATTGATGGGCTTTGCTAGGGCAGTTTCAGCAAAAGCCATTTTGTATGAGTTTGGATTACTCAATCCAAATGTATGCAAATTTAAATGTAAATAGGAAGTGAGAAAAGGTAGACAAATGAGTATAGAACACTCGTTAAAAACTTTTTCTGAACTTCTTGCACTTAAGAACATGGGCTACGGGGCTAAGAGAGGGATGTTTTATTTTGTTTTTTGACTGGAAGAAATTTAAGCATGCTTATGAACTACAGAGAAACAACTGGCAGAGGAAGGCATTGAAGGTATAAGAGAGACAGAGGTAGTGGATGGACTGACAGACAGGAAACAGTATCCCTTGGTTGCATCAGCAGGACTTGCTAATATTTTTCTTCTCACTGCCTTCCCATGGCACTCTCTATTCACATGCTATTCACCATCTATTCCACCAGATTCCTTGGTAGCATCTGCAACATTACTTATCCATTTATGAGCCTTATTCTTCCAAGCCCTCTCTCAAAATCCTTGAGGAAGAAAAACGGGATAGCCTTGGTGATTGGTGAGTGAAAGCAGAATCTACACCAGAAGTATTTCTCTATTTGGTTGTGTGCTTTTTAATTGCTATATCGGCAATCAAATGACCTAATCAGTTGTGTATCCCCCTTATGATTTGGTATTCCTTGTCCAAAAGCAAGCCCTGTTATTAAAGTGAAACAGCCACAAAAATCTTCATAAGGTGGAGATTTCTACAAAATTCAAGTTATGCACACATCTCATAAAATTTTCTGACTGCCTGCATTGAATTAGGGGAGGTTTAAGGTCACTGTACTATACACATGTATACAGAGAACACACAAAGATATATTACTTTTCTGGTGAAGCAGGAAGTTCTGATATAGCAATAAGGCACAGAGACATTTAGGCTAGTCTAAAGGTAGATCTTACGTTTTCGGTTTTTTAATTACCTAGTGAAATGCACAATAGATACACTTTCTCCATTGCTAACCCCCAGCCCACCTCTCAGATTCACTCCTATACCCCCAGGAGTAACCTGGAGGACTGAGGTTTAGAAATTCATGAAGGTGTCCTGCTATTACACGATCATTTTGATAAGCTGAAAGTTTAATGCTTTGTCATTTTAATTTCATTAGTGTATGTGAAATTTAAAATGGTCACAATGTGAAAATTGCATGAAAGCAGCCTTGTCAGAAGGACACGTGACTTCCTTAGATTACTCTGTTCTAGCTTTTCCTCATTCTTCAAATAATCATACTTTGTATCAATGAACATCTCCTTTTTTTTCTTTTCCCATCTTTGCCTCTTGAAGTTTATGGCTGATATGACAATTCTTTATCCTCTGCCCCCGCTCCACAGCCAACTATCGCTACCTTTCAACAGTCGTTCTAGAAGCCTTTTCTGAAATGATCCATCAAAATACCAACCAACAAGTATTGTTAAGCACTAGGGACTATTATTCTGAGGGGTGGGAACGTAGTTTATAGAGCCAACAGTCACTAGCAGCTTTGCTTCATTTTATTTTCTGGCACTTTTCTGTATAGAGAGCGTTACTAACATTTAAAATCTGAGTTCTGAGCCTCAGAAACAGTGCAAAGAATGAGACATGGGCAAGAAAGGTGCTTGTAGCATCAAAATGACCTGGAAGTTCATTGTTGTTTATAGTTTTTCACATCAGAAACTTGGATCTGATGTATTAACATCATTTGAATGACTTCTGTTTGAAAAATAGGATTCATAGAGACTCTAAGACACTATAAAAATTTACTTCAAGTGCAAAAAGAAGCATATTAGTAGAGCAAACACCTATGGAAACCTGAAATGAATTTCCTCTCTTGTCATTTTTCTTCACAAATGAAGAACCTTTGTCCTGGAAACGATGATTAGCATATAGCTACTGCAAAGTATATATGCATGTTTTGGAGTTTCTTGGCATAAAATTGAGATTTGTGTCCTCTCTTAAAATTTAAAGAAGAAAAAAAGAGAAACAAAATGACAAAAATAATGTAGTAGGACAAGAAAATAAAAAACAAAATAAGCAAACAAACAGCAAAAAGACAAGCTATGGATCTTTAGATGAAAAGAAATCAGCTAAGCACGCATTTCCATTCACAGAATGGCAGTTCCTACACATGCATATTCAAAGCAACTTTAAATTGTTCAGTTCCTATTGTAGCTACTCCCTTTATTTCTGTAGATTTTTTTTTTCTTGATGGTGGCACAGATGGACTCACAATTGGAGAGAATGTAAAAAGATTCTATTTAGCAGGTGAACTAGGAAAGCTGACCTACCTTCCTCTGGCTTGGTTGATCATTACCTTTGATCAAATAAAAGACCACATGTTCCAGCTGCCCTTATGCCCTGCTTACTGCAGTGAGAGAAAGAAGGGAGAGAAAAACAGAAAAATAGAAAGAAGACTTAGACAAGATAGATATTATGTAAATTTGCATATCATCTGAATGCAAGCATGTTTCATGTGTCCACATTCTTCATTAAAAAAACAATTAGATGAGTTGAAAACAGCTCACAATAAATTTGTTTACTCTTACTGTAAATGATAATCTCTTGTAACAAATTCAAACTTCTAAAATTAAAAATGTCATGCAATATGTTCATAGAAAAAAAAAGCTGGATGCTAAGATAGGCATGAGGAAGAAAAGAGTGAGCGGTGAAAAGAATGGATGTAGAAAGAGAGCCAGAGAGCAATTATTCTTCATGACTTCATATTGAAACCTTGAGGATTCAGATATGCAGAGATCCATACAACCACCTCTGCCGTCTGGCCATGTGTAGTAATGATAGAATTTGTGGATTTCTGGATGTACTTTGTGACTTTGGAAAATACTATGCTTTAAGGAGCATTAGATACTCAACAATATCTTCTTGTTTTCCATTTGAGCTTACTACAATTGGTAGATATTTGGATTTAGACAAGATATTACTAAAAGTGAACATTCAAAAAAATGAGTTTTTTGTTTTCCCAGAATGAATTTTAGAACTTAGTTCTCTTTTGAAACACATAGAAAGATATCTAAATGTGATAGAATATGAGGAGACAAATAACAAATTAAAATACATATCACATTTTTCTTAAAAATACTGTATGTAGTTTTTTTCTTGTTATAAGTAAGAATATGTGGAGAGGGGTAATTTGGTATCAAATTGTTGATAATGATTTTCCAGGGTGGGAAAATTACAGGGAACTTTCTGTGTAATGATTTCCTGTAATCATTAAATTTTGTTGACTACTATTTTTAATCAGAAAAAATTCTAAAACATTTTGTCTTGTAAGTTGTATTAGGAGTTGGTAATTAAAGTATAATTACAGTGGCTATCCTAGTCAATGTTGGATAATTTGCTAGTGACTAGGGGCTAATCTGCATTTGCTGGAGAATTCTGCTACTGAATAGGCCCTCTGAACTTGATGGCCTGTTTGAACTTGATGAATCACGTTTGAGAACAGATCTAACTCGAATACTTGCCTTGTTTTTAAGGAACTTCTTTGAATTATCCCATTTTACTGGTTTTAAATCAAACAGGAAATGATAGGCATATATTGGATGGTGACAGATATGCACTCAG
Organism: Hylobates moloch; assembly: GCF_009828535.3. NCBI lineage: Eukaryota > Metazoa > Chordata > Mammalia > Primates > Hylobatidae > Hylobates > Hylobates moloch. The sequence continues at coordinate 134,762,335 of NW_026652277.1, forward strand.
TAAATTTAAGAGTTATTGTTGTAATTGGCCAAAGCAAAATGAAAGTCAAAATATAGCAGAGTATTCGTACTTTTCCAAACCAGAATTAAAACCATAACTGTTTAATTTGAACAAGAAAAGGGTTTTGGAGACTGTATCTAATGGAGGTAAATATATAAACTTGGAATGTAGGAAGCTCTCAGTTCTGAATGACAAGAGGAGTGTTTGGAATGATGAAAGGTCATGAGAAGCCTGAAGACAGCCCTAGAATGATGTCACTCTGAGTATGAGATTGTCTGGGTCTCAAAGATAAGTATATCTTCTTTCAGTTTTTAAAGGAAAGTAAAGCTAAGTAAGAGATTTCATTTTATTCATTAACTTTAAGAGACAAAGACTAAGATTTTCAAGTCGAAGCCTGAAAAAAATGTGACTGGACAGAGATGTCATTTTGTTTGATGTTTCCAGGGCTGCTGAGACAGAGGGACTTGACCAGTGTGCAGTGTCCCGAAAGAAACATGAGGATAAAACTCAAAGTCTATTCTTCTGACATCAACAAAGTCATTTGCTGAATTCTGATAGCATAATTTCAAATTGTAAAGAGAAGGACTTTGTACCCCATGGTAACCTGAAACCATATGTATCTAGTAGTAAATATTACTTTAAGCTAAATTTGTTAAAATGGCATTTAATGGCCACAGGTATTCAGAAAAGTGAAATCAGAATCTCTTTCCTAAGTCACAGGGATAACAAAGATCAAAATGTGTTTTTAAGATTTGTATCACATCCTTGAAAGTTAACAATGTGATTATATTATTGCTGCTCACTTTCAAAAGCTGAAAGTGTTCTGGAGGAAAGTGGACATATTTGGCTGCTGCAATGTATCATTAGTCTCTCCAGCTACACCTAAAAAAGGAATCAATAAGACTTTCACATCATATACAATTGTTACTTAGCTGTTGCTGATAAATTTTGTCTTTCTCAGGGAGATTTTGTAACCTGGATAAATAGATGCCTTTCATTCATTCCACAGTTGCCTCATTTCTGTGACTTCTTGAAAGAAGCATATCCCATGTATACACTGAGATAGCTTTCAGTGTATACATGGCTAGATGATAGCATTTCTTTAGCATGGTATTGTCTGTAATCTGCTGTCTCCATGAAGAGCTTCTGCAACTGGCTTTGTCAAACAGTCAGACTGACATCAAAGCTGCGGCCTTTGTGAGCCGGCAGACTGGCAAGATGAGCACAGCCAGAGAACAATCGGTGGCTGAGGCACAGATGATGGGTTCCCCTGCTTCCTCTCACATCTGATTTACTTCATCTTATCAATGCTGATAAGAGCAAGAAAACTACCTGAACTGGACAAAGGCAAATAATAGAATATTATTAATGCATTCACATAAACATCTAAAAGAATACTTAGAACTTTGCGAGCAGTATCCGGTTGATCTTTTAACTATGAATTGTGTTGGCAACAGTTTTTCCTCCTGAAGGATTTTAAGACTTTTCTACCTCCCATGTCACTGATTATGGAATGTGAAGTAGGATTTTTAAAATTATTATTTTAGTAGAGTCGGGCTCTTACTATGTTACTCAAGCTGGTCTTGAACTCCTGGACTCAAGTAACCTTCTTGCCTTAGCCTTTCCAGTAGCCAGGATTACAGGCGTGAGCCAGAGCACCCAGCAGAATTCTTTATTGTGTAGAATGTGTAGGCAGTGAATAGGAATACCTACATTGCCAAAATAATTTTCATTTCTTTGGAATTCTTTTTCTCATGTTAGCTTTAGTTCCTTTTCAAACCTACATATTTTACATTTTTCAATGATTTTCTGTACATTTTCTACCAATTAGGAGAGTTACATATCCTAATTTGCCCCTAATTTGTGAATTTATGTGATGCTTTTTATACAGAATTTTTATAAACACTTATAAACGCATTGTATTAAAAATAAAATTATATATATATAGTTTTCCTAAATATAAATAGGACAAAATTTTATGAAGTTTTTGTTTGTCTTTTCTTATCAATTTAATCAGAACCACTGCATACATATTCTGTCACATCCATGGTTTCAAGGTAACATACATTAGTGATGCAACTCAACTGCATGCATACTTTTTTAGTAATTTTTTTGTGCCCAGCAGTGTGCTTTTAAAGGTAAATTACTCCTCATCTTCCATCACAGGATAAAAGTGATTGTTTACCTATTGGTTTCCTGGCATAAACATGGTTTTAATAATAGTTTCTATTAATATGGTCATAGTAACTCCATAAAAAAAAAAACAAAAAAACCCTTGAGTTTGTCAGGGGATCAGTAAGCTCACAGGAGACACTGGATGCTTTTAACTACTTTTTTTTTTTTTTTTTTTTTTTGAGATGGAGTCTCCCTCTGTCACCTGGGCTGGAGTGCTGTGGTGGGATTTCGGCTCACTGCAACCTCCACCTCCCGGGTTCAAGTGATTCTCCAGCCTCAGCTTCCCCAGTACTGGGACTACAAGCACATGCCACTATGCCTGGCTAATTTTTGTATTTTTAGTAGAGAGTAATTTTTGTATTTTTAGTAGTACAAAAATTTTGTATTTTTTACCATGTTGGCCAGGCTGGTCTCAAACTCCTGACCTCAGGTGATCTGCCTACCTGGACCTCCCAAAGTGCTGGGATTACAGGCCTGAGCCACCACACCTGGCCCCTTTTAACTATTTCTGTACCTTCATAACATCAATTAGCAACTCTCCTCTCTTGAATTCCAATATACAATAAGCAGTCATCACATATTAATTATAGCACCCTTTTAATAAATAATACATCTACATGTGTCTGCTATGTGCCAGGCACTGTGCTAAGTGTGTTATACACATGACTTGAGTAAACCTTCCCATTGGCCTTATGAGGTAAGTGCTATTGCTATCTCCATTTTACAGATGACGAAACTGTGTACAGAAGACAGGCAGGTTTCCCCAGGCTCCATAGCTAGTAGGTAGTGGAAGCTAGAAGTTAAAGCTAGGCATCTTGAATAAAGGTTTCTTTCTGAGCTGTGACAATTCTGCCTTAGATGGACACTGTGGTCTCTCTACTCCTCACTCCCATCACATCCCTATCCAAGATTTATGGTCAGTTATTGTTGGTTTGACACGAGCTATTTCAGAGGAATCTCTGAATTTCACCTTTTGCTCAAAGCCTTCAAATTATTTTTTAAAAAGGGAAGGAAGGAAGAGAGAGAAAGAAAGAAAGAGAAAGGAAGAAAGGAAAAGTCTTGACTAATAATGAATTTTGTGATAGTTGGCAATTATTTCCCAGTTTTTCTTCCTCTCCCTGAATAGACATAATATAATATGACAGATGTCAGCCAAAGAGAATGAGGAAGTTGATTTAAGTCCACTATTAAACCACATATTCAGTTACTTTTTACTGATGAACTATATTGGATTTAAAGGTAAAATGCCTCAAGAATTTGTTTTCAGATAGAGCAACTGATTGTGATAGAAGTAAAAATTTTATTATACTTCTTAACTGTACCAGGTACTTTAATACATTATCTCATAAAGACCGCACAGCAACCCTGTTATGGAAGTAATTTTATTTTCACTACCTTATAGATGACGGGACCTCAGCTTATGAAGATTATGTGACTCCCCCAAGTCCATGAACTAAAAAGTGGCAGGGCCATGACTTGGGCCCTGGTATGACTCCAAAGTTTATATTATCAAACTCTTTTTGCTGCATCTCCCAAATTGCAAAAGGTGCAATTTATGGTAGTTCAGACATTCCCAGGTCCACAGCGTGGGGATGGGTGATGGGACTGATTCTATGCCCTTTAAGAAGGTTTAACAGGTGTAAATTTGGCAACTCTTCTGCCTCTTCTTTCTGGGAATGAAAGACAGGGCCTACAGTTTTTACACCAATGCAAGTCAATATATTTCATAATCCACTTATTTTAAAAATATCTTATCTTTCCCCGAATATTCTACTTGTGCTCCGTGAGCCCTCTCTATGATACACACTATAGTACTCTTAGATTCCTGACAATATCATGACAAGTTAGCAAGAAAAGTTTCCAATACTATGCATCATATTGAAACTTGTCTTTTTAAAAAATAAATTCTAAAAATTGTGGGTACATACTAGGTATATGTATTTATGAAGAACATAAGATATTTTGATATAGGCATGCAATGCATAGTAATCACATTATGGAAATGGAGTATCCACCCCCTCAAGCATTTATCCTCCATGTTATAAACCATCCAATTATACTCTTTTAGTTATTTTTAAATGTACAATTAAACTATCTTGACTATAGTCTCTCTGTTGTGCTACCAAATACTGGGTCTTATTAATTCTTTCAAACTATTTTTTTGTACCCATTAACCATCTCCACCTCCCCTTCACCCCTCCCCACTACCCTTCCCAGCCTCTGGTAACCCTCCTACTCTGTATCTCCATGAGTTTAGTTGTATGGTAAAAACCCGTCTTTACCCAGTGCTGACTAAAGAGACCTCTGCTAGGCAGTGTCTGGGAAATAATGTTCTTTTTAAAAAGACATGGGTGAAGAGAGGACCTACCCTTCCCTTCCTTCCTGCTTGGTATGTCTGATGTCAGGACACACCACATGGGACTGATGCAGCTATTTTGGGACCATGAAGAAGAGGCCAAGAGAACTCTAGAAAAGGCAACCCTGGAATCTAGCTGCATTGAACTTCTGAACCGGCCTGGGGATGCACATTTCCAACCTTCCTGTTATGTAAGCAATAAAATATCCGTTTTGACCAAAACAGACACACAAAAAACAAAGCTTGCCTTTAACATCACATTCATTCTCTAATCCATTAATAATAACTCTGCATGTACGAGAGGAAACAAAACACCTTTGAAAAACAACAGCAGGTAAGAAGGTACTTTCACCTCCATTTATTTTGAATTCTATGACAGTCTTTCTTTTCCATCTCTCAGAGATGAATTTTTTCCTTTTTTTTTTTTTACTGATATGTTAAGCAAATCAATGCCCTAAAATCAGAACTCTGACGTTTAAGAAAAAAAAAGCCACTGTATTTTTTTTCCTGTACTTTGAAGAGAGAAATAGTTTACCTTCTCACTACAACAGATGGTTTTAAATGCAGTGATTACAAAATTCTGAAGGTAAAATGGTTTAATTACAAAGTCAATACTGCCTCTAACCTGGGCTGAGTCTTTAGCGTAAAAACAACAGACGGAGCAGTGCAAACGCTGGGACAATGTTTAACCAGAACTTTGCATAGCTACTGCAGTAGGGCTTTCCATGGGGCTGTAGTAAACCACAGAGCTCACGATTCTGGGTTTCTATTCATTGAATTACCTCAAGGTGAAGAATCATATACGTGTGTATATATTTCACTATGCAATATACGCATGCACACACACAAGTCTGATAGGGTCTACTCCTGGAATCTAAACCCCAATAGTATGAGATAGGGTTCAATTTCAGCAAAAATGAGTGATAAGAAAAAATTAAGGATACACAAAAAAAGGAGTTTGTCACAGGGATAAATTTTCAGTTCATTTAAAAAGGACATTATTCTGAAATTACATGTTAGTAAACCTGATTTCTAAACATTGAATTGTCAGTTTTTGCTTAAAATCCAAAGGAAAATTAATGACCTAGTAGAAAATGATTCAATTGCTAGATGTTTGTAAAGATGTTTTAAAAACACACAAGAAAGCTAAGTTTGCTTTTTAAATAAAAATTATCATCTTTTTCCAAATAGAAAGATGGGTGGATACAAAAATTATTCATGGATTAAACCCTAATTCTTATTAAACTGGTAATACTGAAAAATCACTTTGAGTGCCTCTTGAAAACTTCCCTACATGCTTAATTACAATATACTTTTATATCAAATGATTTGGTTAGTGATTTCTTTTTTCATTTTATCCTTAAATAGAATGAGAACCGTTCATGAAAACTGATGTAAAAGAAAAGTGCACGCGTTCTCCCTAAGGTGGCATATTCTTGCCTGACATCCACTAAACATTTAATACAGGCCATTACAAGATAGTTTGGGTCATTGGACTAAGCAGATGTGGGAGGTACTAAATAGTTAAGTAAAATAAACATTTCGGATGGTCTTATCTCTGAGTCTTCTGATCTTAATAAATGTCACCAGAATAATCTAAAACAACTCTTTAGCAACTCTGCAGGGAATTAAAATCAGAAATATTTTGCGATTTCTAATCTATTTAGTTGCTCTAAAAGGAAAAATGCCTCATTCCAGCAGGCAGTGTATGGAATTATATTCAGCAAAACTTGGAAAGGTTGCTGTTGAGGTTAAAATGTGAAGAAAAGTAAAAAGAAATAAATAGTATGTTCTAAAAATAAAATAAAAATGGCTTAAAAAGTGCAATTTTTAAAACATTACATTAAGGCAAAGCAAGTCAGCTGAATCATAATGACCATCCCTTAATATCTTTTTTGGAGAAGTGTTAAAATTTAATTGCCCAAATTCTTAGTTACAGGACATAGCTAACTGCTTGCCTAATTTCATTCTCTGCTACATGTTTTCTAAAAAGTCCTAAAGCAAAAGATGAACTATCTTAGTTTTTAAAACTCACTTAGAATTAAGGAATTCTTTGGTATTCCTCAGTGAGAAATTCTTGAAAACCATTCATTTGAAATTCATTTAATTACTCTTTCATTTCCCACTCTCACGCCCCACTTAATAGGCAACCATTCTAATGTATTTAATGTACAGCTTTTTAAATTTTGCACTGAATTAGAAATAGAGACAATTCTAGGTATACACCTAGAATTGAGTGGATAGAATTCACTGAGTGTATACCTAGGATAAGTAGGTATACTGTGCAACTAGTCCCAAGATCAAGAGGCAGACATTGCCAACACCCCACAAACTCTTTGTGTGTCCCTTTCAAGTCACTATCAGCTCAGAGAAACCACTATCCTGACTTTTGGCAGAGGTGATTGACTTATTTTGCACATTGTATCAATGGGAGCATACCATTTGCACTCTTACATGTCTGGCTTCCTTAGCTCAACATTGTGTTTTTAAGATACATCCATGTTTTTGTGTTCAGCTGAAGATTGTTCTTTCTTACTGCTGTATAGTATCTCATTTTGTGAATATACCACTATTTATTCCCCTTAATTTTTGATAAACACACGACCATATTTCTGTGAGGCATATGCCTGGCAATGGCGAAGTTAAGTTATAATGTATACAATATGTTCACCCTTAGTTAATACGGCCAAAGCTGGATGACAAACTGAATGTTTGTGCTGAGCCCTTTGTTTCTACGTTCTTATATAAGATGAATTCTCATTTGGTATACACACAACTTTACATATATTAATGGTTTTATGTTATTCATCTCGTTCTGCTTTCCATGTTTTTTTCATTCAGGATTATAGATTTAAGATCCATGCACGTGGCTATGTGAACATCAAGTCTGTGACTTCTAATTGCACATCATTATATAATGAATAGTGACATTTTTGAAATAATGTTTTGAAATGATGTAATGTATAACGACAGAGGAATGGTTTCATTCAACAACAAATTACTATAGGCCCATTTAAAACAAGTTTTTAAAGACTATGAAAATAATATTTTGGAAAAAGAAGGATGTAAAACTGTTTACAAAGTATAATCTAAATTTTATTTTTAAATGTATAATCTGGAAGGGAATATACCAAATATAAGTAATATGTACTATGGTATGAGATTTGTGGTGCTTTTTTCTTCTTTATGTTTTTGACATTTTCCAAGGATATTAAGATCAAGAAAAGCTAAACAACAAAAATGTAACCTATGAACTACAAAACAGAGTACTGTCTTTACATGAGCTAATATGTGTTATAAAACATTCTTTTAAATATTTTTATCATGTGTTTTCCCACTGTTTCACATCACTTTTTTCATAGTCATTATTTGCACTTTGTGTTAAGTCATTAGTTTCATCTCTCAAATACAACTTTGTTTTAATGTCTTCACCTTTCTTCTCACTTTAGTCTCTTCGATTTTGCCTCATTATTCATTATAGAGGCCTGCTAGAAGTCAGCATGTCCGTTTCTTCTCAATGGAGCAGCTCTCTCCCCTCAAAGCTAACAGTTGATACTTTTCATATTGTTGAGTGTTATGGAAAATCCACATCCTGTAATTGTGTGTTAAGATGCCTTTCCTCTTCTCAAGTTCATTTCTTAATTACCTGAATTATTATATCTAACCCACATTGATTATACTGTAAGTGGTAATTGTTAACATTACTAAGTAGAAATAGGATCTCACATTAAATAAAGCTTTTCTGTGATTTTAATCTTTGTTAGGGCAAAAATGTTTGTTCCTTAATTTTGCTTCTCCTTTAACCTGTTCTTTGTCCTTGGCTACAAACAGAAATGGAAGTGGGCATTCCCTCAAGCAAGAACCAAACCCAACCCTTCGAATGGGAGCACGTTTTTTTACAGTTTAGAAAGGAAAGTAGAAAGGAGAGATCATCTCATTCTAATGACGAAGGCTGAGTGACCTTTCCAACCTTTCATAACTGGATAAAGCCTCATCAGAAATAACTGGAGGTAGTATCTTGACTTCTTTTCCAATGCTTTTAAACCACCATATACTCTTCCATCTCAATCTCACCTTAGAGATGAAACTATTCTTTCGCTGGTTTTTGTTGACATCTAACTTAAAATGTGTTATTATAGAAGATCCACATGCTATTCTTATGTTTATTTCTCAATTAACCAAATTATAATATATAACCCACAATGAGAATACCTTCAATCATAGATGGGAATGCATAAGCAGGGCTGCATCATGATTTTCACTGGCCCCAGGCACTTTTCTCTGTATGGGTTCCTTCCTCCATATAAAAATATTAAAAATTTGTAAAGTTTTATAGTTTAGTAGGATAGAGAAAAGCAATAAAGAAAATGAGATGGGGAGGGTGATGAGAACTATGACAAGAACTATCTGGCCACTTAGCTGGCTGGGTAGGAGGCTCCTCTCCTGGCTGGTGCACATTTATTCACTACTCCATTATTTCATCCCCTTGGAGTTGCTCTAGGGAGCCCTTAGAAGACCACCACCACCACGCTCCCAAACTATCCTGCCTGCTTACCTTTCTCTCTCACAGAACATTTTCTGTCATGCAGCTTGTCCCCTCAGTCCCCTATTCTTTGTTATGTAGCAACCCAGAGGGTGGATCATCATATAAATAAATGTCCCAATGTGTTCACTGGAGAACGTGCTGCTCCAAGTGGGAGTCACCTCTTCATTCTTTTTCCCATTATAGTGAAAAACATGCCCTGATGTTCACTGGTGGCCTGATGTTTACAAGGTGATCATCTGACTTGATAAACTGACTTGCAGAATTAGAAACTCTGGACAGAAAGCATGGTCTCTTACTGGCAGGCCAGCACCCTTTTCACAGCCAGCCTCTTCTGCATCCAAGCCTAAATCACCACTGCATAGCATCTCTGTATTCCTGTTCTATGGAAAAATAATTTCAAAGCAGTATGCAATCCAAGGGTAAATAAAGGAGAAAATCCATATATTTTTAAGCCTTTTCTTGGTTAACGACTTTTACTAATGATGGCAACAAAATTATTGAAGCCTGCAATAAGCCATCCAGTGGTCAAATAGGTCACCTTATGACTAGTATTAAGATTTAAATATCCTTTAAAATTAAACACTTTGGGGTTATTAATGTTTCCTTTCCTCTCAAAATTTTTGTGTTGAGAGGAGGTATGGGAGGAAATGTATTAGCAACAGTAGGATGTGAAGAATAACTCTAAGTACCTTAAACATCTGTTGATGGAGCCATTAGCACAGGTTGTAGATACCGCCACCTGGCCCTTATTCCATTTTGCTCGAACTTTAGTACCTGAAAATATACTGTAGTAATTTTGTTCCACTTCTTTTAAATCTTTTACTACTGCATTAAGTGGAACATAAGCACTAATTAGTTCTCACTGAGACGAAAAGAACTGCTTATGGCAAAAATCAAAAGCCAATAAGAAAGTGGCAAGGGTTAAAGCATCACTTAGTATCTCGAGCTGGTGGTGTTACTGCCTGTATGAGAGGAAGTCCTTAAAACAGCAAATGGAGGTGAAGGCAGCTGGAGTTTATATAATCATGTTATTCAGTGAGAGAATTTCAGCTCCGTCCTCTATCATTTCTATAGGTTATTCTCAAGTATAAGATTAGATTTTTCATGGTCAAGGCACTAAATAAAATAGGATCTTTAAAAAATAAGTCTCCATATTCCCCAAATGCTAAGCCTAAGCTGTTTTCTTTTTTTAGAAAAGTCATGTGAACAAGTGCTTGTTTGGAATTTTCATCAGATTTACAAAGCTCAATTAAAGGCATTAAGCTTTCTCCTGAAAGGATAATTGACTTTCTTGATTTATAGCCCGTTCATTCATAGTCTTCTATAAAACATGGTCCCCAAGCTACAGAAGCACTGTGTCTGACTCAATCACAAAATCAGGCTTCCCTGTGTGCTGGCAGATGGGCTCCTTCTATATTAACGTTTTCTTCACATACAAAGAAACCCTACTAAAGAGATTCATCACGTTTTGCCGAGATGCTGTAAGAGAACTAAGCAATCAGAGTTTCATTTTTCAACTCCTCTATGAAGTGTCCCCATTTCCAGCTTGGCCATTTGAGATTTGAGGCTTCAATCTATTAATGTTAGTCATGAATGGATGAGTTCCATAGTGCCACACACCATAGATCTGCAGTGTTCCTTGAAATTGTTCTTAGCTCTAAATAATGTCATCTCTCTGTTCTTTATGCAGATACACTATATTATCCATTAGATGCTGTGGAACTCTGTGGCTGGACATCAGTCCCAATATCATGGCTAAAAAGATGTATCTTGGACCTAGGTTTGATGTAGTTGCCCTGGGTTACCAATTATATCAAAGGCATCTGCTTTCCATTCTTACTGCAAATTGATGGAGTGAGTTGTGATAATATTTAAGTTTCACGTATTCTTTGACAATTCAATCTAGCTACTGTATTCACTTTCATACAATTTGTATTGAATAACTTGTATTGAACAACTTGTGCTTTAGTTTCCTTCTCTTCAAAACGATGAAAATGATTCCTGGGCTATGTATTTAATGGATTACAGGTATAAAATGAAAACCCGCATGTACCTTAAAGCCTGGATGTAAAGAATGGCTATTGATAGCATAACATTGTTTCTGACCTTTTCTTCTCCTTCCCATCCCCAGTGTCACTCTTCTAGTTTAGAAACTTTGTATGCCTTACCTATTACTTCAGTGTAGTCATTCTGGAAAAAAAATAACTTTCCTTCTTCTGGCTGAAATACTACTGATTCCTGAAGACTCAACTGACTTACTTTTTTCTCCCTAGAGACTTCCCAGTTCTTTCAGGCCTTTTCTCACAGAATTAATTGCTTACTTACCATGTCTTATGTAGCATTGTTGGTTTTCTTTTTCTTTTTTTTGAGACAGGGCCCCCTCTGTCACCCAGGCTGGAATGTGCAGTGGAAATCATAGCTCACTGCAGCCTCGAACTCCCGGGCTCACACAAACCTCCCACCTCCGCTTCCCAAGTAGCTGGGACTGCAGAGGTACCACCATGCCTGGGTAATTATTTTTTTAAAATAACATTTGGTGGAGATGAAGTGTCACTATGTTGCCCAGGCTGGTCTTGAATTTTTAGCCTCGAGCAATCCTCCTACCTTGGCCTCCCAAATTGCTGGGATACAGGTGTGAGCCACCACATATGGCCCATTGTTGGCTTTTGGTCAGTCTATTTCTTCAATTAAGCTGTAAGTTCTTTGAGGGAAGAAATCCTGGTTTGGTCACATTTTCATCCCCTAAAGTACCCAGCACAGTGTCTTAAGTCTTCTTGAATTGAACAGAATTGAATTGAATAAGGCGAATGAAAAAACTGGGAATGAACTTTCTATTAATACCAAAGTAAAATTATTGATCTATTGCCAAATTCAGTGGCCAGTTCTTTTTATCTTCATATTTAGGACATCTTGCAGCATTTGACACAGCAGATAACTCTCCTTCTTGAAGCACTTTTCCTGTAGATTTTTTTTTTTTTTTTTTTGAGACGGAGTCTCGCTCTGTCGCCCAGGCTGGAGTGCAGTGGCGCAAGTCTCGGCTCACTGCAAGCTCCGCCTCCTGGGTTCACGCCATTCTCCTGCCTCAGCCTCTCCGAGTAGCTGGGACTACGGGTGCCCACCACCACGCCCAGCTAGTTTTTTGTATTTTTTTTTAGTAGAGATGGGGTTTCACCATGGTCTCGATCTCCTGACCTCGTGATCCGCCCGCCTCGGCCTCCCAAAGTGCTGGGATTACAAGTGTGAGCCACCGCACCCAGCCTCCTGTAGATTTTTGAGACATGACACTCTCCTTTTTCTCCTCCCATTTTACTGACTACTCCTTAATCTTATATTCTGACTCCACTTCCTCTGCTTACCTGGAAATGCTAAAATATCTCAGGCCTCTGTCTTTAACCCCCAACCCATTGATATAGTTTGGATGTTTGTCCCCTCCAAATCTGATGTTACAATGTAATCCAACATTTCAATATCAATGTTGAAGGTGGGGCCCAGTGGGGAGGTGATTGGGTCATGGGGGCGGATCCCTCGTAAGTGGCTTGGTACCCTTCCCTTTGTGATGAGTGGGTTCTTGCTTGGTTAGTTCATAGGAGCGCTGGTTGTTTAGAAGAAGCTGGCATGTCCCTTACTCCCTCTCTCACCTTGTGACACCCTGCTTCCCCTTCACCATTTTCCATGAGTAAAAGCTTCCTGAGGCCTCACAAGAAGCCAAGCAGATGTTGGTGCCGTGCTTGTACAGCCTGCAGAAACATAAGCCAAATAAACCTCTCTTCTTAATAAATTCCCCAGCCTCAAGTATTCCTTTATAGTAAGACAAAATAAACTAACACACCCAAAAACTAACTCTTCCTACATACTATCATCTTGTCTGCTGGCATTAAATACCACTGATATGCCACCAATCCCATGTTTGTATCTCCAGCTCAAAGTGCTCCCCTGAATTCTGGGCTCATATATCCATTTGCCTTTAGATTTCCACCCATATATCCATTTACCTTTCAGGATGACCAATTTTCATCTTGAATTTAACATGTCTAATGTAAAATTCTAGATTTCCTTCTATTCCTTCCCAAATCTGGGTACTCTCCCAATTTTCTTAGCAAATTGATAAAGTCAAATATCTAGAACTCATTTTCCATTTCTCCCAATCCCTTGTATTCTAAACTCTGCCTGAAAAATGTATCTCACATCTGACCTCTTCTCTCCATCTCCACTACTACAATGCTAGCCAAAGCTGCCATCGCTTCTAGCTTAGACTGAGTGGTCTTCGAGATTCCAGCCTTTCTCCCACAGCCTTTTCTCCACACTGCTATCAAATGAAACTATTGAAGAGCATAAGTCCAATAATGTCAATTAAACTCTTCCAAAGCCTTCCCATTGGATTAGAATATAATCTAAATTTTCTTCCCATATCGTGCAAGGCTCTGGGTTCTGCCTGAGTCTCCCAGTTTGTCTCCTGCACATTCTTTCTCATACATTCCACCCCTGCAGGGCACTCTCAAGGGCTTCTCCCTTTGCTGCCTAAACACTTTTCCCTCCTCATCCTTTAGGTCTCAGCTCAATGTCCCTCTTCAAGAGGGCCTTCCCTTACTGCTCCAGCTAAGGTAGTCTTGCCTCTTACCCTATGACCCTCCGTCCTATTATTTTATTTTATTATTTGAAATTATAGCTGTCAGAAAGTACTCATTTATTTTTATATTTAGTGTCTGCCTCCTCCAGCCCCTCTTTGAAGCAGATACTTTTCATATTCATTGTATGTGACTATCATTTAGGACAATCCCTGGCCAATAGTAGGCACTCAACAAATATCTGTTGAATTAATTGATTTTCTACTTTATTCATTTAACAATCATTGAGAATGATTTATGTATAGGCTATGTATATGTGCTTATTATATAACCTGATAAAATATGGTTTCTATTTTCAGGGCATTCACAATGTAGCAGAGGAGACAGCAAAATAAACAGAAGTAGAGCACAGTGGGCTGGAAGCATGCAGGAGCTATGGGTAGCACGTAGCTGGGACATGAAACATAGACCTGGGTTGGATATAGGAAGTTTGGGAAAAGGCTTTCTGAAAGGGGGTGTCTATTAATGCCAAAACAAATTACGAAAAATTAAGCACCTTAAAACAACATCCATTTATTATCTCATAGGTCTGCGGGTCAGAACTCCCTCCGGGCTCAGCTGATTCTCAGCATAGAGTCTCATGGGTCAAAATCAAGATATCTGCAACACAGTGTTCCTTTCCGGGCTCTGGGTTTAAATTGCATTTAAGCTCATTCAGAGTGTTGGCAGAATTCAGTTTCTTGCCATTGTAGGACTGAGGTTCTCATTCCTTGCTGGCTGTCATCCAGAAGCTGATCTTTATTGCTAGAGACTACTCACATTTTTTTTTTTTTTTTTTGTCCCGCTTTCCATGTAGCTTTCTAGGAATGGGGGATAAATTCTCTCTCGTGCTTCAAGTTTCTGCAGCTTCCCCTTCTGCCTCATCTCTCTTCTACCTCTGGTCAGAGAAACTTCTCTGCTTTTAAGAGTCCATGCAGTTTACATTGGGCCCACCTGGAAAATCTGGGATAATTTTCCCATTGTATGGTCTATGATGTAAATTGTGTCTGTAAAGTCCCTTTTATCAAGTAACAAAATATTCACAGGTTCCAGGGATTAGAACATGGACATCTTGAGAGAATGTTATTCTACCTACCATAGAAAAGATATCTAACCTAAGTCTTTCAGATTAATTAGGAGTTATCTAGGCAAGGAATGTGAAAAAGAATATTCCAGGAAATGGGAAAAAACAGAGAATCATAAAATCCTTGCCAGTCATTCCATATGGATGTCTGTGTATGTGGAAAGGGTGTGGGGCCAGGTCTAAGGGTCGTAAGATGAAAAGAAGCCAGATGTTGAAGGACCTTGTGCACCACAGGGAGGAGTTCGGAATTCATTATGAAGTCAACTGAGAGTCATCCCATAGGCTGGGAGCTCATGATAGGATTGTGGAGAATAGCAACTTAGGTAGGGCAGGGTTTGCTGCAAGAGCAGAGGAACTTATACCTAGGACTATCTGAATACTTCTGTGATCCAACAAGTGAAAAATTTGAAGCAGCAGATTGTAGAAAAACCTGCGTAAGATGCTCCAGATAAGCTGGGAAGACTCAGGTGCCATGATTTCCTACTTCCTACCAGGACAATGAAAGGATCCCCAACCCCAAATTATCTTACTTGCTGATGTCTGAAGATCTTAATTTAGTTTTAGTGTTCAAAATTCTCCCAGATAGAGATCAGTGTTCACTAAATGCATCCTTCTTTTCTAAAAAATATGCTTTCCCTCTCATCATGGTTCAGCTTATTAAATTGGTAATTCATTCAACAAAAAAATACATTGAAGGACTAGTTTGAGTAGTGTGGAGCAGCCATTCATACATATGAATTAGTATTACCACATTTATATCTTCATGGTCTTCATTTATCTACCCTCTCTAAGGACAAATAAAGCTTTGTCAGTTTTGATCTTGCTCTTAAGACTGGCTTTTACGAATCACCCACTGGCCAATATCTTTCAGTGTTTTATATTGCTGCTTTTTTCAAACTTGTAATTTCAGACATGGTTTCAAGTTTCAGCAAGTTTTTTATTACATATATATGTATATGTATAAATACATTTGTACATAAAATACTTATATATGCAGATACATAAAAATATGTAATTATACATATATGTAAGTATACATATACATACGTACTATAATGACATATTTTTATAAATATCTTTGAAAGATAATAGAAAATTATTCTAAAACTTGTCCACTTCCTAGTCAAGATTGTCTGATTCAATTTTCTTTTCTTTTTTTTTTTGCGCTCTGTCTCCCAGGCTGGAGTGCAGTGGCGCGATCTCGGCCCACTGCAAGCTCCGCCTCCTGGGTTCACGCCATTCTCCAGCCTCAGCCTCCCGAGTAACTGGGACTACAGGCACCCGCCACCATGCCTGGCTAATTTTTTGTATTTTTAGTAGAGACGGGGTTTCACCGTGTTAGCCAGGATGGTCTTGATCTCCTGACCTCGTGATCCGCCCACCTCAGCCTCCCAAAGTGCTGGGATTACAGGCATGAGGCACCGCGCCCTGCTGTCTGATTCAATTTTCTTAAATGTTGATTACATTCGGTGTAAGGACAAGCCCCACTCAAGAACTCACACCCCAGCAGTCACCATCACTGCATGTTTCTAATAGATACTTGGTTTTAGCAAAACAAAACCATCTGTCACGTTAAATTAAATGTTAATGTTAATAGTGTTGGTTTTTTAGTTTTGTTTGTATAAAAATTGAAATTTCATTTTGTTTAATAAGGTTTGTATCTAGTTTCGTGGCCCTATGTATATAAGTAACATTATTTTAAGATCAAGTTCATACTGGGGGGTAGTTCTTGACAATATTTTTTATTCCTAATTTAAGTTTCAGAAACGCAGCTCTATTGTTTTAATTATTTGCTTGCTACCCTTCACAAGACAGGTGATTATATTCCAGTGATATAGTTGTCGGGAAGGTGGGGGAAAAGTGGGGTTACTTAGAGAACTATAGTATCAAAACATCTCTGAATTTGAAGGAAAGAGACATTATGTAGTTTCACAGGGTCTCTATTCTGAAAATTTCTATACTACAAGCATGCATATTTCTCTTTATTGCATTATACATTAATTGCATTCTATATAGAAATTAAGATGCATTATAATAATTTTTCTTTACAATGAAAAATCAATATCTGATTTTCTGTTGAAGTTCTTGTGTAAAGTAGAACTTTAAGAGTAAAAAAAAAAATACCTGTTAAATCCAACTCCATCCCACATACATCTATATTAACAGATTTAAAAGGACAACAACAAAGCCTGGAGAACTTGAATGGCTTGTCATACAACTTGTTGGTAGCTTAATCAGAACCTACCTTTTCTATATCTTAGACCCAGACTGAGACAGGCCTGCTTATGACCTGTGCCCAGGGCACTTTACATTTCTCCTTCATCAACTCAGAGTCACTAAAATGACCAATATTTGCCTTCCCCCACAGGACTCAGAGCTCTGTCAAGACAGGAACCTCTTATGCCTGATTCCTGATATAGCCCAGTGTTGAGCAGGTATTTGGTGAGGAAGAGAGTGGGTACAGGGAAGGGCAAAGAAATGAAATGAATACAAGGAAGGAGGGAAGGAAGAAAGGGAGGGAGGGAGGGAAGAAACAAGGGAGAGATAGGTCAGGTCTCTAAACCTTCAATCTACTCTTTCTACTATAGCATGATCCATGCAAAACCTTAAATCTACTGTGTTTTTTGGGATTTTCACTTGAGATTATAATGCTGTCATACCAAAAGAGCCATAAGAATTGAAGCTAGTTTAACATGATACCATAACTGAAGAAAACCTTGTGAAGGTAAGACTATGCATATTTCACTAAAACTATATTTCTAAGCCAAGCACAATGCCTAGCCTGTAGTATGTGCTCAAAACATATTTATTGGATAAGTGTATACAGGCATTTTGAGAAGACGAGGGAAAAGTGTCACAGCCCACTCATACAAATCTGTGACGTCTTCAGCCAAGCAATTCATTTGTTTAGAAAATGAATCACAAGAAAATCAAACACATCCTCAGCAAATGGATTACAGGAAAACTATCTTTAATCCAATATTGCAAGATTAAAATGTACATTTATAAAGGATAATACAAATAGAGGAAAATAGAACGTGAATAAAATGAAATTAAATGCCTTAGTAAAACACTACAGAAAGAAACCTGTTTCCTCTAAAATAAAGACTGGACAGTTGGTAAACACAAAAGGTACAATGATCTCTCCCAACTGAACCAAGTACAGAGAAACTGCCCTAAGAATGAATGACCACTCTTAACCACCTGTATTGCAGAAGATCATATGCAGATGTTGCAAACTAAGCAAGAGCAATGAAAAGAAAAATCGGTGGGAAGAGCAAGCAATGGATGAGTCTGGGGAAGCAGTCAGGGAATGTTGTGGTGGGTTAGTGGTAGGATGAAAGATCTCAGTTATGGTAGCATGGAGTGGCAAAGAGAGAGTCCAGGCTTTGCAGTTGAATAGATTTGGATGGAACATTTCCCAGCTATGTGATTTTGGATAAATTATCTTCTTTGAGTTTTAGTTTTTTTATGCATAAATTGAGGACTATGATAATTGCATTAGAGTTATTATGCAAATAGTTGCTGACATGCAATAAGCACTCATCAACGGTATTTTATTATTATCATTATTTTACTATTACTATTTTACTATTATTTTTATTATTATTTTACTATTATGATTATGATTGCCCCAGCATGAGAGATCTTTGAACATAAAGGGGAAAAATGGTAGCACTATTTCACTTTGATATTTCTAGCAAGCTCCTAGGTGATGCTGATGGGGCTAATCCATGGACCACACTTTGAAAAGCCAGGTTGAGCCCTTTTGGAATCTCTGGCCCTCCTCCATAACCACAGTTCAACAAGATCTCCAAGTGAGTCGTATGTAAACCAAAGTGTAAGAAGCACTAACGTTGAGTACAGATCCTCTGATGCAAGAATTCTTTCTACAAGAGAGACTGTGAGGACAAGTTTACTTTGTGCTAAACAATAACAATTATGTTAATGGAGGTACATCATCTTGAGTTTTCTTCTCCTTGTGTCCTACAGGAAGAAGGATCAGTTGAGGAGGCAGCTGATGCTACAGAGGAGCTGACCCTCACGCACTCTCACTGAGGCAGCTAAGCTTGACTCCCTTGCTTTTTATAGAATGAGGATTTGAAAACAGCTGGGCTGTTGTGTTCTTAGAGTGTTACTAGCTAGGCCAAAGTGGATCAGCTGTTACTAGGGTCCCTTTCAGCCTTTCTTGTGTCTTGGTTCATTTTCAAAGGCAGCAAGTAGAAATTCTCCCTGTCCAGTGCAGCTAATTGCCCCTCAGTTCTGAGCAAAAGGCATCCATTGTGCTTTAATGCCTGAATGTAGGGGAAGATGCAACTGGTTTACTTGTCTGGGGCCTCTCTGGGAGAGATTTGTAGCCCAAAATTTATCACGGGGGCATGTAAAGGGACACGGGTTGGAAACAGCAGAGACTATTTTCCCATCTGTATCTCTGTCCTTAATGGAAAGTAGAATGGCTTCTACCTCACTATTGGTCAGTCTTCGAGGAAACAGAAATGGAGAAGCGGGAAAAGGTATGGGAGAATTAAATAAGGGGAGAAAATTAAAAGGAATTTTCTAGCTCTGAAGAGAAATTCAGACCACAAAAAGGAGAATCTTGGATTCATGCCCCTTGACTCCATATTACCAGAATGATCTTTGTATTACAGTGGGGTAAGAACAAAACAGGTCTGCTATGGATACTCACTTATCAATCAGGAGCCAGAGTCTATAAAATAGAGATGAAGTAAGAAATAGGTTCATAAGAGAACAGTGTATTTACAGTCTATCTAGTTCAAATGGCCTCATCCTCTTTTGAGAAGCCAAATCTACGCTCACTACTCCCCCCTGCTGGATCTACAAGAGTAGATTCCCAGATTCATAAACTCCAAATCATTCATTTAATCTGCTCTCTATGAATTAAGCACTTGCACTGAAGTACACAATGACATTTTGATGGAATGGGGAGAACAAGGCCAACTCTTATATTTCTGACAGTTTATATTGCTAGATAAAAAAGAAAATCCAGCATAACTTATTTTCCATAGGAAAGAAAAATAAAAGCAAAAGGCCCCAGATGTAGACACCTTCTTGATAGCATTGATATGTAATTATTCCTAGAAATAATGAATAAGTATTCTACATGTACTACAGCAGCAAGACTTGTGCAACTTCTCCTCCCCTTTCTCTTTCTGTAAATCTCACAGCAAGGACAGTGAGTGCTTTCTTCTTTCTCATTGCAAATGGAAATATTCTCGGCATGCTGGCTTCAATGGCAAGTATTGCATTATTTTAAAAACTTTCAGAGAAAAACAGTAAGAATGATTGAACAGTTCACCATGGGCAAGTAAAATCTATTAAAAGCATTTTTATTCTTTATTTCTAAAATAGTTTGTCATAAACATCCCTCCTTAATTCCTCTTTCCATCTTAATGAGGAAGCTTTTATCATGGGATCATTTTAAAAATTTTATTGTGGATAATTTCAAACCTATACAAAAGTGAAAAAGATAGTACCACCCTCCACACACTCATCCACCCAGCTTCAACAGTGATTGACACGGGTCCAATCCTCAGTGTCTAACTTTCTCCTGTAGCATTATTTTCAAGTATATATCACACATATTATTTCATTAATAAATGTTCTAGTATGTATTCTAAAACATACTAGAATATTATTCATTAATTATATACAGATTAATATATATTTATATATACCGTTATATATTTATATATTATATTAATTAATATATAATATATATCTTATATATTATGTATAGTTCACTATATAGAATGAACATAACTACAATATTATTACTACACCTAAAATTAACATTTCTTAATATAGAATATCCAGTAAGTGTTCAAATTCTAAATGCCCTATGAATCATTAATTTTTCATAATTTGTTTGAATTAATTTCAAAGTAAGGTTCACAAATGGTGCCTCATTGATATGTATTTTAGGACATTTTAATCTACACATTTCTTCTCCAACTCTCTTTTCTGTTGCAATTATTTTTGATGAAGCCAGATTGTTTGTCCCATAGAATTGCCTTCTTCTGGATTTTACTGATTACACCTCTGTATATTTTAATAAGTTTTTTTTTTGTCCTCTGTATATTGGTATTTGAGCCTAGAGGCTTGCCAAATAGGTTGAAATTTTTAAGCAAGATTATAGGTAGTGGTGTGTTCATCTATCAAGAGGGATCAAGAGTCTGATGATTACTCCTTTGTCCTGTTAGCAGCCGTTGATGCTCAATGCTTAAACAATTAATTCATTCATTGTGGGTTGGAAGATAATGATAGTAATGATATTTCTAATTCAATAATTTCTTATGTACTTAATAACTGGACTATTCTATAGAAAAATACTTATGTTTGGTTACCCAGTGATATAGGAAAGACAAGTTAAGTTACTAATTTTTACCTTTTATTTACTAGTTATCAAAATAATGAGGTGGTTCCCTAAAACCCTCCAAAAGTGACTAATTAAGCTTGTTTCTAATCACGTGTCTTTAAATGACCTTTAAGGTCAGTCTTGGAATAGTTGGGTTTTGACACAATTCACAGGTTTCTACCAATTAATTATAAATTTGCTTTTCCATTATTCTTATTCCATTTTTTTCCCTTTTTTACGGTGATATGTATTTTCAACCTTTCATTTGGATAGGTCTCTTTTTTCCTTCAGTGGGAAGTTACCCGTTCCTTCTCCCAAAGCCTTGAATATTTATTTCTATTTTTTTCTCTCTCTTACCCAGTCTCAAACATAAACCTACTCATTCATGCATTCATTCATTTATTTGTTCATCCATTAAACAATGCCTATTGAGTGCTATGTGCCAGGCATTGTCCTAAAACAGACAAAAATTCCTTTATTATTAAAATTATATTGCAATGGGGAGGACAGGAAACATATACAAGATAAAAACGACCTCCCACTCCTGTTTTTAATGCCATCCTCCCATTTTTGTTCCCCTTTCTTCCCAACAGCATTGTCATCAGTTTTAAAGCCTTCTGAATTATAATAATGAATGAAGCTATTTTTTTTTTGTTTGGAAGTTGGCAAGAAGTTGAGATGCAGGGGAATTGGAAGGAAAAGTTTTTTTTTTTTTTTTCCTGCAGTTGTGAATGTATAATACTGTGTTTCTGTATGTCGGTGTGTTTATATAGTTGTGCCTATGTAATAACTTGGCCAGTGGCTAATCAGGGAGTTTGGGGGGTCAGAAGCCAGGTCCCTGAAAATGGTATTGCAGAACAGAAAGAGACCAGTGATCACTTGTGTGCTAAATACTCTGGGGACTGGGATACAATTTTTTTGGTATTGTTAATACTTTGTTTCTCTGCCTAAACTAGCATTTCTTAAAATGACGCATATTTGAATTTCCAGGAAAGCGTAAGAACTACTAATGCCCAGGTCATAGATGAATACGTCAGAATTTCTGGGGGATGAGAATGGAGACTGTTCTAAAAGGTCCCCAGGTGATTCTAATGTGCAACCAGGAATGAGAATGTGAGGCTAAACTGTTAAGTAATGACCAAATAAAGCAAGTTCTTCAATACTATCATTAGAGGGCAGCACTGCCCCAAAAATTCAAAAATCTGACCTGTCATTGATGTCCCATTGCACTAGTTTGATAGACTTTTTTCTGCATTTTAAATTAAATATTCTACTTTTATAAAACTGTGCTTGGGTTCCAGAATTATCTAAGCTTTAATTGTATTTTACAATTCTATAAATTTTAAACTAATAAAAATTTAAACTTTTAAAGTAGTTGTGATCATAACAGCAATTCCAACAAATTCAGGTCATTTCAAATTACATTAAAATTTACTTCAGTATTTTTTTATTTTAACTGATACATATCATTGCACATATTTATGGAGTACAGTATGATGTTTTGATACATGTATATATTGTATAATGGTCAAATCAGGGTTTTCAGCATACTCATATATTTATCATTTTTGTGTGGTTAGAATATTTGAATTCATCTCTTATAGGTATTTTGAAATACAAAATATTTAACTACATTATTTTAAGCCAACATTATTTGAAACTACAGACGAACTCAAAAATCATTACCATAATAAATAACATTTCATTTTTGATGAAAATTGGGAGAAATATTTCAAGATTTGGAAAATAGTATTAATTTTTTAAAAAATAACATGAGTTGTCAGCATGATTGATTTCCAATCCTAGAGGCTCAAAGTGTACAAAGTTGGACAAGATCAGGAAATAATAGAAAGGAATGTATTTCATAAACCTGTGTCAGTGTGAGAATAATTTGAAAATATTTGCTGTACTGATTAGATTCGGCAGATGGGAGAATTCTTGAGTCAATAATCCAGCCTGATTTTATACAAAGATTCTCACTTCCTGAAAACTTATGAAAGGACATTATATATTTTTAAAGGCTTTACCTCCAGTCTGCATTATATATGAGTGGGGTCCTATCATAAGATGGCAGAGAATGTAGTTGATCTAATAAAGATTAGGTTGAAAAAGTGATTATTCCCTACATCTTTTCAGAGTGGAGGGAGTATGGGTGTCAACTTGGTGGAGTGCTGTTTGAGAAGCAGCATTAGGTTTACTTAAACATGGATTTTATGGCACCATATGGATCAGATCTTTCTTCCCTCCACTTTCATTTGTTGTCAATACATACGTTTAAAAAGTAAGATCTCTTCTAAGAACTGAAAAGTCCCACAACAGAAGTCTATTTATCAAGGGCCTCATTTTACAATGAAACTTATCTGTCTCATTGTTCTGAGTACTGTATAAATCCAGTTATTTAAAGAATCAATGCAGCAAACCCAGAAATAGTCACACTTTTTTATATTCATATATGTATAGTCACTTGGATATAGAAACCAACTTTACACACACACGTAAACATACACACATACCCTCACCGACGGACTTTGGGCTTTAACAACATGATGTTTCTATTAAAATTTAAGTTCCATCCACACACTATGCCAAAAAGTCTCATTAATGTAAAAATGATCATTCAACAATATAGCCTCAAAATTCACAAACATTGCAGCTTTTTACTCCAGAGGTCCTTATGTACATGGGCAAGACTTCTCTTCACTGCAGATATTCCACTGCATCCTTGTAAGACTTGAACTAGACACATGTAAGATTATAAACTAGTTATACCCACATTTATGTAGTAGAAATTTGTTTAAAGCACAGCGAGAAAGGCAGCAAAGACCAAAGACCCCTCCCCTCTTATAAATAATATTTCTCTTCTTAGGTAAAGTAGATTTGTACCTGATCTTTCTAGCAAAAATACTTTTCATCTCTAAAGATGCCAAACTGCCTATCTGTGTTGTGCTCATTCCTCAGTTTGTATGAATGAAAACAAGATAAAACATGGTATTAACAGACAGCAGAAGAGGCTTGCTCGTACTGGTGCAAGGACAATGAGCATTCCTAATCCCATGCTTGGAACACTCTGCTGCCCCCACATCTACTGGTCTCCTTTCCTATAGTCACGGGAGATGTTTGGCCATTTTGCTTAAGTGCACAGAAGTCAACTGATTTCCCAGTCTCTTTGCCACAGGCCTGCGAGCGTAGGGTGGAAAACAATTTCAACATTGGCTGCTTGGACTGCCGCCCTTAGAAGCACATTTGTTGTTCATACAGTCTTTTGGCTGCCTTCTTTCCCAGCCATCTGTTAAAGGAGACATTGTGCCTGCTCCGATGGTATGGTGCCACTATTTCTAAGAGATTCACAAAGTGTATGTGTCTTAACTACCTGGGCTTTACAAATTTCAAAGCACATTTACTGATTGGTATTGAATTTGAAAAGCAATGCGTAATGTTTGTTGGTTTGAAAAAATCATTATTAAAGACTGTCTCTTAAAACAGTTTTAGGTTAGCAGTAAATTGTGAGGAAGGTTCCCAGATATGCCGAATATCCCTTCCCCTACACATACATTTTAAAACTCTGTAGAGCTGAGAAATAAGTAAGGGCTACATTCTGTGTCCAGATAACTTGTGAAACTCCCAAAAGAACTATCCAGATCTCCTTTTAGTGGGGGCAGACAATGATATTGAATGCTGCTTTTTCCATGATTGAATGCGGGATATAAATACAGCTGTATGCATCACTGCTTTCTCCTTTCATGTGACCAGCTCTGAGAAAATAGTGACTATACACCTGTTATCCTCTTATCCTCTGGGCTACACATGTCTCATCAATTCACAGAGATCGTTTATACACTCGGAATATTTGATTTGTATATAATTGATTATGGTTCAGTCCATGAGAGCCAAATTTTCACTGGCAAGCCATATTAGCACTGAGGGTTCATGTATGTGGTAATAGATTTGCTCTATGACATTCCCAAGGACTGGGATTGCCTTTCCAAAGACGGTTGGGTTGAGCTTTTTGTAGCTTTCAGCTTGTACATTTTTGAAGTTTGCCATTTCCCTTTTCAAGTTTCCGATGTGCTTTTCCCCAGATTCCTAAGCATTCCCGGGCAGAGTCTGAGCCTGTCCCCAGGTCTCTGTCAGGTTTCATCTTTCCACTGGATAGGTCATCATGTTTTGCAGCCAGCTTGTGTATCCTTCTGCACTTGGCTGATGACCATTTCACATATTGACATCTGGATCGGAAAGCAAAGCTAATTTGGGAAGCAAGACCAACAATGCCAGCCAGATACCACCTGAATGAACTCTAGCACTGACTCAAACAATAAAAATTGTTATTGTGTGTGATTACCACCAAATTTTATCATTTCTAAGTCTTGTTTCTCCAAAATTCCAGTTAAAGTAATGATTTCTTAACTGAGACTAACGCATTAAAAGAATAATCTAAAACCATGTATTTTTTTGTAAAGGATTACCAAATTTATAGTAGTGTGTTCATGCTCAGGACTAGATGATTATTATTTATCTTATATAGAAAGTAGAATCTATCATCTTTTTTACAAAGAGATGTGGTAAGTGATGAAGATACACTATCTCCCTTCATCCAGGGGGATTTTGTTCAGGTGATGGGTAGCTGTAAGTGAAGTGGTTGCATATTGTGTGAAGAGCAGTCCTCATGCAGAGTGCCAGGCTAGGCAGGGAAGATCTAGAAGAGGAGTAACTGGGTGGAAACGGCAAACAGCAGAGGGAAGTTCTCATGAGCTAAATAGTGGTAATGGGATAGCAAGCAGTGAAATGAGCTCACTGACCAGTTCAGGAGAGTGTAATAGGCGCCTTGTAACTGAGGATGCAGAATCTGATCTCAGAGCCCCATGCAACAGGAAGCTATGACTGGTTCTGTGTACTGGGCTAGGGTGTGGTAATCCAGACTGTTATGATCTGTTTGTGCTCCCTCCAAACTAATATGTTAAAGCCCAATCCCAAGTGTAATGGTATTAAGAAGTGGGGCCTAATCAGGTAATTAGGTCACAAAGAGAGAGCCCTCATGAATGAAATTAATTCCCTTGTAAAAGAGCCCCCAGAGAGGTCACTGTAACTTTTCACTGTAACTTCACATGCCCCTTCTGCCATGTGAAGTTACAGTGGAAAGACTGCCATTTATCAATCAGGAAATGGGTCCTCACCAGACACCAAGTCTGCCAGTGCCTTTATCTTGGACTTACCAGTATCCAGAACTGTGAGGAGTAAGTGTTTGTTGTTTCTAATCCACCCAGTTTACTGCATTTTGTTATAGCAGTTTGAATGGATTAAGACACGAATTAAGGCTTAGGCTGAATGTAGCCTAAAAAATTACATCATAGTGGGTCAGAGCCTAGGAAGGCTTACGGCTGATTGCAAACCTGAGATGTTCTAGCCTACAAATGGGTAGTTAACTGCCTCTGACAGTGAGCTCGGAGAGAGAAGCACCATGTATATCTTTCTTGTACATCATTACATTTCCAGGGTTGAACACAGAACCTAGTACAGTCATATACTGCATAGTGATGTTTTGGTGAACTATGGACCACATAAACAAAGGACTATGGACCACATAACATTATAATAAAGCTGAAAAATTGCTACCACTTAGTGATGCTGTAGCCATTGTAATATCATAGTACAATGCATCACTCACAGGTTTATGGTGATGCTGGTGTAAATAAACTTCCTGTGCTGACTTTTTAATAGTTATTTTACAGTGTACCCCTATTTATTTAAAAAAAAGTTAACTGTAAAACAGCCTCAGGCAGGTCCTTCAGGAGGTATTCCAGAAGGCATAATTGTCTTAGGAGATGACAGCTCTAGGCATGTTATTGTCCTTGAAGATCTTCCAGAGGGACAGGATGTGGAGGTGGAAGACAATAATATTGGTTATCCTGACCCTGTGTATGCCTAGGCTAATGTATGTGTGTGTGTCTTAGTTTTAACAAAAAAAGTTTAAAAAGTTAAAAAAAATTAATATAAAACTTATAGAATAAAGTTATAAAGAAAGGAAACGCGTGTTTTAAGCTAAATGTTATTACAAAAAAGTCAAAAAGGTAAATTGAAAAGTTTATAAAGTAAAAGTCACAGTAAGCTAAGGCATATTTATTATTATTTTTTCAATCTAGTGTAGCCTAAGCATACAATGTTTATAAATGGTGTACAATAATGTCTTTCACACTCACTCGCCTCTCACTCACTGACTCACTCAAAGCAACTTCCAGTCCTGCAAGCTTCATTCATGGTAAGTGGCCTATACAGGTGTTCCTTTTTCATCTTTTAAGGTAAGATAATTTTACCGTACCTTTTCTATGTTTAGTTATGTTTAGGTACACAAATACTTCCCATTGCGTTACAATTGTCTGCAGTATTTAGTACAGTAACATGCTGTACAGATTTGTAGCCTAGGAGCAACATGCTATATAGCCTAGGTGTGTAGTAGGCTATAGTATCTAGGTTTGCGTTAGTGCATTCTATGATGTTTGCAAAATGATGAAATTGCCTAATGATGCATTTCTCAGAACATATCCCCATTGCTAATCAGCTCATGACTGTATATAGTAGGTGCTCCATCAATATGGTTGAACAAGTGAGGGAGCAAGAGAAAAGAGTTTCGTGTGGTGGTTTGAAGAAAAGAACACTAAGAATTGCAATGGAATGGCTTTTTTGTGTGAATGGCAGTTATTATTCCAAAATTCCTTGGGTTAGGACCAGAGGTAAATTTGTCACAGCTTCAAAAACTTAAACTTCGGGGACCCTTACTTGCACAGTCACTCTTTAGGATCGTGGCAGTGACTTACTAATGAGCACATGTGTCTTCTGTTCTTGTAAAATTAATAGAAAAGAAAGACATTTTAACAACAATTGATAAGACTACTGTCTTTTTCTACTCTTAATTTGTCTGGCTCATGCTTACCTTCAAGTTGTAGTACTGAAGTACCTGGGATCCTTTTTGGAATCTGGCTACAAGGAAGTTACATTGAGGCTATATTCAGTTTTGGTTTAGCGATTTTCAGTAATTTTTTATGTGTAGTTAAGTTACAGGGATACTCATGCCCATGGTGACAATTCACCTAGTGTTGTGACAGAAAAGGCCAGGAGCAGATGAACTCTCAGACAAAACCACCTACTTCCAGAGACAATGTTAAGTGTCTTACTGTGCTAGTACCCAAAGAATGTGTGGCAGAGGTGAAACAAGTTTTGAATTGCTTAGAGCTAAAATCTAGTTCCGTGAAATTGTTTTTCTCTTATATCATGTGTAGATTTAGAAGCCAGGTTTCCAGTTCTCACTAACACCTAATCAAAGTGAATTTATTCTCCTTGAGAATGTACTCAGTAATGCAGTATAGACCATTGCAAATTCCAATTCACTACATGTTTTTTTTTTTCTTTAAGAGACAAGAACCGGGCACAGGGGCTCATGTCTTAATCCCAGCACTTTGGGAGGCTAAGGCAGGAAGATCGCTTGAGGCCAGGGGTTCAAGACCACCCTAGGTAACATAGGGAGACTCTGTCTCAAAACAAGGAGAGAGACAGGGTCTTGCCTTGTTGCCCAGGCTGAAGTGTAGTAGCGTTATGATGGCTCACTGCATCTTCAGCCTCCAAAATGACGCAATTCTCCTTGCTCAGCCTCCTGAGTAGCTGAGACTACAGTGAGTGCCACCACGCCCAAATAATTTTTTTAAATTTTTGTAGAGACCAGGAGTTTGAGACTAGCCTATGCTGCCTAGGCTGGTCTCGAACTCTTGGCCTTAAGCAATCCTCCTATCTCAGCCTTCCAAAGTGCCAGGATTACAGGCACGAGCCACCACACCCAACCCATATTTTTTTCCTTTTTGACAAAAGTTTGATAAAATATAATTTATCAGAAGTTTTATATCACTAGGTCATAACCTTTTGCCAAGTTATAAATAGGAATATGACTGTGCATTAAGTCACATATTTTATGCATCCCAACTATTGACATTAGAAAACAAATTTCTATAATTCATGGTAGAAGAGAGAATCAATTACCTTTCTATTCTGTCTATAAAATATTTTTAGAATTACTGTAATATAATTAGGTGATAAAAACATGCAGACAAAAAAGTAGGAAAGAAGGTATATTAAGTTATATCAGGCAACATACTAAAAATTGTGTGTTGTTTTTCTTGGCTTTTATACTATTTGTGGTATTTGTCAGCTTTTAGAATTTATAATGGTTAGAATTGCTTTTGTCATGTTGCATATTTGTTTAATTTTATATTCATAATTTTGTATTCTTTCTCTCTTAAGCGCCCCTCTCCCTAAATTATATCAACTTCGGGATCCACAAAATCTAATTAAAACAGAGGTGGTGAAACTGACATGGAGAGTTTCAAAGAAAGATAAAGAGAAATGTTTCCATATACGACAATAGAAATAATCAGTTCAAGATATTGGATGAGCATATTTAGGAGTAGAATGTAGGAGAGAGATTGAGGCCAGACTGTGTAAAATTGTGTCTCATTTGCATGCAGGGGAGCCATGACATTTAGGGATTTAAAAAATTAAATTGAATAGATTATAGTGACATTAGTAGAAAGAAATACTGGGAGATACAGACACAAGTCTGAACCCGAAAGACTTCTATTTCCAGTGGACATTAGCAAGATATAATCCTAAAGGTGTGATTATCAAGGTAGAATGTGAAAGTAAATTCCTGGAAGCTAGGATAGGAAAAAATAATACTGAAAAGAGCTACAGAATATATAAATGAGTTATACATATATTATCTGCTGATAAGGCACTTTAAAGTGAAAGTAATTTTTTTCTTTAACATTTGTTAATATCAATACTACTAACCTCTATAATATAATAATAATAATAAAAATAACATCTATTCAGAGGATTTTTTAGGACTCAGATATACATTGAAATGTTTAGCATAGTGTCTGGCCTAGAATAAATGCAAAAATTATACATTTGAACTATGTATTATTAAAGTAAAAATGAAACCAGTTGAAGTCTGCAAGACATAAAGAAAAAAACTTCATGATAGAGCAGGCTTAGTGGATGTTTACAACCTCATTGGTTATAAATCACCATGCAAAGTAAATATGTGAACATGTATTTAATATTTTATCACTCTGTGAAAAGGTTCATCCTCAAAGTTTTAAGAGACTGGAAGGAATACAAATTTAATAAAAGAATTGGCTTAATTGTATTACCTGTTTGAAACAGCAAAGCTTTATTTCCACTAATAAGATACCACTTAGTGGCATATGATAAAGCTCAAGGAAATTTCACAAAGCCTATACTGATCTTCCTGATCTTTTTCACTCCTAAACAGTATCTTTATCCTAAAACAGTATGTTTATCCTATAACAGTATCTTTGTCCTAAATATATCTAGGACAAACTGTGAAACACAGACTATAGAACGGCCATAGAAAACCTCATACACACAGACAACTTTCAAAAGCTTCCCAACATCTGTCTTTTCAATATGCTAAAGTTATAGTTAACAGAGTCTGCAGAGAGGTAGTTTCCAGTTTTTCTTCATCCTGGTTTTTCATATCAGAAAATCTGAAATATAAGAGAGCTCTAAGACAATCTCTAATACCTTAAGAACTAGATAAACCAGGCAGCATTACCAAGTTTTTATGGCTTAATTATAACTGTTTCTCATAAACTTTTATTTCCAGCTCCTAATTCAGCTGAAGGAATCTCCATATTTATCTTTTATCATGTGGCTTTAAATTTCCTGCTGAAATAATATTTTATTTAGAGTTGCAATACATCAAGAGACACCTACAGATTTGAAGAAAATGCAAATTGAAATGACAATGAGATGCCCCTGCACACCTATTAAAATGGCTAATACTAAAAAGAATGACCTAGGAAGTATTGGAGAGAATGTGAAACAATTGGAAACCTCATACATTGCTGGTAGGAATACAAAATGATATAATCAGTTTGGAAAAGATTCTCAATTTTTTAAAAAGTTGAACAATCACCTACTATATGCCCCAGCCTATCCACTTCTAAGTAGTCATTCAAGAGAAATGAAAACTTATGACCATATAAAGGCTTGTATGACACAAACATCTATAGCAGTTTTATTTGTTAAAAATTGCTAATTTATTTGTCCAAAATTTAAAACTACCCAAATGTTTTTGTATTTTTAGTAGAGACAGGGTTTCACCGTGTTAGCCAAGCTGGTCTCGAACTCCTGACCTCGTGATCCGCCTGTGCATGGTGGCATGCGCCTATAGTCCCAGCTACTCAGGAGGCTGAGGCAGGAGAATCACTCGAACCCAGCAGGCGGAAGTTGCAGTGAACCGAGATCCCGCCACTGCACTCCAGCCTGGGCGACAAAGTGAGACGCCGTCTCAAAACAAAACAAAACAAAACAAAACAAAACAAAACAAAACAATAAACTACCCAAATGTCCATCAACAGGTGAATGGATACTTCTCCACACAAAAAAGTGAACTCTTCATACACACAACAATATGAATAAATCTTGAAATAATTATACTGAGTGAAAGAAGTCATACAATAAAGAATACTTATCATAATTATTTTATTTATATAAAATTCTTAAAAATATGGACTAATCTACTGTAATAAAAACCAAATCAATTGTTGCACAGGGATGAGGGGATAGGGAGGAGCAGGAGAAAGACATTACAAAGGTGTGAAGAACATGTTGGGGATAATAGACATATTCATTATCTTGATTTTGATGGTAGCTTTATGAGTATATACATATATCAAAGCCTATCAAATTGTATACTTTAAATATATGCAACGTATTGAGTGTCAATTATAACTCACCAAAGCTGTTAAAATAATTAAATAAAATTAAATATTCATTATTAAATATCAACCAGAAATGAATGAGACTTTCTATTTAAAATCACTCCAGAAAATTACTGGCTGAAAGAGACATTCCTAAATAACATTTCTAAATTACAAAATGGAGCTTAAAAGCCTTATTAAAACATTTTTTGCTTTAAACAGTAACTGAAAATCATGAGACGAGTAATATGATACAACAAAATTACAACATAGCCTTAGAAAACAGAAATAATAGAAAGAAAAACAATGTAACAATGTGTCACGTTTTTGAGTATAGAAATTAAAATGTTTTGGGCTTTCAAAGAAAGAAAGGACAGATTTTTCAAACTTGTGTAAAATTAACTTGGTAATGATAACGTGATAGCAAAGCATTTTATGAGAATGAAAGGGAGTAAAATATAATTTTCTTAGGGCTTCATTTGCTCGTCTTTGCCTCGTTTCTTAAGATAAAAGCTGAGGTCATTTATGTAAGACCTTTCTTTTTTACTAATACAGGTTTTTAGGGCTTATAATTTCTTCTAAATACTATCTTAAATGTATCCCACACATTTTGATATGCTGTGTTTTTATTTTCATTAAATTCAAAATACTTCTTAATTTCTCTCGTTTTTTTTTGTTTTGTTTTTTTTTTTTTGAAAAACATCTGGGTTATCTAGAAGCATGTTATTTAGTCTCCAAGTATTTGAAGATTTTTCCAGATATAATTCTATTGTTGATTTTTAAAATTTATTTTCACTGTAATTAGGAAACATACTTTGTGTGACTTGACTCCTTTTAAATTTATTGAGACTGGTTTTATGGCCCAGTAAAATATGATCTCTCCTGATAAATTTCATGTAAACATTTTTAAAAGCTTTGTGCCCTGCTATTTTTGTGTAGATTGTTCTATAAATGTTCATTAGGTCAAGTAGATTGAAAGTGTTGTTTAGGTTTTATATTCTTTAAAGTGATATAAATTATATTAATTATTGAGAGATAATTGCTTAAATCTTCAACAATTGTGGGTTTATCTATCTCTCCTTGCAGTTATGTCAGTATTTGCTTTATGTGTTTTAAATCTCTGTTCAGAAGTATATCAGCAATTAGATTTGTTATTTTATTGAATCCTTATGAAATGACTTCCATTATCTCTGATAACATTCTTTTGCTCAGAAATCTACTTCATCTCATATTAATGTAGCCATTCCAGCTCTTTTTTTTAGAATGGTATATCTTCTTCCATCCTTTTACTTTAACATATTTGTCTCTTAATTTTTAAATTATATTTCTTATAAATATGTATAGTTGAACTTGCTTTTTTATCCAATATTTACAAAAGCAAAGCATGGGTAAGTGCCCATCAGTGGTAGACTGGATAAAGAAAATGTGGTACATATACATGATAGAATACTATTCAGCCATAAAAAGGAATGATATCGTTTTCTCTGCGGCAACAAAGATGGAACTGGAGGCCATTATCCTAAGCTAACTAACACAGGGGCAGAAAACCGAATCTGCATGTTCTCACTATAAGTGAGAGCTTAACATTGTACACATGGACACAAAGAAGAGAACCACACATATTAGGGTCTATTTGAGAGTGGAGAATGGGAGAAGGGGGAAGATCAAAAAACTACCTTTCAGATAGTATGCTTATTACCTGTACACCAAAACTCACAACACACAATTTACCTATGCAACAAACCTTGCCCATATACCCCTGAAACTAAACGTTATAAAAAATACACGTCAGTCACATCTAAAAAATGAAAAATAAATAAAATTGCCAGCACATAAAAAAGTTTGCCATTTAACTGGAGTGTTTGGATCATTTACATTTAATGCGACTATTATTATAGTAGGGTTTAACTCTACAATCTTGCTAGCTGTTTTCTGTTTATACCATTTTTGCTTTTCCTTTCTTTTATGCCTCTTTTGTATAAATTCATTATTTTTGTGATTCCATTTTATCTCCCCTTTTTAGATTATTAGTTATGAGTCTTTGTCATGCTATTTTAGTGTAATTTTGGGGGTGTGTAGTATACAGATTTAACTTATCACAGTCTTTCTTCAATATTATACCTGTTCGCATAGGCATAAGAACCTTACAACAGTGTACTGTTTCTTTCCACTCAATCTTTGTGGTACTTTTGTCACACATTTTATTTCTTTGTATATACTAAACTCCATATATATTGTTACTTATTTTTTATTGTAAATGTTCATCACCTTTTAAAGAAAATTAAGAAAAAAGTCTCTATTTTTACCCACGTAGTTACCTTTTTCTCGTGCTCTTCATTTACATAGATGTAAGAGTCCCTTTATTATGAATTTTCTTCTTCTTAAAATATTTTAATATTTCTTGTAAAGCGTATCTGCTGATGATTTCTCTCAGCTTTTGTAGGTTGATATGGTTTGGCTATGTCCCCACCCAAATCTCATCTTGAATTCCCACATGTTGTGGGAGGGACTGACCCCATGGGATTTAATTGAATCATGGGGTCAGGTCTTTCCCATGCTGTTCTGGTGATAGTGAATAAGTCTCATAAGATCTGATGGTTTTATAAAGTGGATTTCCCTGCATAAACTCTCTTCTCTTATGTACCACCATGTGAGACATGACTTTCACCTTCTGCCATGATCATGAGGCCTCCCAAGCCATGTGAAACTGTGAGTCCATTAAACCTCTTTCTTTTGTAAATTGCCCAGTCTTAAGTATGTCTTTATCAGCAGCATGAAAACAGACTAATACATAGGTCATATAGTCTTATTTTACCTTCAATTCTGAAAAGTATTTTCACTAGGTAAGGAATTCTAGGCTGACAATTTTTTTTGTTTGTTTGTTTCAATTCTGTAGAAAACTGCTCCAGAAGAGTACTTCTAGAATGAGATAGTAAAGACTCCTGAAACCCACTCTTTCATAAAATCAATGACATCACTAGCATAAAAAATATCAGAATAAAAATTTCAGAACACTGAAAATTAACCAAAAACTTGCATTAATCTGAAGAGTGCTTATTCAAGGAATAAGACTGAATATCTGGGAAAACCACAAGCTTTGTGGTAATTTAATTTGCCACATCCTCATCCTCCTCTAATTAAAGTTCTGTGGAAGCCTTGAAAATCACCAGCAATGTAATCATGGTAACCATGAAAACCAGTAATTTATTAGCCCCTGTGGGGGACGGAATGAGTTTGGAGTTCTAAAAAGCTGCCCTATCGCCACAGGATTGTCATTATCTGATAGTTCCCTGAACACTTCCACTCACAGAACATGTTTTTATTTTATCTGACTTTAAGATCCTTCAGTGTGAACATATTTTTCCATGGGCTATTTGTTAAAAGCAACTAGCAACAACTGTTGAATATTGCAGCTATCTCAAGTGGTGATAATAGTTAAGGCAAACAATTTAGCCAAAGAGCTGTAGCAGCTATACTAATACCAGACAAAATAGACTTTAGGAATTGTTACTAAAGAAAAAGAAAGACATTTTGTAATGATAAAAGGGTCAATCCATCAAGGAAGCATAACAGTTATTAACAAATATGCACCTAACACTAGGGCTTGGAAAAGGAAGCAAAAAAGCAGACAGAATTGAAAAGAGAAACAATTCAATGACAATTGTTAGGTACTTCATTACTCTAGTTTCAATAATCAATAGCACAACTAGACAAAAGATCAACAAAGAATTAAAATATTTGATTACAACTATAAACCAACTAGACCTACATACATCTATATAACATACATGTATATAACACTTCACCCAACAATAGTATAATATTTCTGCTTCTCAAGTGTACATGCAATGTTCTCTAAAATAGAACATATGTTAGGCCACAAAACAGCCTCAGTAAATTTAAAAGGACTGAAATCATTCAAAGTATGTTCTACGACCACAATTAAATGAAATTAGAAATCTTACTTTAAAACTGGGTCAGACTTAAATGTAATAACTAAAGCTGTGCAAGTCTTAGATGAAAACATAGTTGTAAATGACCATTATCATGTGTACGGCAATGTTTTCTTAGAAATGACCAAAAGCCGTAAGTGACAAAGGAAAAAATACATACATTAAACTTAAAATAAATCAAGTTTAAATTAATTTAAAAACTTTGGTGCTCCAAAAGATAATATAAAAGTCCATACACAAACTATAAAATGGGAGAAAATGTTTGCAAATAATATATCCGAGAAAGGACTTGTATCCAGAATATACACAGAACTTTCAAAACTCAACAACAGAAAGACAATCCAATGTTAAAATGTGCAAAGTATTTGAATAGACATGTCTCCAAAGAAGATATTCAAGAGGCCAATATACACAGGAAAAAATGATCAAAATCATCTGTCATTAGGGAAATGCAACTCAAAATGACAACAAAGTATCATTTTCTATACATTAGGATGGCTATAATCAGTAAGATGAACAATAACAAATGTTGATGAGGATGTGGAGAAATTGGGACCCTCATACATTGCTGGTGGGAATGCAAAATTATGTAGCTTCTGTGAGAAACAGTTTGGAAATTTCTCAAAAGTTTAAACAGAGTTACTATGATGGCCAAGAAATTATACTCTTAGTTCTTTACCCAAGAGAAATTAAAATATATACTATACCACACAAAAAGTTGTGCACAGATATAATTATTCATAATAGCTAAAAAGTGGAAACAAGTCAAATATCTGTCAACTGATGAATGAATACACAAAATGTAGCATATCAATATAATGAAATATTATTTAGCCATAAGAAGGAATAAAGTACTAATACAGGCTACAAAATACATGAACCATGGAAACATTATGGCGAGTGAAAGAAGCCAGACATAAAAGATAATATATTGCATGATTTCATTCATGTGACATTTTAAAAATAGGCAAATCCATAGAGACAGGAAGATTAGTAGTTGCCAGGGCCAGGGTTGGGAAATGGGGACTGACTGCTAATAGGAACAGGGCTTCTTCTGGGGATAAATTGTTCTGGAATTAAATAGTGGTTATAGTTGCACAGATTGTGAATATACTAAAAATTATTGAAGTGTACAATTTTAAAAGGTGAATTTTATGGTATATGAATTATAACACGAATTTTTAAAAGGTTCTCTATAAAAGGTTGCTACACTGTTTTCTAGTTTGCATCATTTCTGACCAGAAGTCTGCTGTCGTCTTATTTTGGTGCTTCCAAGTAAAATGTGTCTTTGTGTTCCTCTGGCTGATTTTAAGACTGCTTCTTTTCACTGGTGTTATGCAAGTTCATTGTTACGTACTTTGGTCTAACTCGTTCAGGTTTCTTGTGCTTACACTTTATTGAGATTCTTGAATCTGTGAGTTTATTGCTTCTATTGTGAACTTTGGAAACTTTTATGTACTATTTGTTCAAAACTTTTTTTTTTTCTGTGCCTCTCCCTAACATTTTGGGCATGTTGATTACATATGCATATGAGGCTGTTGGAAGTTTCCCCAAAGCTCACTGAAGCTGTAGGGAATTTTTCCTCCCTTTTTTTCATTTTTTCTGTTTTTAAATTTATTAATCTTCTGCTGTGTCTAATCTGCTATTCATTTAATCCAGTGTATTTTTCATTTCAGCTACTGTAGTTTCCATTTTAGAAGTTCAAATTTGTCTTTAAAAAAAATCTTTCATGCTCTCCTTAACATGCTCATGCTTTCCTCTTCCTTCTTGAATATCTGAACTGTGGTTAATGCTAACCATTCTGGTGTCCTTATTTACTAATTCTACCATGTGTGACCTTTCTGGATTTATTTATTGATTGGCTTTTCTTAATTTATGGGTCTTATTTCCTATTTCTTTGTATGCCAGTATTTTATATTGGATACTAGGTGTGAATTTCATCTTGTTAAGTGTTGGATATTTTTATATTTTGTATTCCTTTAAATATATTTCATTCCAATTCCGATACGCAGTTAGGTGACCTGGAAACCATTTGTCCTTTTTAAGCTTTGCTTTTAAGCCTTGTTAAACAGAATTAGAGCAGCCTGTAGACTCAAGCTAATTTTTCTGCATTACTGAGACAATGCCCTTCAGAGTACTCTACCCAATATTACACACATTACATGGTTTCTGCTCTCTGTCTATTGTAGCATATGCTATTCCCAGTGAAAGCTCTTAAGGTTGTTCTGCCTGCTCCTTTGGGGTTGTTTCCCCCCAAACTTCAGGTAATTTCATTTCAAGCATGTGCTAATCAGTACCCAGGCATCCGTAGTGTGGAGGGAAGACATTCTACTCATCTCCTGGGGTCCCTCTCTGGGAAGCTCTCTCCTCTCCAGTATTTTGTCCTGCAAATTCTAACTACCTTGGTATCCTTGAGCTCCCAGCTCTATCTCTTTAACTCTGGAAAACTACCAGAACTTGCCTGGGTTCCTCCACAAGGTGGCCTGAAAACTCTCCAGGCATTATGTTGGATTATTGTAGGATATCTAGTTTGTTTCTCATCTCTCAAGAATTGCTGCCCTCTACTTCCTGCTGTCCAGTGTCTGAAAACAATTGTTTTCTATATTTTATCTGCTTTCGAGTGGCTTAAGGTAGGAAGTTGAGTCCAGTCCCTGTTACTCTATCTTGGCCCAGAGTGGAGATCAGATTATGTATTTTTTTATATTCCCAAATTTATTTCACTCTGAGTATAGGAAGTTATAACATTAAATTGTCTCCCAACTATTCCTGGGAATTTCTCAGGTGATTCCTCTCCTATGCTTCAGAACACATTTCTCAGGTTATTCATTCATTTATTTATTCACATAATAGGTATTTATCGAGTGCTTATAATATCCAGGCACTGTTATAGGTGCTTGGGATACAATGAAAGACAAGAAAGACAAGCTTTCTGCTTTTGACAGTTTACATTTTGTTGGGGACAGCCAAATTGAACAAGCAAATATCAGAAAGCAGCAAATGCCACGTAGAAAACAAATCAGATGCTGTAATAGAGAGTGAATAGAGGGAAGGATGGTAATTAAGCTTAGGAGTTACCGAGAAGGTGACATTTGATCTGAGACCTGAGTGATAAGAAAGTATCACCAATAAAAAATTGGGGAAAGAGAATTCCAAGAAGAGGAACTAGCAAACACAAAAGTCTTAAAATGAAAATGAGGGATAGAAAGAACAGTGTGGTCCAAATTTAGAGAATGATGAGGAAAGTAGGAGGAGATAGGAGAAAAAGGCATGGACTTGTATTCTCAGTGCAAAGACAACGTGAGTGAGACATGCACCAGCTACTGCTTATTCCTACCAATACCGGTCTCTGTTCTCCCTTGTAGGCTTCGCCAATTCTGTTCTGTATTTAATCCTACCCCTGAACAAACGCTAATTACTCTAAACCAATCATGGTAATCCTATGTATCTGGCTAGTGACTGGTTTTGAAAAAGGTGAGTGACAGATACCTGGAAAATGAGACCTGAGAGGCAGTTTTTTAAGGAAAGATTCCCTTATTTATGAAAAAAGACCCACAGAAGGAGGTGGCCTCTGCTCTTTCATTAGACCAATGATTATCAACTGGGGACAAATTTGTGCCCCAGGAGATATTTGGCAGTATTTGGAGATGTTTTTGTTTGTCACATCTGGGAGTATGTTACTGGTATCTACTAAGTACAGGCTAGGGATACTGCTAACCATTTTACAATGCATAGGACAGCCCATGTAGCAAGGCAAGGAGTTATCCAGCCCCAAATATCAGTATTTCTAAGGTTGAGAAAGCCTACACTAGACACTCTTGGGTCTAAATGTGATTGCTACAACTGTTGTGGCCATCTTGCAACCAGGAATATTAGCTGATATGCTAAAGATGAAAAAGTGCAAAATAGAAAGATCCTAGGGATGTGATGTCTTTGAGCTGCTAAATAAACCAACTTATAACCATATCAGAACTTCTTGTTGTATGAACTATTACGTATGCTTATAGTTTGGACTATTTTGAGTTAAGCAGTTCCATATGGGAATCTAGAGTCCACAGGAGAGACGACATATTATTTGGGAGTCACCAACAAATAAATGAAACTTGAAGCCTTGGGACTGGAAGAGGGCTTGGGTAGAGAACCAACATCAGGTAATGCCAACATTTATAGACTAGGTTGAGTCAGCACAGAAGACTAGGAGTCAGGAACAGCTAATAATAATATCTAATGCTTTGTATAGTGATTACTCCATGCCAAGCATTTTTCTAAATTCTTTGTAAATATTAACTCATTTAATCCTTATAACAAGTTTATGAGGTAGGGTTACTATTATCATCCCATTTTACACACAAGGAAAGTGAGTCATAGATCAATTAAAGCCAATTTTTCCAAGGTTACAAAATTAGTAAATGTATAAGTTGGGATTCAAATCCAGGCAGTCTGGCACTATTGCTTCAATGTGTCCCCTCCTAAATTCAGATGTTGCCAATGCAATAGCATTAGGAGGTAGGGACCTTAAGTGGTGATTAGACTATGAGTGCTCCTCCCTGGTGTATGGGATTAGGTATCCTTATAAAAGGACTTGATGGAGGGCTTTTGTCCCTTCTTGCCCTTTTGCCTTCTGCCATAGGAGGATATAGTGTTCTTCCCCTCCAGAGGACTCTGCATTCAGGGAACCACCTTGGAAGCAGAGGGAAGGATGCTAATTCAGGTTAGGAGTCACTGAGGAGGTGACACTTGATCTGAGGCCTGAATGACAAGAAAGTATCACCAATAAAAATGGAGGAAAGAGAATTCCAAGAAGAGGAATTAGCAAACACAAAAGTCTTAAAATGGAAATGGAAAATGTGTATTTGAAGGATAGAAAGAACAGTGTAGCCAGAATATAGAGAATAATGATGAAACTAGGAAGAGATACAAAGTGGTAGGAGGTGAGGGAACCTCACTTAAGGGAACCCTCACTCGATAATGAACCTGCCAGTCTTAATCTCAAACTTCTTGGCCTCCAGAACTATGAAAATTAAATTTTTGGTTTTTTAAAATAAACTAAACGTCTCAAGTATTTTCTTATAGCAGCACACATAGACTATGAAAGGCACCAAAGTCTAAACTATCTTGTTATACAACATTTCTAGCATCAGAAATATGTGGTTTCATAGATGGTAAGAAAGGTAAGTGCTTAAGAAAAGAGGAAATAGTCAGCTGTGTTGAAGGCTATTCATAAATCAACTAAGAGGGTAGAGAGGTGTCAGGTGGATTTGGCAACATGAAGAACATTGATGACCTTGACATGAGCAGTTTTCAGTTCCTTAGATAAAAAATAAGCTTATACATGTGGATTCAGAAGTGAATGGGGGATGAGAATCCTAGATTTAAAGTTTAGAATTTTATTTAATTGTTACCTGTTTAATTGTTGTGTGAAAATATAGGAATGAAATAATATTATAGACTTTAAGTAACTAAGACCTAAAATACATAATATAGACAAGACAATTATGGTCAAATTAGCTAGATATGAATTAGAATACTTCATTTGTAACTTGAAATAATTATAAAATAGGTATGTGATTGATTTTGCCACCTGCCAAACGTTATCAATGAATTTTTCATTTCATTTCTTCTCTAAATATTCTTTTCTCTTATTTTTACCCTCTCATTTTGCATGCTTTGAAGTAGAGACCTGTGCCTCCAGAAGGAACACAATCATGTCCATCAAATTATGGCCTTGACTATCACCGAAGCATTGAATTCCACAAGTACGTGCCTCTTAACCTCTGATGAGCAGCAGGTTACTGTAATTCTGTGTGTGAATTTCTGGGACAGACATGACAGGCGTTTCTCTCATTGTGATAAATATCTGGGGAATCTCGCTGCAATGTTGGCATAGTAAATCTTAAATTTGAGTATATCCTAGCGTCAAATTATGGTGTACTACACAGGTGATAAAAACAAACTAGATAAACATTTTTGTTTGCAACTACTGGCTTTAAGAGGCTATCTTATGGTACCAATGTGTTCTTTAGAGAATTGGCCAGTCATGTAATATTCTTCTATATCTCTATAATTAAAGTGGTTTGTAGCTCAAACTCTTAAACTGGACTTTAAGCAAAATGGCCATGAAACTCCACTCTTAGTAATAATAAAATGATTTTTAGGGATTAAAAAGAATGATCCAAATTGGGATACAGAAATAAAGTATATTGTCTTGATTATTATTTAATCCAAATATTTTCTCTATGGATACAGTCATGGCCATAATTCCACAGAAGTAGCATTGTGATATGGTGTCAACTGTGTATTAAAACCCGTATTCACAGAGGTGAAATTATTATATTCCTATATTTTAAAAAGTCACTATCAAACATCAAGCTGTTGACTTTTCCTTTGCTAGGTTTAATTTTAATAATCACAGAGAAAGAAAACACTAGGTTGCTAATATAGAGCCCAGAAGAAATGTTTGCAACTAACTAGTGGCACAACTTTAGCTAGTTATTTAACCCATATGAGTCTCGATTTTCTTATGTGTAAACTGGGAACAATAGTATCTATTTGGCCTGTAATAAGTTATCAGTAAGTGTTATCTAATTCCAACTCTAGTGGGCTGGTAGCATCATATTTATGTACAAAATTCAGGACATGATCAACGTGATGATTCCCATGATTCAAATGGAATATGACAATCAGGGTAATTGTGGCCTAGGAAACCATTAAACATACAGAAGATACTCATTTATTCAGATGTCAATGCAAATCTAGCCCTAAATTAAAGAAGACATATTAGATAACTTATCAGAGACATTCCTCCTCCAAACTGAAACAAAAGATAAACATCTATGTTTTGCCTAAACAAATAGAAAGAATCTAAGTGTGATGCAAATTGGGAT
Source organism: Hylobates moloch (assembly GCF_009828535.3). Lineage (NCBI taxonomy): Eukaryota > Metazoa > Chordata > Mammalia > Primates > Hylobatidae > Hylobates > Hylobates moloch. The sequence continues at coordinate 134,805,082 of NW_026652277.1, forward strand.
AAAATTGCAGAACTTGCCTGATCATTTAGTTCTGGAGTCACATCAGTCAACATGGCATGACTCCTTGGCTTTGATTGTTGGCACTAATTGTGATCTTTAAAAAAAAACTCATAAATTCATTTGATTGAGTATCTGTGGCACAGATCAAGTTTGTACTGGTAGAGCCAAGTCATGAACTTTCCCTCTGCTTTTCCTTGGCTCACTCTCCAAAGTTCTCGCTGCTCTTCCTGCAAAGGACAGTGAGTTGCTTGGCTGCCAGCTGCCATGGAGCAAGAGTCTGGACTCAGATTTTTGTCTCTAACAAAACCAATGAAAGTCTGCATTCAGGTTTTGTCTGTAACAAAACCAATGTTTGGAAATGAAGACACTCAGTTTATCAGTCTCTTTGGTGACAGAAAACAACTGGTTTGACTAATGTTTTCACTTCATTAGCAGGTGATTAATGCCCTGAATGTAATACATATTGAGGTTTAATAGAAAGAATACAGGCTTAGGGATCAGAAAGCCTGGGCCTAAAGTCAAGACTTTAAAGCACCTCTTTGATTTTTAGGTTCTTTATGTATAGAATAGTTATAATCAAGCCTGTGCCATAACATTTTGGTGAGGAATAAACGAGGTAGCATAGTGTAAACTGCTTGGGTTTAAGGAAAGGCAACTAAAAGTGGTATTAAAGAGGAGAAGAGAATGGGAAAAGAGGCCCAGTTAGGTGATAATAGTAATATATAGGTAAGAAATGATAAGCATGTAACAATAGTAGTGGTGAGAGATTAAACACACAGACAAACACACAATGCTTCTGGGATCTATTTTAGATGAAGGAGTAGATGTAGCTGGTAGTAGGATAACAGAGATATAAAATGTAAGACTGTGGGAGAAGCAGACCTTCAAGGAAACAAGATGGCTTTAGTTTTGCACATGTCAAGTTTAAGACGCCCACTAGACATCCAAGCAGAGTTCAGGGAAGGGGTGCAAGCTGAAAATGCAAACACAAGAATCATCAACATATGGATGATATTTAAAGCCATGAGGCCAAATGAGATCACCAAAGAAACACATGCAGAAAGAAAAGAGCAGAAGATCAAGGGTTGAGCATTGAATGGAGCCTTGAGAACAACAATGTCCAGAGGTGAGACTGATGAGGATGTACCCGAAAAGGAGATCAACTAAGATGATCTCCTTTTCTGAATTCATTTACATTTTCAATATATTTGAACACCTTTGTGATTTTCCATAGTAAATAGGAATTTTCCTAACATTCTTCCAGAGAAATCTAGAAAAGGAATAGTTGTTATAAATTATAGTGTTATAAATCCAAGGTGTAAAGAATACATGTATAATAAAGCTGCACATTCTGCACATGTATCTTGTTTTTTTACAAGAAATAAAAATAAAAGAAATTCATTGATTTTAGACTTTTAAATATGTATGCAATTTCTATAAACATAAAGGGAATATCAAAAAAAGAATACATGTGTACATGTGATTTCATAGTATTCCAATTTGTTTCTGTTTGTGTAAAAGGTTTAATTTACACTGTAGTTCAAAGGTACAAAGAATAAATCCTCAACATGTGTTTTCATTTCATATCTCAGCTTCTGCAGCCTTTTATTTATAGCAAAAGATAAATGAAGGCAAAAAGTTCACCTCAGAATTTGTCCTCCATGGTAGCTTAAAAACACAAAGGTTTGAACTAGTGTTTTGAAAGACAGGTTCTGTTTCAACAATTTCCATTTTTCTAAGAATGCTCATTCAAAAAATCATATGGTGTACAAGGAAGACTTTATGTAAGATGTTATTCTGTAGCAGGGTGTTTGGCTTTCTCCTTTTTGATTCCCTTATTGTCAACTATTCATAACACAAATGCTTTTGTCCTTTTCTCCCTCTCCCTGCCACAATAGACCAAGTAATTAACCAAGTGAAGAGGCTGTCAATTAAACACTGATACTAATCTAGGCATAAAAGGTTCTTTAGGGAACATTGGTTTTGAACATATTTTCAGCATTATCAGCATTGATTTTATTCATCCAATTCTCATACAATCGAGTGCTCCAAATATTTACATGCCATCCAGGCAACACTTGCAACATGGATGACCCACAAAGTAGAAACAGCGTTCACAAAGAATGTACGGAGAATAAGCTCTCTATTGTGCCTCCAAGGCCTGTTTTCCCAGGAATAGATGTTCCATCATTAATTAATATCCCACATCTTTAATGATAAGATTGTCAAGGACAATTAGGGAAATGATTACAAGTGTCCTTGGCAACTGGAATGCCCCGCAGATTTTAGCTTACTTTCCCTAAGTGTTGCTGAAAGGTCATTTCTTTGAAGTGTGAAGACTTAACCATGCCTTGCATTGGTGGCATTGTGTTCAAATGTTATACAAAAAGAAGACATGTTTTTAGCCTGATTTCTTTGGCACAAATAAGATATTTAAAGATAATTATATTGTTGTGTCATTGCTTTAGCAATTAACTCTCTGGTAGTAAATTCACTAATAGTAAATTTTCTTGGGAATTAGTAGGGTTTATTATTACCTGTCTTGCTAATCTATTTGATAAATTTATATAAGCATGCTATTCCTTAAAATAAATCCATTTTTAGCTATCACTAGCTATCAATGATTTTTCTCCTATCTCTTACTTTTACTTCAGTCTGTTGATATATTTATCCAAAGATACAGCTTTGTCTAAGCAGTCCCTGTAAGACCTTTGGGCTTCAAGAATAACCTCCTTTTCCAAACCATTGTCAAAAACTGTGGAGAGTCTGCACTGTTACTCTATATTCAGGCTGATGAGTTGGCCTGCCACAGCCTCATCGATGCTGGCAGAAGACATGAGCCCTGGGTCAGTACTCAGAACTTTATCCCTCAAGGCACTGCAAACAGCAGGAGTATCACGTTCATCACCATTCTTGCCTCTCAAGTCCCACAGGGGTAACAAAACAGGCCCAAGTGGATGCTGCACATACAGAGAATCACAGCTGAAGAAGCTTAAGTTTAGAGAACTCTGATCTTTTATAATAGGCAGTAAGCAAACCTGTGTGACCTTTGCTCCAGAGAAGGAAGTTATCTTTAACATGCTGGACAGGAAGCAAACCGACTTGCTGCTTCAGTGGAAGACACCCTGTTGTCTAAGGCTGTTTGCTATACGAACATCCTTGTGAAGATAAAGGTAAGGAGTGTCTCTGGTTGGAGGACATGCAGAAACATGAGAGACCCATGGAGAGTTGTCTCCCAAATCCTTTTTCTAGAAGTAAGACATTAATCATGAAAGAATGTTGAGGTGTTTCAACTATAATTACCTTTGGAAGGAAGAGTTCAAACTACGCATGTCCCATCCCCCTAACATTTTAATAACCTTTCCCCACCCACTCCTAGCCCTTTCCCCAAGCATATTATTTCCTTCCTGATAGTAAAATACCTGTGACACTTTCAATGTTTTTTCTTTTGTACTAGCCACAGACATATGAGTCAAGTCTAATGTTCAATCCCATAAAATTATGGCAATGCATATTAATAGTTTATTTACTTCTTCCTTTTTTCTTAGCCCCGATTTTTAATTTACTTTTTATAGTATATTGCACATGTTCTGTATTATAAACTGCTTTAAATTATTTTGGGAAAGAAGCTGCTACATAAATTTTAAATAAATGCCAAATAATGAAAAGATTGGATAGGCCAAAATAGTTGACTACATAAAAAAGTTTCAAAAACAGATAAATCACAAATAATCTCTCTAGAGGCAGTACAAAGTATTTTTTTGTATTTATTCATTACATAGTTATTTGCCAAACTTCTTTAAAATATTGGAAAGGTAAGAATAAACAACATCATAACAATGCTACATTTAATATATAATTTAAAATTTTCGTATTATTTACTGGTAGTAATAGCAATGTGTTTATTATATTTAAAAATATGAGAAATTTAAAGAAGAAAAATTAAATTATCCACAGCACCCCACCAGCCAAATATAAAACAATGCTAACTTTTAAATGTAGTTCCATGCAATTTTTGTATATAAATATATACATTACATAATCAAAATTGTGTATGTACAGGTTACTTACTGTTTTTTGTTTTATGAGGGTATTCAAACTATGCTGATATTATTTAAAAACGTAAGTTTTGAAGCGACCTCGTATTTTTTCATCATATGGCCAAACTATAATTTACTAAACATTTTCCTATGGTTTACTATTTGTTTATAATTTTCCCAGTAAAAATTCTGTAGCATATTACCTTATACACAAATATTTGTCCATATTTATGATTATGTTCTTGGGACAGAGTGATGGTTAATTTTAGGTGTCGACTTGTCTGAATTAAGGGATACCCAGAGAGTTGGTAAAGTAGCACTAATTCTCAATTCTTGCATTAATTATCCTCAATGCTTCAGTAGGCACTGAGCCCATCCCCCTCTGCTGAAAGGGGAAACCAGGTGGTTTGGCATTTGATTAGAACATTAAGGCTGTCCCAGGTGTGTCTCTGAAGGCATTTCTGGAGGAGATTGGCAGGTGAGTCAGTGGACTGAGCTGGGGAAGATTTGCCCACAATGTGGGTGGGCACCATCCAGTGAGCTGGGGTCCTGGATGGAACAAAAAGGTGGAGGAAGGGAGAATTCTCGCTCTCTAGAGTTGGGACACTCTTCTTCTCCTGTCTGTTGATATCAGAACTCCAGGTTCTTCTTTGGGTTTTACACTCTGGGACTCACACTAGTGGCCCCCAAGGGCTCTCAGACCTTGGGCCTCAGACTGACAGTTATACCAATGGCTTCCCTGGTTCTGAGGCCTTTGGACTTGGAGTAAGCCATGCACTGGTTTCCCTGGTTCTCCAGCTTGCAGACAGCTTATCATGGGACTTCTCAGGCTCCATAATCAAATGAGCCAATTTCCCTAATAAATAGTTTCTCCTCTCTCTGTCTGTCTGTCTCTCTCTCTTCTCTCTCTCTCTGTCTCTCTCTTTTTCTCTCTCTCTCATGAAAGGAAAATAAAATCTAGGGACCCCGATTCACTATGCTAAAAGAAAAACAATTAAGCCAAAAGCTGAGTCATGCAAGAAACTGCTAATCGGGAATTCTCTTGTTCCTAAGCTACAGATAAAAGCTGCAGATAAAAGGCCAGATACCTCCACAGGTACTACTCTATCTTCACCTTATCTTATATGAAGTGCGGGTTTACTGACCACGAGATGAATACATAATTGACTCTTTCCCTACTTGCTCCTTTTCTCTTGTAACATGTGGATTCAGTAATATGACCATCACCTCCCTCTTTCCCCTCCAGCCTTCTTTTCTCCTTTCAAATAATGAAGCCCTCAAAATTATCATTGGAGAAAGGCAGACACCACAGATTGTTTCTGTGATTTCTGTGTTCCTTTCTTCCAGGCATGTCCTTAAACCTTGGCAACGTGAACTTCTAAATTGATTGAGACCTGTCTCAGACACTTTTTGGTTTATACTATATCTATCTATCTGTCTATCTATCTATCTCTCTATCTTATTGGTTGTGTCTCTGGAGAACTCTGACTAAAATAGACTCCTAGAAATGCAATAACTAGGTCAAATAACTAGGTTTAGACCCTTGAGGCACATTGGCAAGCTACTTTCTAGAAAAGTTGAATCAATTTACAATTCTGCCAACCACAAATAAGAGTGCTTGTTTTACCACAACCTGACCAGCATTGAGAATTATTTTTTATCTTGGATTAATAAGTTAAAAATAAAATGTCAATGTTTTAATCACGTTTCTTTTGTTATGAAGGGGATTATTTTCAAATGCATTTTTTGGTCCTCTGTGGTGAACCATTTAATTGTCAATTTAGCCCCTTTGTTTTCCTATAAAGAATCATGGTTTTCTTATTGATTATATGAGATTATTATTCTTAAGCACATTTTGACTGTTACAGTTATGATTAACACTTCTTTTTAAAACAAAGTTTTCATTTTCTTTTGAAGTTTAATTTTTATGCTCAGAAATATGAAATGTATGCAGTCAAATGTCTTACTACTTGTTGCATCGCTTTTATGATTTTAAATTTCTTGTCAATTCTGAAATCCCTTAAGTATTTTCCAGTATACTCTTCTAGTTTTGTGGGAGTTTTATATTTAAATCTTTAATGCGTCCTAGGGCTAGACTCCAAAATGTTAATACAGCAATGAATTATTTAACCAAACTCCCGGAACAGTACAGTAGAACCCAGCACTAGGAGGGCTGCAAAAAGCTAATTGGGAATTCAAGTTCCTTTTTGCCCAGCACTGACTTCCACAGATATGAGCTTGACTTCTCCAGCTAGACCCTCGTCTGTCTCTGATGTTTAAGCATTATATCATCTAGAGTTTAAAAACTGCATTTGGTGGTAGGGCAGCACATGTGAATTGTGGTTTGGCCAAACATTCTCCAGTTATGTATCTAAATTTGGTCTCCTAACCATGTTTTCAGCCCCACTCCCAGTCTTCAACTTATGCATAGCTAGAGGGACCGTCCCCTTACCCTCTCTTAGAGACAGCTCCTCCCCACCATTTCTTTACTGAGGAATCTGCATCATGAGTAGTAGACTTCTCTACTAAATTTCTTATAGGTAGGTTGTGAGGACACTGCATTAGCATGCCTACTGTTGACTCCAGAGCCAAACTGGCTGGGCTTGAATTACATTTCCCTAATGCTGGAACTGTGTAAACTTGGGCAAGTACATTGATCTTTCAGCTGATTATTGAGAGTTCTTCTGCAATGGAATTCCACAAGGGAGACACATATCACATGTTCTAGATCCATCCAAAGAGGTTCATCCCCGAAACTTTTCACTAGACCTCTTTGTCACCAATCTGCAGATCCCGCTGTTGCCACAAATCTTCCTTATAATGCATCTAAATCATTAGCTATTGCTAATTAATTTGTACAGATTTGTACTTTAGTCCAATTTTCCTTCCAGAAAAGTGAATACCCAGATTACAGTCATCTTCCAAAGTACCTAGGCTTGTGTGTGTTGGGGTGGGGGGAGGTTATTTATTTATTTATTTTTAGAAAGAGTCCCACTCTGACTCCCAGGCTGGAGGGCAGTGGCATGATCAGAGCTCATTGCAGCCTCAAACTCCTTGGCTCAAGCCATTCTCCTGCTGCAGCCTTCCAAGTAGCTGGGACGACAGGCATGTGCCACCATGACTGGCTAAATTTTAATTTTGTATTTTTTTGTAGAGACAGGGTTTCACTATGTTGCCCAGGCTAGTCTCAAACTCCTAGCCTCAAAGTGTTGGGATTACAGGCATGAGCCACCATGCCCAACGTATGGTTGTGTTTCCAAAACTTTGATGTGCATACAGATCAGTTGAATTCTTGTTAAAATTAAGACTGATTCAGTAGCCGTTGGGATTCTACAATCCTACATTTCTTAAACATTTCCAGGTGATGCTGCTGTTGTTGCTGCTGGTCTAAGGCCGGTATTTTGAGCAGAAAGGGTCAAAGTTGCCCTTTCTTGTTCATCAGGTTCTTTCACCATGATGTCTTCTGGGATAGCAAGATTATCAAAGTCCCTCAGTCTTAACTAATAGAGGCAGAGAATTGACATAGCCCTGAAGCAATATGATGAAAGTATAAGGATATCCCTGACTAAAAGTTAAATGAGTTAAAATTCATAGTATTATTTTGGGATTATAATTAGAATTATTTTAGGCTTATTGGTATGGGAAAGATACAGTCACCATATTAATAGCTATTTATCATGTACTGGAGGCTTCAGTGCAACAGCAGCTACAACTGAATTCACAGCCTGATTAAACATGTGATAACACAGCTCTTCTCTAAGATCCACCAAATATTTGACAAGGTACTGTTACCTGATGTCCTCAAGATTAACTATTGCTTTTGGTTTGCTATTTTGTTAACTAATGGGAACCTAAGGGACTTCTACTTCATACTTTCTCTTATGTACTGACATGCTAATCCATATGTCAGAGAAATAGACAGGAATTTTATCAGATGTTGAAAAAAGTGTATTTTATACATAAAGGAACAGATAAAACAAACCGAATAGCTTCATGGACTCACTTACTATGAGATAAACTTGGGCCAAAACTTCACTTATTGTCTGAATTCCATAAGCCTCCACTCTGAAGGGTGTATTACAAGCAGCATTTTGAACTCACAGAAAATAGCTCCAAACCAGTGTTCCATAATTCTCCAAAAATATATATCCTTAACTAATCCTAACCCTAACCCTCTGTATATTCTGATCTTGGAAGCAGTTGCAGCTCCCTTTATGGATGACTAGGTGGAAGATTTACTGAAGTCTCTGAGTCTGTCAATTGACATAGGTCTGAAGCCATGAATTCAAGTCATAATAACTCAAGTCTGGCTTTTGTGCATCAGCCCTAGATTTCTTTTGGTTACACAGACTAAGACCTTGGAAGGCTATCTATCTATTTCAGTTCTAATAATCAGTCAGCCACCACAAGAGGCCTGCTGCTTATTACAGTAACCACATCTACCTGATCCTTGAGGTTAAGAATCAACATCATTGATCTCATCATTCCCACCGAAAATAGGGACCATATTTCAATGACAGCATCTCCTTTCATTCTAGCCTCAGAGAGCGGCACTACAGCACTTTTCTAGGCAACAGGCATTCCCCTTATCTAACGTACTTGTCCATGTCTTGATGAAGAGTGTGTCTCCTGAGCCCTACTGGGGGACAGGATTGGAGGAGGACATAGTTGTACATGATAAATCTACCCCATCTTCCTTGTCCTTAAAACACCTAAACATTTGTAGTTGTTATTTACATTAAGGCGAATAATGTCTGGTATCTCATGTTGATTCAGCTTAAGCCACTCTTGAGTTCACTTTTGGTTTACCAGCTGAACAAGCAATTAAAATAATTTTTAGACCCTGAAACTTGAACACTAAATCCAAGATTCCTGGGAACTGTATTTACGTTCCACCCTATCTCATCAAGAATTCCCAGAAGCCATTCATACATGCTGCCTGGGCTTCATCCAATATAAGTTAGAAAAAATGTTTCAGTCCTTTTATAACGTAAACCTTTTCCTTCTAGGTTTGTTTGTTGTTATTAGCTCTTTGGAATATGCTGCTATTTAGCTCTCACTATTTAACTGAGGATAAAGAGGGGCAGTAAAGTTAGATCATGTGAAAACTTGGCATTCTCTTCCAGGCTAACTACCTTGAGTGAAGTCATAATAGAGGCCCTAAGCAAGGCAAGACTAGCCTCTCAAACAGAGGCTACTTTTATTAGGATAGGAAGCTCAGAGGGATTCTGGGGTCTGAGATGCTCTGACTTACTGAAATCTTTTAAAATTTGGCCATCTCAAATCTCGGTGTCTCATTTTTTCCCAACCAAAGCCTTTATTTTTACATCAGACCTAACACGACGGTAACATCGACCAACCTTATAATTCATCAACTGCGGGGTCAGACGCTGTGGCTACAAGAAGGAATAGTCTCATTTAGGACCAATATAAAAACTTCCTAGCTGTTTTTTACTTTGTCTTTGGCGCGGAATTTAAAATCCTCAGACAATTATTTTTTTCCCTTAAAGGTCTCCAGTACAATTATTAATATAGGTGAACTTAAAGCCTCACTGTAGTTTTTTTTTTTTGCAATTATGCTCCTGCACCAAAACTTCAGTATGATGTTTCCATTCTATTGTTCTGTATTTTTTTTCTATTGATCCAAGTAGTTTATTTCTTTTCTGTTTTCCCCAGTCTCTTTTTTTTTTTTTTTTTTTTTTTTTTTGAGAGGCGGAGTTTCTCTTGTTGCCCTGGTTGGAGTGCAATGGCGCAACCTTGGCTAACTGCAACCTCCGCCTCCTGGATTCAAAGGATTCTCCTGCCTCAGTCTCCCAAGTAGCTGGGATTACAGGCGCACACCACCATGCCCAGCTAATTTTTGTATTTTTAGTAGAGACAAGGTTTCACCATGTTGGCCAGGCTGGTCTCAAACTCACGACCTCAGGTGATCTGCCCACCTCGGCCTCCCAAAGTGCTGGGATTACCAGCGCAAGCCAGCATGCCCAGTCCTTTCTCCAGTCTTTAATTATGTTTGAATGCAGAGGAATCGATCTGGACTTAGATTTGCCAACAAATAGAGCACATGAATTCCCCCTTAGTTCTTACTCTGTATGTGGAATTTGATAAACCTAACTTCTCAGATCTATAGTTAGAAAGCAGATGTAATCCATAGCTCCATCTTCACTTCCCATTGAATAGCAGTGTTTTATGTCATACAGCTCTTACCCATCACTCTACCTTGTTCTCTGTCATGCTGCAATGATGCTATACATTAAAAACTGCCATTTTCAACATATTCACTGCCATCAGGCCTCTTTCCTTGTTACCCATTGTATTTGTTCTCATGCTGATAATAAAGACATACCCAAGCCTGGGTAATTTATAAATGAAAGAGATTTAATTGACTCACAGTTCCACATGGCTGGGGAGTCCTTGGAGAACTTACAATCATGGCGGAAGGGGAAGCAAACACGTTGTTTTTCACATGGTGGCAGAAAGGAGAAGTCCTTGGCAAAAGGGGAAAGGGCCCTTATAAAACCATCACATATCCTGAGAACTCACTCACTATCATGAGAACAGCAGCATGGGGGTAACTGTCCCCATGATTCAATGACCTGCTACCATGTCCCTCCCATGATACATGGGGATTATGGGAATTACAATTCCAGATGGGATTTTGGTGGAGACACAGCCAAACCATATCACCCTTTTATACAAACTTTCTGTAACAACCTGTAGTTAATCACCACCCCTACTCCACCTCCAATTTCTGCCATGTTTTCTTGGACCAAGCTACTTACTACATGAGTAAATAAAAGTAAATAATTTGAGGGGTGGAGCCAAGATGGCCGAATAGGAACAGCTCCGGTCTCCAGCTCCCAGCCCCAGCGACACAGAAGACGGGTGATTTCTGCATTTCTGCTTGAGGTACCGGTTTCATCTCACTAGGGAGTGCCTAACAGTGGGTGCAGGACAGACGGTGAAGCGCACTGTGCGCGAGCCGAAGCAGGGCGAGGCATTGCCTCACTCGGGAAGCGCAAGGGGTCAGGGAGTTCCCTTTCCTAGTCAAAGAAAGGGGAAACAGACGGCACCTGGAATATCGGGTCAGTCTTATCCTAATACTGCGCTTTTCCAATGGGCCTGGAAAACGGCACACTAGGAGATTGTGTCCCGCACCTGGCTCGGAGGGTCCTATACCCACGGAGTCTCGCTGATTGCTAGCACAGCAGTCTGAGATCAAGCTGCAAGGCGGCAGCGAGGCTGGAGGAGGGGCGCCCGCCATTGCCCAAGCTTGCTTAGGTAAACAAAGCAGCCAGGAAGGTCGAACTGGGTGGAGCCCACCACAGCTCAAGGAGGCCTGCCAGACTCTGTAGGCTCCACCTCTGGGGGCAGAGCACAGACAAACAAAAACTCAGCAAGAACCTCCACAGACTTAAATGTCCCTGTCTGACTGACAGCTTTGAAGAGAGTAGTGGTTCTCCCAGCACGCAGCTGGAGATCTGAGAACGGACAGACTGCCTCCTAAAGTGGGTCCCTCACCCCTGAGCAGCCTAACTGGGAGGCACCCCCCCAGTAGGGACAGACTGACACCTCATTCAACCAGGTACTCCTCTGAGACAAAACTTTCAGAGGAACTATCAGACAGCTGAATTTGTGGTCTCACGAAAATCCGCTGTTCTGCAGCCACCACTGCTGACACCCAGCCAAACAGGGTCTGGAGTGGACCTCTAGTAAACTCCAACAGACCTGCAGCTGAGGGTCCTGTCTGGTAGAAGGAAAACTAACAAACAGAAAGGACATCCACACCAAAAACCCATCTGTACATCACCATCATCAAAGACAAAAAGTAGATAAAACCACAAAGATGGGGAAAAAACAGAGCAAAAAAACTGGAAACTCTAAAAAACAGAGCACCTCTCCTCCTACAAAGGAACGCAGTTCCTCACCAGCAACGGAACAAAGCTGGATGGAGGATGACTTTGATGAGTTGAGAGAAGAAGGCTTCAGACGATCAAACTACTCTGAGCTATGAGAGGAAATTCAAAACAATAGCAAAGAAGTTAAAAACTTTGAAAAAATATTAGAAGAATGGATAACTAGAATAACCAATGGAGAGAAGGGCTTAAAGGAGCTGATGGAGCTGAAAGCCAAGTTTCGAGAACTACGCGAAGATTGCAGAAGCCTCAGTAGCAGATGCGATCAACTGGAAGAAAGGGTATCACTGATGGAAGATGAAATGAATGAAATGAAGAGAGAAGGGAAGTTTAGAGAAAAAAGAATAAAAAGAAATGAACAAAGCCTCCAAGAAATTTGGGACTATGTGAAAAGACCAAACCTATGTCTGATTGGTGTACCTGAAAATGATGGGGAGAATGGAACCAAGTTGGAAAACACTCTGCAAGATATTATCCAGGAGAACTTCCCCAATCTAGCAAGGCAGGCCAGCATTCAGATTCAGGAAATACAGAGAATGCCACAAAGATACTCCTCGAGAAGGGCAACTCCAAGACACATAATTGTCAGATTCACCAAAGTTGAAATGAAGGAAAAAATGTTAAGGGCAGCCAGAGAGAAAGGTCGGGTTACCCACAAAGGGAAGCCCATCAGACTAACAGCTGATCTCTCAGCAGAAACTCTGCAAGCCAGAAGAGAGTGGGGGCCGATATTCAACATTCTTAAAGAAAAGAATTTTCAACCCAGAATTTCCTATCCTGCCAAACTAAGCTTCATAAGTGAAAGAGAAATAAAATACTTTACAGACAAGCAAACGCTGAGTGATTTTGTCACCACCAGGCCTGCCCTAAAAGAGCTCCTGAAGGAAGCACTAAACATGGAAAGGAACAACCGGTACCAGCCACTGCAAAAACATGCCAAATTGTAAAGACCATCGAGGCTAGGAAGAAACTATAGCAACTAACGAGCAAAATAACCAACTAACATCATAATGACAGGATCAGATCCACACATAACAATATTAACTTTAAATGTAAATGGACTAAATGCTCCAATCAAAAGACACAGACTGGCAAACTGGATAAGGAGTCAGGACCCATCAGTGTGCTGTATTCAGGAAACCCATCTCACGTGCAGAGACACACATAGACTCAAAATAAAGGGATGGAGGAAGATCTATCAAGCAAATGGAAAACAAAAAAAGGCAGGGGTTGCAATCCTAGTCTCTGATAAAATAGACTTTAAACCAACAAAGATCATAAGAGACAAAGAAGGCCATTACATAATGGTAAAGGGATCAATTCAACAAGAAGAGCTAACTATCCTAAATATATATGCACCCAACACAGGAGCACCCAGATTCATAAAGCAAGTCCTCAGTGACCTACAAAGGGACTTAAACCCCCACACAATAATAATGGGAGATTTTAACACCCCACTGTCAGCATTAGACAGATCAACGAGACAGAAAGTTAACAAGGATATCCAGGAATTGAACTCAGCTCTACATAAAGTGGACCTAATAGACATCTACAGAACTCTCCACCCCAAGTCAACAGAATATACATTTTTTTCAGCACCACACCACACCTATTCCAAAATTGACCACATAGTTGGAAGTAAAGCTCTCCTCAGCAAATGTAAAAGAACAGAAATTATAACAAACTGTCTCTCAGACAACAGTGCAATCAAACTAGAACTCAGGATTAAGAAACTCACTCAAAACCGCTCAACTACATGGAAACTGAACAACCTGCTCCTGAATGACTATTGGGTACATAATGAAATGAAGGCAGAAATAAAGATGTTCTTTGAAACCAACGAGAACAAAGACACAACATACCAGAATCTCTGGGACACATTCAAAGCAGTGTGTAGAGGGAAATTTATAGCACTAAATGCCCACAAGAGAAAGCAGGAAAGATCCAAAATTGACACCCTAACATCACAATTAAAAGAACTAGAAAAGCAAGAGCAAACACATTCAAAAGCTAGCAGAAGGCTAGAAATAACTAAAATCAGAGCAGAACTGAAGGAAATAGAGACACAAAAAACCCTTCAAAAAATTAATGAATCCAGGAGCTGGTTTTTTGAAAAGATCAACAAAATTGATGGACCGCTAGCAAGACTAATAAAGAAGAAAAGAGAGAAGAATCAAATAGATGCAATAAAAAACGAAAAAGGGGATATCACCACCGATCCCACAGAAATACAATCTACCATCAGAGAATACTACAAACACCTCTATGCAAATAAACTAGAAAATCTAGAAGAAATGGATAAATTCCTCGACAAATACACCCTCCCAAGACTAAACCAGGAAGAAGTTGAATCTCTGAATAGACCAATAACAGGTTCTGAAATTGTGGCAATAATCAATAGCTTACCAACCAAAAAGAGTCCAGGACCTGATGGATTCACAGCTGAATTCTACCAGAGGTACAAGGAGGAACTGGTACCATTCCTTCTGAAACTATTCCAATCGATAGAAAAAGAGGGAATCCTCCCTAACACATTTTATGAAGCCAGCATCATCCTGATACCAAAACCTGGCAGAGACATAACCAAAAAAGAGAATTTCAGACCAATATCCTTGATGAACATTGATGCAAAAATCCTCAATAAAATACTGGCAAACCGAATCCAGCAGCACATCAAAAAGCTTATCCACCATGATCAAGTGGGCTTCATCCCTGGGATGCAAGGCTGGTTCAACATACGCAAATCAATAAATGTAATCCAGCATATAAACAGAACCAAAGACAAAAACCACATGATTATCTCAATAGATGCAGAAAAGGCCTTTGACAAAATTCAACAACCCTTCATGCTAAAAACTCTCAATAAATTAGGTATTGATGGGACGTATCTCAAAATAATAAGCTATCTACGACAAACCCACAGCCAATATCATACTGAATGGGCAAAAACTGGAAGCATTCCCTCTGAAAACTGGCACAAGACAGGGATGCCCTCTCTCACCGCTGCTATTCAACATAGTGCTGGAAGTTCTGGCCAGAGCAATCAGGCAGGAGAAGGAAATAAAGGGTATTCAATTAGGAAAAGAGGAATTAAAATTGTCCCTGTTTGCAGATGACATGATTGTATATCTAGAAAACCCCATTGTCTCAGCCCAAAATCTCCTTAAGCTGATTAGCAACTTCAGCAAAGTCTCAGGATACAAAATTAATGTACAAAAATCACAAGCATTCTTGTACACCAATAACAGACAAACAGAGAGCCAAATCATGAGTGAACTCCCATTCACAATTGCTTCAAAGAGAATAAAATACCTAGGAATCCAACTTACAAGGGATGTGAAGGACCTCTTCAAGGAGAACTACAAACCACTGCTCAATGAAATCAAAGAGGATACAAACAAATGGAAGAACATTCCATGCTCATGGGTTGGAAGAATCAATATCATGAAAATGGCCATACTGCCCAAGGTAATTTATAGATTCAATGCCATCCCCATCAAGCTACCAATGACTTTCTTCACAGAATTGGAAAAAACTACTTTAAAGTTCATATGGAACCAAAAAAGAGCCCGCATCGCCAAGTCAATCCTAAGCCAAAAGAACAAAGCTGGAGGCATCATGCTACCTGACTTTAAACTATACTACAAGGCTACAGTAACCAAAACAGCATGGTACTGGTACCACAACAGAGACATAGATCAATGGAACAGAACAGAGCCCTCAGAAATGATGCCGCATAGCTACAACTATCTGATCTTTGACAAACCTGACAAAAACAAGAAATGGGGAAAGGATTCCCTATTTAATAAATGGTGCTGGGAAAACTGGCTAGCCATATGTAGAAAGCTGCAACTGGATCCCTTCCTTACACCTTATACAAAAATTAATTCAAGATGGATTAAAGACTTATATGTTAGACCTAAAACCATTAAAATCCTACAAGAAAACCTAGGCAATACTATTCAGGCCATAGGCGTGGGCAAGGACTTCATGTCTAAAACACCAAAAGCAATGGCAACAAAAGCCAAAATCGACAAATGGGATCTCATTAAACTAAAGAGCTTCTGCACAGCAAAAGAAACTATCATCAGAGTGAACAGGCAGCCTACAGAATGGGAGAAAATTTTTGCAACCTACTCATCTGACAAAGGGCTAATATCCAGAATCTACAATGAACTCAAACAAATTTACAAGAAAAAAACAACCCCATCAAAAAGTGGGCAGAGGACATGAACAGACACTTCTCAAAAGAAGACATTTATGCAGCCAAAAAACACATGAAGAAATGCTCATCATCACTGGCCATCAGAGAAATGCAAATCAAAACCACAGTGAGATACCATCTCACACCAGTTAGAATGGCCATCATTAAAAAATCAGGAAACAATAGGTGCTGGAGAGGATGTGGAGAAATAGGAACACTTTTACACTGTTGGTGGGACTGTAAACTAGTTCAACCATTGTGGAAGTCAGTGTGGCGATTCCTCAGGGATCTTGAACTAGAAATACCATTTGACCCAGCCATCCCATTACTGGGTATATACCCAAAGGACTATAAATCATGCTGCTATAAAGACACATGCACACGTATGTTTATTGCAGCACTATTCACAATAGCAAAGAGTTGGAACCAACCCAAATGTCCAACAACGATAGACTGGATTAAGAAAATGTGGCACATATACACCATGGAATACTATGCAGCCATAAAAAATGATGAGTTCGTGTCCTTTGTAGGGACATGGATGAAACTGGAAAACATCATTCTCAGTAAACTATCGCAAGGACAAAAAACCAAACACCGCATGTTCTCACTCATAGGTGGGAATTGAACAATGAGAACTCATGGACACAGGAAGGGGAATATCACACTCCGGGGACTGTTGTGGGGCGGGGGGAAGGGGGAGGGACAGCATTAGGAGATACATCTAATGCTAAATGACGAGTTAATGGGTGCAGGAAATCAACATGGCACATGGATACATATGTAACAAACCTGCACATTGTGCACATGTACCCTAAAACCCTAAAGTATAATAAAAAAAAAAAAAAGAAAAAAAAAAAAAAACCCAGCCCACACTTTGCAAACCGGTATCACCAATAAAGCTGTCCTGCTATTCAAAAAAAAAAAAAAAAAGTAAATAATTTTTTTTTTTTTTTTTTTTTTTTTTTTAACCCATGTAGTAGGAAAGAAAATATCCCAGCCACTTCAAACAGAAACTCCACCAAGCTGGCCAATTTTACAGTTAGTATAGAATATGGTTCTCTCAGCCATGCTATAGACCAGCACTGTCCATATAGAATGTGAGCCACAAATGCAAGCCACATATGTAGTTTTAAATTCTCTGGTAGCCACATTTAAAATGCGCTCAATAGTCACATGTGACTGGTGGCTGCAGTATTAGACCCCAGGTCCTGACAGTCAGGGAGGGATATAAAAGTCTCCATTCCTGTGTTCATCTACGGGTGACTCTTTTTGGTGGGTGAAGCATAAGTGAACTGCCAACTGTTTTTCCTAATTCTGTGCCTTCTCCCTTATGGTTACTAAAATTTCTGCCCATCCTCTGGAAATGGATTTTGATTATGCATTTAATTTTCTGTGGTGATATTATGTTTTATCTTTATCTGTATAATTATAAGTGTTTTGTTGAAAATTGGGAGATGCCTACCCAGACATAATTTTAAACCCTGTTAGATAAATTTTAAGCTTTTTTTCCTTAGTATATCAGCAGCTGAGAAAATATCTACTCTGTATAATAAGTTCAAAGTCTAATGCATGATAAGGATTCATAGTAGCAAGAAACCTCTTCCATAACTTTTGTGTTTATAACAAATGTGTGTGTGTGGACAGGTTTCTAAGTAGTTGCTCTCATTTTTATTTTCTCTTTGTAGAGACAATGCGCAGTCATGCATCTGAAGGTTTTGCAGGAAGCTGAAAAATGTTCCCATTCTCTGCATTTGTTTACCAAACATGCTGCTTCACAGAAAACTAAACAATCCTGAAGTTTCTGTTTCAAAAAGTGGCTATTTTTCAAGAATGTGAATAGCTTGGAAAGACAAATCCTGTTCTTTTAAATGTTCAAGACTAAATAACCCTTCTTTACATTAAGTGGACAAAATTCATCCTCGAAATTTCCATTTTATTTGAAGTTGACACCTTCCTTTTTAAGAGACAAAATCAATAATCTTTTTCATTATAAGAATTTCTATTAAAATGAGCAAAATCTCAAAATGCAGAGAACTTGTGATATAATTAAAATAGGAGTGTCAAAACCTGAGATTCTTGCAATGTAAAAATCCATTAATTCCTAATATTGCAATTATTGTAAAAAATTCAAACTATAAAATTCCAATAGTTATAGCCTTACTATGAATTAATTGAAAACTACTAATACCAACTAAACATATATTTAACATTTTAATAACTCAGTTTAGTGTCCTTTTGAAAAAGATTTAATAGATTAAACAAAGTTAGCTGAATTGACTACATTATTGGTAGCCTATATATAAATCGACGTAGATATTATACATAAAACATACTAACTGATTTTTTAAAGTGAAAAACCATTAGTAACATTAAAATATGGTTATATTGTATACTTGCTTCATCCAGATGTAAAGCCAAAAAAGGACCTTGATTATTTGGGGAAGGAGAAAACTTTGGAAAAAATTATTTAAGTTTTTAATAACACCATGCTAAAACTTCATATGGGACAGATATACAGAATATAGTCAATGTCTTCCATTTAGTGATGCTTGACTTTAATTTTGTAAGCAATTAGACATGTAAACCAAAAAATAGTGTTAGCTGTAGTTTAAAATCTACTAGTAGTGGCCAACATTTATGGAGAATTTGTGATCTATAGGAAGTATTCTAAATTGTTTTCATATGTGTGTTAATTTCTCAATAACCTTATTCCAGGCACACCTATTAGTCCCATTTTACAGAGGAAGAAACTGAGAGTTTATGTAATAAAAGAAGTTAGGTGAACTGACACCTTCTGACACTGAATGAAAGTATCCTTCCTATTAAATAATATTTAATCAGAAAATGGTTATTATAAATGATCAATAGCTAGGAATAAAGACAAAAAAGTATGTGTTCTCAAAGAGTAGATATACTAATAATTAAATGGAGGTTGCGAATTAAGCAGTTACTTCTGATGAGTACAATCAGTAATAACACACCAGGCAAATCTTACGAAAGTCTTATGAAAAGGTTTGCAGGGGAGTAGCTGGCAGTTTTTCCTTTAACTTACGAAAGCCAAAAGTCAGTGGTGGGAAACATCTGGAACCAAACAAAAGACCTAATCCTTCTGTATGCAAGGGGCTTAATTTTTCATGAGAAACGATCTATTGTGAATAGAGGCAGCCTAGAAAGAACCTGAGATCTTGCCACTGGTACAAGAGTCCCTATACTGAAGAAATGTTTAATGGCTCTTTCATTCCTTTTCTCTTTTATAAGTGTTTCTTCAGCACTTGATTTTGTTATGAATGTGGATATGTCTATAATATTGTTTGTTTTAAATTGCTCGAATTGTCATATACTATTCAGTTTGGACTTCTTGGAATTCTAAGTATGTAAACTGCATTCCAAACAAACAGCAATACATCATTCACAGAGTAAAATCTCTACATGGAGAATGAGATTAACTCATTGTAGTGAGAGATAAGTTCATTAGGACACTTTGAAGGTTGATGGAATGTCTGGAGTTAAATGTATTTTCAAGTATTTTGAATTCAATCATTTAATTTAATTTAACTCAGTGCATATTTATTGAATAACTCCTATAAACAAGACATTCTGAGGATACATATAGTTACAAGTCACAAACATTAAGAAATTCAAGACTCTACAAAGTAGATGTGTCTGTTATTAAGTATAACTGAAGAAATAACGTAGTTAGTTCTCTGAACATAGAGGAGGGATAAATCAACTAGTATTAGGGGACTGAAGGGAGTTCATGCTTGGAACTGCAGCAGCCATTTTGTGACTGCAAAGGAGATATTACTGGCACACTTGAGAATAGCAGAGCAGAAGGTAAGCAAGGGCCTGTGGGTCTTTGAAGACATCCTTGAGCTGCTAACCAATCCAGCAACTGCCTACCCCTGAATTTCTTGATTAGGAAGATTAAAACCTTGATTAAGATAATGCCATTTTTAGTCCATCGTTCAGTTCTTGCAGCTGAAATCACCCTACCTTTGGTGTTACGGATCTGTTGGCTGGGCTATAACAATGGGTTGAACAAAGCTTGGGAGTTGTAATAAGAATAGAAAGGTGGGACCAAATGCAAAAACAATAGAGAGGAATCTGCAACTCCAAACACTGTGGTTTGGAGAGAAGGAAGAAACAAACACATCTGAGTTTTAAGGTCTGATTGATTGTATGCATGACTGATATCAATAGGAATATGAGAAAAGGAATAGGTTTGGGAGCAGAAAGTAATAAATATAGTTTTGATGTTGAGATACAAAACAGAAAAAAGTCTCTTATTAATTTTGCTAAATACTTTTGAAATAAGTGATACAGTAGTTTCTGATGAAATAAAATGGTAATATTTCCGACGGAGTTAAGTATGCCTTATTTACTCCATACTGAAATGAAATTTATCCAAAGTTGAGTTTGATAGTGCAAAGAAAACACTGGCTACTTCTTATTGGTTGAAAAAGAAAGTAGATTGAATAAACATATTAATCTTTGTTTTCTCCTGAAACTCGATTAAATTGAGAGCAAAGCATAAGCAAGCACCTAAATCTACAAGGGCGAAGAGAATGGACACCCTCTCTCAGTAGGCTACTGGAGCATGTTAACCAGCACAGTAAGGAAATGGCTCAGGAGGACGATGTGGGGCTCTGGACTCAGGGAACTGGACACAGGAAAGGGGTGAAGGAAATTCCTAGAATGGTGATGAAGGAAACCCTAGGATGACAATAACCAGCCTAACGAGCAGCAGCCGGTACCACCTGGAACAAAAGGTGCCAAGCAGGAGAAACTTATCTGAGGAAAAAGAGATCTTTTTAAAAAGGTAGATTTATCTGTCCTCTCATTTTCTGCTCACACGACTAGCTCTTTCTTGATCCCAATCTAACTCCTGAGGAGGCTGGGAGTCTTCCCATGTACCTAGGAAGAAGAGAAGAACTAATGTGGTAAGCACCAGTAATCTTTACCAGAGTTTCCAAAGCTGAATAATCAAGTTACAGCCTTATGAGCTTAGATGGAAATATGGAGGTAGCTAGCAGGAAAATAAGCCAGGAGTTGAAGGAGATTGGTCTGGGGCCTTGGAATCAGCAGTAGGGAAAAAAGAAACCAGAAATTTCCGTAGAATTTATTGTGATAGCCTACCAAAGTGATGTGATCTTTTAAACGCATAATGTTACAGCAGTCACCTCTGCTGAAACCTGTATTCAATAAATTCTAACTCTCCACTCAGCTGCCACTAAGTCTAGTGATTCAGCTTAAATGCTGATCTCCCCTCCCTGGGCTAAATCTTAGTAAAGTAGACCAAACAATGGAGAACACAGCTCAGGGATACAGGAAGGATTTGCTCTCTGAAAACAGCTCAGCCACAGTCTCCCTTGGTGTGGTGACAAAAAACCACTTTAAGCACTTTAAATCTCTATTCAGAACCATCGCTTGCCTGTTTTATCACAGTATTCTGGCCGGTGTAAATACGTCTGGAAAGCAAATCAGCACCAGTTTGAGTTGGATGATACTCTACTAAGTCATTGCTAGATTCTTGGAAATTCAAGAAAACCAAATTTTACACAATTAAATGTTAAATTACACATGAACACGGTCTGTTTGACTTTTTAAAAGAAATAACACTTGGAAAGTTGTTTTCATCTGTGAAAGTATATTAAAAGGCTGTCAAAAAGGAAAATGGAGGATTTCAAATATAAATATTATCTACTGATACTATTTTGCCAAATAGAAATTGAAAATTATAGAGGTAGAATGCACCTGAAGAGTCAACCAGTCCAACCCTCTTGATTTATAGATCAAGAGGCCCAGGGAGGAAAAGTGACTTGTTTGAAACACAAAACTATGGAAAAGCAGGGAAGAAAACTCAATCTACCTATCAATCGATTGTCAATCTGCATGAAATGCTGGCTGCAATGGCCCGACCTATATGCTGTTGCTGAGCTGGAGAACAGGACTCCTGACAAAAACGGCTCACAAAGGTGAACATTTCAACCAGGCAGCAGGTGAAGTGCAGAACAAGCGCTGAGTTAATGCACTGCATACAATACAGCTGGGACTTGTGTGTCAGGAGGAAACTTCACAGGGTTTTCAAAAGGAGTAAAGTGCTTGGGAGCTTGTTTTAAAGGGTCAGAAAGCTCCTGCCTATTTTCTGTTCCTTTCATGTGCACAGTAAAAGAACAGAAGTATTCTATTTCCGCTTTTCAGTGTGAGACCAAGAAAGCTATTGATGCGAAACTGCTCTTTGGTGACATCGTGCTTCAACAAGTCATCCCCAGTGCAACCCAGGATGATGGCCATTTGCACTTACTTTTTAGGCGTCTGACATCAGCTTCAAGAAGTCTCTCCCCGTATGTAAGTTTCAAGTGTTGCCTGCAGACAGGTTTTAATAAAGGAAGTCAGCAGTTACAATGTATGTGTATACTTCACACTCCTTTTCCAACATACCTACTTCAAGCCTAGACCTTGGATTTCTCCCTCCCTCTGTGTCCTAAAGCGTAGAAATTAAAAAAAAAGCATTCATCTTTGTTATGTATCAGAAGGTTCGTTGCCCTTGTCTACCAATTTCTTTTTCATTTAATAAATAATTGTGTGTTCTGATATTTGCTTTAAATTTCCTGGTTTTGGGGAATGTTTCATTGTTAAGGGTTTTCCTTCACTTCCGAGGTAAATGAGCTTACCTTAGTCCATTAAGATTGTCATTTTGTCTAAGGACCGTGGGCAAAGTCTCACAGGTAGTGTTTCAGTCTTATCTCTGTCTGATCAGAAGAGGAAGTCTTGCTAGTCCCTCTTTAGTCTGAAACTGATTATTGTCCTCACAACTACACAAAAGGAGCTGCAGTTCTTTCCACACCTGAAGGCATTTGAAGTGCAATTTGCATGGTACTTACAAACTCTGCTAAAAGGAACCGTTGCCTATTTTCCTAATCTGCCTGTTTGCATTCATAGGTATTAAGAATGCACAGTAAACAAGCTAAAGTGCAGAAGCTTTCACAGGTTTGTGTTGGACAATAACAACCACCGGTAACAAAGAGGACAAAAATCTGTTTACAAATGTGTATTTCATCAGGCAACACCTGCTCTAAAATGGTCAGAGCCTGCCATTTCCACAAATGTGGACTAAAATGAACATACCTGAAAAAAAGATTTTTCACCTTCTAATATAAAATATTCTGTCTTCATTTCAAAGGTGTAATGTATAGCACACAAATATAAGGTGGTAATAATCTTAAAGTGACCGATGGTTAGCGAAATTGGTTAATGGACTTCTATTGGATTTATAAAAGGGAAAGAGTTTTGCATCTCTCTGATGCTTAGTTGGTGTTCCACTTGAAATTTGAGATGAATTAGAGTTGAATGAAGTCCCTTCGGCACTATGATTTTATTATTGTACACATTTCTGTTTTAGATATGAGCTTTAAATATAAAAATTTGTGGAATCCTTAATTAGAATCTCAGTAGATAAAGCCTGAGAATCACTGTTTATATTATGCTGCACAGGTGACTGTGATGCATAGCTTCTGAACACTCCAGCATTCATCACTGGTTATGTGCCACACCCTTGATGGTTTGAGATGGTTAAGTGCTTGCAAGAAAGATGTTCTGCTATTCACTGAACAGATATTGGAAGCTTTTAGAGTCCAGGTAAGTTTTTCAAAAGTTGAAATTTTGTAATGGAAACAAATTAGCCTGAATTATATCTTTGTTATAGAAGCAGTTACAGAATGGACCAAACATTTTCTAAGGAATATTTCTTTAGGGATTTCCTCAACTAAAGTTATGTACCAGAAAGCATAGAACAATTTACCTTGGCCTGGAAAACCTTTATGGCTGTGGTAACCAATCAAGTAACTCCAATATAAAAAGCTTTGAGAAGGTTCCTATAAACAGCTTAAATTTTGTGTAAGAATATGCTTAAAAGATGAATAGCATGTTGAATAAAGTTGTTTAGAATTGTCATACAAATACTAAATTATATCTTCTTAAAACAATTATTTAGATTTTATAGATTTTACATTAAAATCTTACTTCTAAAAGAAATTGAAAAAAGAAATAATCTATCATGTTCAGTTTCCTCTTCAGGGCTCTTTATAATATTGTCACACTGACAGGTTAGAGGAAGATTTATATCTCTGGTGTGTTAATGGCTGGAGGACTTTTATTCAATACTTCTCATTGACTTATTCATAAGTTCAACAAAAATGTATTGTGAACCTGCTATGTGGCAAACTGTTAAATGTTCTGGGATTACAGTAAGTAAATACAACCAATATCACCTGTGCTTCCCTTAGTGCGCTGGAGAAATTGAGTATATCTGACTTGGATTTTCAGATTCTAGGATCAAAGGTTGTTTTCTCAAAAGTTTATTTATATTAATTTCTTACAAACATATTACAAAAAAGGCTTTGAAGGAGTCTTAAAATAATGAAATCTATTAAACTCAATCTATATATGGCTCCTTTCTGAGGAGGTAGTGTCTCACAAATGAACAAATTTTGCAGAAAAATGTAAATTTTTCTAAGTAATCTTGCTAATTAGGTAAAACAGGACACAGAAATTAACAAGAACAAAAGAATTGTGTATAAACCCTACCTTTTTCCATTGTAGGATGCTAGATTTATTGATTCAGATGTGCATTTTTTAGAAGTAAGATGCTTTTGGAATTTGATGGATTATTTAGATTAAGTGTACCTAATAGAATTAGCAAATCTAATTAAGAAATATTCAGAGTCTACAATCATCAGGTGACTATCATAAAGCTTTATCAGTGGAAACAACTTGATAAGTTGGAATAGAAATATTTTAAAAGTGTTTTCATTTAGTCAATGGATATTTATTCACCTTCCACTATAAGCCATGTAATATACTTAGGTAATGGGAATATAAAAATAGAGTCCTTCCATCGAGGACTTTACAGATTAGTAATGTCCCTAGTAGAAGAAGATTTCATTTATCTATTTATCCATTCCTACATACATGTTTTGATAAAGTGCTATGAAAGAAATATGTACTGAGTATAAAGAAGTCCAAAGTGGATGACAATATGGGTTTGGAGCCTCACAGAAGTTACCAGTTACCCTTGCGCACATGTACCCTAGAACTTAAAGTATAATAATAAAAAAAAAGAACAGGGGATCTGTTAAAAAAAACAAACAAACCAAAAAACACAAGTACTACATGTTTAACAATCAGGCTAACATGGAACTGAGGTTCTCAGCAGAGAAGAGGTGTGAGAAGCATGTTTAGGCCATGAAAAGTAGTAAGTTTTTCTGGAAGGTGAGATTTAAATAGGATCATTAGGAATGATAGATCTGGAGGAGGTGCCAACATGCAAGAAGGGGAGGAAGACACAAGTGCCAATAGGCTGAGCCTCTTTGTCTATTGAGACCATCATTGAAATCAAAAGCAGTGCAGATGGAGAGTCTGAGAAGAAAAGCATAAAGGAACTTCCAGAAGGCTGAAAACCTGAACAGATCTACTGTCAATATCATAATGCTGGAGATATAAAAATTGGACTTCATAAACTATCAGGGAAGGGGAGCCTTGGTAAACATCCAAAGCTTTCAGCTGGGAACCCAAAAGGACTACTCAATAAGAGTAACAGCAAATTAAAAATATCCAGAAGGCCTTACAAGGCTGGAAGTTAGTCTTAAATTGGCTCAATTCTTGATTAAAGTAATATATACCTACATTAAATGCCTGTGATTAATCAAACAAAATCCTTCATGGAGGAAAATAATATCAGTTAGAGATCTGGATTTTTTTTATAAACAATGTCTGAATTTTAATAAAAAATTACCAAGCAAACCAAGAGACAACAAGGAGTGAAGAAAAAGAAAACAATAGAAGCTGGTTCGCAGGGAATCCAGGTATTGGAAAATTTTATATTTATGATTAATATGGTCAAGAAAATAGATGGCAAGAGTGATAATTTCATCAAAGAACTCCTGTCTACAAGAAAGCATCAAATGGAAATTCTAAACTGAATAAAACCAAAATTGAATTAAGGAGACAAAAGGTGGATAAGATCGCGGATTGGTCACAGTTGCAGAGTATTCATTATCTAGAAAGTAAATCAATGGAAAATATCTAGAATAAAAAATAGAAAAAACATAGAAAAGATCATAGGAGATATATGAAAACTGGCAATATCATAGTCTGGCAGTTTGTTTCTATTGTCTTTTTTGTTTCTCTTCCTACTGTCTCTTGGTTTGCCTTATAATTTTTTATTAAAACCAAGAAATTGTATATGAAAAATTCTAGAATCTCTGAATGGTATTATTTTCCTTCATGAAGGATTTTGTTTGATTAAAGGCAAGTAGTTAATGTAGGTATATATTATCTGAATCTAATGAGGAATTGAGCCAATTCAAGAATGCCTTCCAGTCTCTTACATAATGAAAAGGAGCAACATGAATATAATTGGAGCCCCAGGAAAGAAGGAGGTATAAAAGAGTACAGAAACAAAACTGAAGAAAGATATCAAATAAAATATTCAAGAAAACTTACAAACTCAATATGAAAAGTACAAAAAAATCCCATCTAGGCACTTTATAATAGAACTTCTGAAAAATTAAACACAAGAGAAAAGTTTTAAAAGCAGTCAGAGAAAACTACATATTACCTCAAAAACAACAATTAACATCTCTCATAAAGCAATATAAATCAGAAGAAAAGAAATGACATACTCAAACTGCTATAAGAAAACACCTGCCACCATAAAGTAAAGCTCTTTAGAAAATGAGGGTTAAATAAAGACATTTCAGGCAAATAAAAATTGAGAGAATTTGTCACCAACAGAGACTATCTGAAAGAATACTAAAAGGAGTTTTTCAGTTAAAGGGAAATGATCTCTGACTGAAGATTAAAAATGCAGAAAAGAATAAAGTATGCAAGCAGGTGAAGTTTGTTATTCTATGAGAAGCTGGAATTCTGAGAGAAAATCCATAGTCTTTCTAGTGTGAAGAACCAAGACAAAGTTCCAGGCAACCATAGCCACTGGCAAATTAGAAAGAAATCCCATAAATAAAAAACCAGAGAGGGGAAGCCCAAATTCTGTCTATAAACTCTGCCCAAATTTCCGAGTGACCCTTGAACCACACATGAACCAACAAAATAATGTATGGATAGATTCCGGATAAGAATAAAATAATTATTTTGGCGTATTTCAAGAATTCGTTTCAAGATTTAAGGCTCCTTTTAGCAGTTCTTATAGTGCTGGCTTGGTAGTGATGAATTCTCTTAGTATTTTTTTATCTGAAAATGACTGTATCTTTTCTTCATTTATGAACCTTAGTTTCACTGGATACAAAATTCTTGAGTGATAATTGTTTTGTTTAAGGAGACTAAAGATAGGGCCCCAATTTCTGGAAATATATAATCCTCCTAGATTGAACCAGGAAGAAACAGAAACTCTGAACAGACCAATAATAAGCAGTGAGATTGAAATGGTAATAAAAAAAAATAGCCAACAAAAAAGTCCAGGACCAGACAAATTCACAGCTGAATTCTATCAGACATTAAAAGAACAATTGGTATTAATTCTGTTGACACTATTCCACAAGATAAAGAGGGAATCCTCCTTAAATCATTCTATGAAGCCAGTATCACCCTACTACCAAAACCAGGAAAGGACATAACAAAATAAGAAAACTACAGACCAATATACCTGATGAGTATAGATGCAAAAATCCTTAACAAAATACTAGCTAACCAAATCCAACAGCATATCCAAAAGATAATCCACCATGATTCAGTGGGTTTCATGCCAGGGATGCAGGGATGGTTTAATATACATAGGTCAATAAATGTGATACACCACATAAACAGAATTGAAAACAAAAATCACATGATCATTTCAATAGATGCAGAAAAAGCATTTGACAAAATCTAGCACCGCTTTATGATTTTTTTTTTTTTTTTTTTTAGAACGAAGTCTCCCTCTTTGCCCGCGGCTGAAGGCGGTGGCACCAACCAGGCTTTCGGCAAACTCTGCCTCCCGGGTTCACGCCATTCTCCTGCCTCAGCCTCTCCGAGTAGCTGGGACTACAGGTGCCCGCCACCATGCCTGGCTAATTTTTTTGTATTTTTTTTAGTAGAGACGGAGTTTCACCGTGGTCTCGATCTCCTGACCTCATGATCCGCCCGCCTCGGCCTCCCAAAGTGCTGGGATTACAAGCATGAGCCACCGCGCCCGGCCTGCACCGCTTTATGATTAAAACCCTCAGCAAAATCAGCATAGGAGGGACATAAAAGCCATCTATGACAAACCCACAGCCAACATAATACTGAATGGGGAATTGTTGAAAGCATTCCCCCTGAGAGCTAGACAAGACAAGGATACTCTCTCTCACCACTTTTATCTAACATAGTACTGGAAGTCTATACATGCCTACTCTCATGACTTCTATTCAACATAGTACTTCAAGTCCCAGCCAGAGCAATCAGACAAGAGAAAGAAATAAAAGATATCCAAATTGGTAAACAGGAAATTTACTTCTCACCGTTTGCCGGTGATATGATTGTATCCCTAGAAAACCCTAAAGACTCCTCCAAAAAGCTCCTAGAACTGATAAGTGAATTCAGCAAAGTTTCAGGATACAAAATTAATGTGCACAAATCAGTAGCTCTGCTATATACCAACAGCCACCAAACTGAAAATCAAATCAAGAACTTAACCTCTTTTACAATAGCTGCAAAAAAATAAAATACTTAGGAATATCTCTAACTAGGGAGGTGAAAGACCTCTATAAGGAAGACTACAAAACACTGCTAAACGAAATCATGGATGACACAAACAAATGGAAACACATTTCATGCTCACAAATGGGTAGAATCAATATTGTGAAAATGACCATACTACCAAAAGCAATCTACAAATTCAATGCAATTCCCACCAAAATACAATCATCGTTCTTCACAGAACTAGAAGAAACTATTCTAAAAGTGAAATGGAACCAAAAAAGAGCCTACATAGCCAAAGCAAGACTAAGCAAAAAGAACAAATCTGGAGGCATCACATTACCTGACTTCAAACTATACTATAAGACCATAGCCACTGAAACAACATGGTACTGGTATAAAAATAGACATGTGGACCAGTGGAACAGAATAGAGAACCCAGAAATAAAGCCAGACACTTACAGTCAACTTATCTTTGACAAAGCAAAGAAAAACATAAAGTGGGGAAAGGGCACCCTATTCAACAAATGGTGCTGGGATACTCGACAAGCCACATGTAGAAGAATGAAACTGGATCCTCATCTCTCACTTTATACAAAAATCAACACCAGATAGATCAAAAACTTAAATCTAAGACCTGAAACCATAACAATTCTAGAACATGACTTTGGAAAAATCCTTCTAGACATTGGCTTAGGCAAAGACTTCATGACCAATAACCCAAAAGCAAATGAAACAAAAACAAAGATAAATAGATGGGACTTAATTAAACTACAAAGCTTCTGCTTAGCAAAAGAAATAATCAGCAGAGTAAACAGAAAACCAACAGAGTGGGAGAAAAATCTTCACAATCTAT
Organism: Hylobates moloch; assembly: GCF_009828535.3. Lineage (NCBI taxonomy): Eukaryota > Metazoa > Chordata > Mammalia > Primates > Hylobatidae > Hylobates > Hylobates moloch. The sequence goes on from NW_026652277.1 coordinate 134,834,776, forward strand.
ACTTCCCACAAAGGACTAGTATCCAGAATCTACGAAGAACTCAAACAAATCAACAAGAAAAAAGTAAACAATACTATCAAAAAGTGGGCTAAGGACATGAATAGACAATTCTCGAAAGAGGATATATAAATGGCCAAAAAACATATGAAAAAATGCTCAACATCACTAATGACTAGGGAAATGCAAATCAAAACCACAATGTGATAACCACCTTACACTTGGAAGAATGGCCATAATAAAAAAATAAAATAAAATAGATATTGGCATGGATGTGGTGAAAAGGTAACTTTTTTTTTTTTTTGAGATGGAGTCTTGCTCTGGAGCACAGTGGTGCATGCGATCTCAGCTCACTGCAACCTCTGCCTCCCAGGTTCAAGTGATTCTCATGCCTCAGCCTCCTGAGTAGCTGGGATTACAGACGTGCGTTACCAGGCCTGGCTAATTTTTGTATTTTTAGCAGAGACAGGGTTTCACCATGTTGGCCAGGCTGGTCTTGAACTCCTGACCTCAGGTGATATGCTCACCTTGGCCCCCCAAATTGCTGGGATTACAGGTGTCAGCCACCATACCTGGCCGAAAAGGTAACACTTTTACACTGCTGGTGGGAATGTAAACTAGTACAACCACTATGGAAAACAGTGTGGAGATTCCTTAAAGAACTAAAAGTAGAACTATCATTTGATCCAGCAGTCCCACTACTGGGTATCTGCCCAGAGGAAAAGAAGTTATCATATGAAAAAGATACTTGCAGAAATATGTTTATAGCACCACAATCCACAATTGCAAAAATATGGAAGCAGCCCAAATGCCCATCAATCAATGAGTGGATAAAGGAATTGTGATGTATATAAACACCATGGAATACTATGCAGCCATAAAAAGGAAGGAAATAATGGCATTCACAGCAACCTGGATGGAATTGGAGATTATTATTCTAGGTGAAGTAACTCAGGAATGGAAACCCAAACATCATATGTTCTCATTCATAAGTGGGAGCTAAGCTATGAAGAGGCAAAGGCATAAGAATGAATCAATGGACTGTGGGGACTTGGGAGAAAGGGTGGTAGGTGGTGAGGGATAAAAGACTACACATTGGCTGAGCATGGTGGCTCATGCCTGTAATCCCAGCACTTTGGGAGGCCGAGGCAGGTGCATCACTTGAGGCCAGGAGTTCAATATCAGCCTGGAAAACATGGGGAAACTCCATCTCTGCTAAAAATATAAAAAGTTAGCTGGGCACAATGGCACATCCCTGTACTCCTAGCTACTCAGAAGGCTGAGGCATGAGAATTGCTTGAATGTGGGAGGCAGAGGTTGCAGTGAGCCAAGATCATGCCACTGCACTCCAGCCAGGGCAATAGAGCAAGGCTGTCTAAAAAACAAGGCTACATAATTTTTACAGTGTACACTGCTCGGGTGATGGGTGCACCAGAATCTCAGAAATCACCATTAAAGGACTTATTCATGCAACTGAACACCACCTGTTTCCCAAAAGCCTATTGAACTAATAAATAAATTAATTAAAATGTGCAAAAAATGTCTAGAATGAAAAAAGAATAAAAGAGCTGATTTGAGATTTACACTGTGACCCAAAAGACAGAATATGATGTTTGAGTCCAATCAGGTTAATTTCTAATAAAACATTCTTGAAGGATGAGTAAAACAGATTTTACAGTCTCCACAAGATAACATTCACATTGCCCTAGATACAACAGATGTATCTCATTATCTACAGAACCAGGAAAATATGACCCATTCATAAGAGAAAATGTTATTAATGGAGACTAACCCTGAGATGACCCAAAGGTTGGAATTAGAATAAAAATATTTAAAACAGCAACTGTGACTGTGCTCTAGGATATAAAGGAAAGTATACTCATAATCAATGAAAGCATGGGAAATATCAGTTAAGAAATAGAAACTATGAACAAAAACAGGACTAAGTGCAAATTATAAAACTCAAGAATACAGTATCTAAACTAAAGACAAACAGAAATAAACACTGGACAAGCTTAACAGTGGAGTAAAGACAACAAGAGACAGAAACAAAGATTCACTGTTCACAGCAACCTGGATGGAATTGGAGACCATTATTCTAAGTGAAGTAACCCAGGAATGGAAAGTATACTAACAATCAGATTCAGAAAACAGAGCAATAGAAATTGTCCAATCTGAAGAACAGAGAGAAAATAATAAAAAAAATGAATAGCCTTCCAAGGGAGTGACAGGATTATTTCAAAAGATCTAACAAATGATCATTGGAATCTCAAAAAAAAGAGACTGGGATGAAAAAAAAAGTGGCCAAAACCTCCCCAAATATAGTGAAAGTCATAAATTCAAGAAGTCCAGTGAACTGCGAGCAGGACAACTACAAATAAAACCATATTTAGCATCTAGGAGAGTCATAGTCAAACTGCTAAATATCAAAGACAAACTCTTGAAAGTAGCTAAAGATAAATAACACATTACGTGTTGAGGAACATCAATTGAATTATCACTGCCTTCAGAAACTATGGAGAATAGAAGACAGTACAACATGTTCAAAGTGCAGAGAGAGAAGCTGCCAACCAGAATTTTATATGCAGCCAAAATATCCCTTGAGCATAAAGGCAAAATAAAGATATTTTCAGATATAAGAAAGCTAAGAAAACTCATTACCAGAAGACCTGTCATATAAGATATAGTAAAAATAAGCTCTTTAGACTGAGAAGAACTACCACATTATATCTTCAGGAAGGAGGGAAGCATTAAAAAGGTAAATATCTGAGAAAATAAAACACTGTTTTTCCTTTAATTTCTGTATAAAACACAGGACTGTTTAAAACAAAATTAAAACATATTTGTGTGGATTTATAATGTATGTAGACTTAAATATATGACAACTATGGCAAAAGGTCAGAGTAATGATAAATTGACCTATATTGTTGCAATTTCTGTCCCTTAATTGAAATAGTACAATATTGACTATAAGTAGAATGTAAAAGTCAAGAATGTATATTGTAATCCCTACAGCAACCCATAAAATAATGCAAAGAACTTAAAAATCAGTACATAAGTTGAAATGAAATTCTAAAAATTATTCAAATTATCCAAAAGAAGGAAGAAAAGGAGAAACAGGAGTGTCAAACAAACAGAAGAAACAAACAGAAAACAAATAATAAAGTGGTATACATAAATCCAATCACATTAGTAATTGTGACAAATGCAAATAGACTACGTACTCCAACTAACAGGCAGAGATTATCAAAATAGACTAAAAAACTCCACTATATACTGCCTACATGACACAGACTTTAAATATAATAACACATCTAGGTTGGAAGTTAATATAAAAAATATGCCTTGCAAATAGAAGGCATCAGAAAACTAGAGAGACTATATTAATATCAGAGATTATAAACTTCAAGACAAATAGTATTACCAACAATAAAAAGGGATATTTCATAATGATTAAAATTTCAATTTATCAGAAAGATACAATAATAATAATAAATATGCGTGTGCTCAGTAACAGAAATAAAAAATACATAAGGCAAAAATGACAGAATTAAGGGAAGAAATGAGTAACTCCACAATCATAGTTGGAGATTTTAATATTCCTTTACTGGCAACTGATGAGTGACTAAAACAAAAAATAATCAGTAAGGCCATAGATAATTTGATCAGCAGTATTAACTTGACCTACATAGTATTTATAGAATACTATACCCAGTGACCTTTAAAAGTGCTGATAATGTTTTTTTTGCTTATTTAAATACGGTTACATGAGTATGTTCACTTTGTTAAAATTCGTTGAGTTGTACCGTTATTTTGTACTTGTATATTTTACAATTTGATTTCTTAAAATTCTATACACTGGCAGTAACATATCAAATCAATTGGTAGGAAAAAAATAACACTGGAAGCAGGAAGGCCAATAGGTGTTATTCCAGCAGATCGTGTGAGAGATGAAGGAATCAAATCTGTGCAGATACTGAGGGAGGTAGAACTGACAATGCGTTTTAACCCATTTGATGTGGGAGGTCTCAGCAAGGGTGTGTCAGGAATTGGTGGGTTCTTGGCCCCACTGACTTCAAGAATGAAGCCGTGGACCCTCGCGGTGAGTGTTACAGTTCTAAAGGCGGCGTGTCCGGAGTTTGTTCCTTCTGATGTTTGGATGTGTTTGGAGTTTCTTCCTTCTGGTGGGTTCGTGGTCTCGCTGGCTCAGGAGTGAAGCTGCAGACCTTCGCGGTGAGTGTTACAGCTCTTAAGGCGGCACGTCTGGAGTTGTTCGTTCCTCCCGGTGAGCTCGTGCTCTCGCTGGCTTCAGGAGTGAAGCTGCAGACCTTCGCGGTGAGTGTTACAGCTCATAAAAGCAGCATGGACCCAAAGAGTGAGCAGTAGCAAGATCTACTGCAAACAGCAAAAGAACAAAACTTCCACACTGTGGAAGGGGACCCAAGCGGGTTGCCACTGCTGGCTCGGGCAGCCTGCTTTTATTCTCTTATCTGGCCCCACCCATGTCCTGCTGATTAGTAGAGCCCAGTGGTCTGTTTTGACAGGGTACTGATTGGTGCGTTTACCATTCCTGAGCTAGACATAAAAGTTCTCCACATCCCCATCAGATCAGTGAGATACAGAGTATGGACACAAAGGTTCTCCAAGGCCCCGCCAGAGCAGCTAGATACAGAGTGTCAATTGGTGCATTCACAGACCCTGAGCTAGACACAGGGTGCTGATTGGTGTATTTACAATCCCTGAGCTAGACATAAAGGTTCTCCACATCTCCACCAGACTCAGGAGCCCAGCTGGCTTCACCCAGTGGATCCCGTACCAGTGCTGCAGGTGGAGCTGCCTGCCAGTCCCGTGCCGTGTGCTCGCACTCCTCAGCCCTTGGGTGGTCGATGGGACTGGGCGCCGTGGAGCAAGGGGTGGCGCTCCTCGGGGAGGCTCGGGCCGCACAGGAGCCCACGGAGGGGGTGGGAGGCTCAGGCATGGCCATGGGCTGCAGGTCCCGAGCCCCGCCCCGTGGGAAGGCAGCCAAGGCCCGGCGAGAAATCGAGCGCGGCGCCGGTGGGCTGGCACTGCTGGGCTGGCACTGCTGGGGGACCCAGCACACCCTCCGCAGCCGCTGGCCTGGGCGGCAAGCCCCTCATTGCCCGGGGCAGGCAGGGCCGGCCGGCTGCTCCGAGTGAGCGGTCGGCCAAGACCACGCCCACCCGGAACTCCAGCTGGCCCGCAAGCGCAGTGCGCAGCCCAGGTTCCCGCTGGCGCCTCTCCCTCCACACTCCCTGCAAGTTGAGGGAACCGGCTCCCGCCTTGGCCAGCCCAGAAAGGGGCTCCCACACTGCAGTGGTGGGCTGAAGGGCTCCCCAAGTGCCCCCAAAGTGGGAGCCCAGGCAGAGGAGGCTCCGAGAGCGAGCGAGGGCTGTGAGGACTGCCGGCATGCTGTCGCCTCTCAAGGGGAGAACCAAAGACGACCTTAGGGCTTCAGACTTGCGAGGTATGTCCGTTTTGGGCTGTTCCCCAATGCAGAGGATGCAAGAGGTGAGCAGTTTGAACAGTGATGTGGATCACTCTGAATTACACCCTGATTACAAAAGTCATTCATTAGATTTACCCCTTAGTTTGATTGTTGCCAGGCCCATTCTGTGATTTATAACTTCTGCCCAGTTTTCAGAAACCGAATACAGAATGAAAGATTAAAATATATTTCAGGGTTAAATGATTGATAATGTGTGCCAAAAATGTTTATTACCTTATTCTTACTATCACTTACTAACTTTCCGATATCTTTTGCAATGCTTTATACAATTTATTTCTACCAGACATGCAACAATTAAAGATTCACTTATGATCTATATTGGATATATAGTGAGAAGAAAATGTAAATTCAAAGAAAGACTATTTTATATCTACAGCTGCCTTCCTGAACACAGAATTAAAAATATGTCCAAAGGAGGATTTCTTGGAGAAAGATACACAAGTGAATAATTTGCCTTTTTGAAACATAATTTAAAAACAAACAAAAAGAGCTTAAGAATACAAACTTGTAGTTTTTAAATCACTTTCTTGGTCTTAAAGATTCATCTTTTTAATGGAAAAATTTATAGAAAATTACCATCTCTTAAGCATAATGTATATAAAGTATTTGAAGTAATAAGCAGAAACTATAAACATAATGAAATCCTTGGGTTTGGGATTGTTCTGCATTCTATCAAACAGTAATTTATTATAAGAATCTTTTCTGAGTGTCATTTTTCTTTGAATGAAATGATTTTCAAAAATTATTGGTAACCTAGTTTTCAGAACACTTCCCATCCTATTCCAAAGATACGATTTTTAAAATTCTGAAAACAGCACATAACAATTCACATAAACATAGACCCCCAGGGGCAAAGTGCAAAAATATATTAGGAGAGAACTGCAAGGACATACCAAGCAGACAGTGCTTTTGAATAGAGAAATAGAAGCTCTCTTCACGAAGAACCGAGGGGATCTATTTGTGGTTTTGTATACACATTTTGAAAGCCGCCAATTGTGGTTTCAGTATCAAAATAATGAAGTGTCAATGGCATTTCTCCTCGGAGTAAGGAATTAATTAAACAACCTCTATAATGATCTGGCTTTTATTAGTGCTATTTCTGACATGAGACCCTTTTACCTTGGTTCTGAATTACATGAATCCTTGTGAATGCTTTTGTTATAAATACTCATCTTGCTTCCTCATGTCTGATATGAGTTTCTGTGATCATAGGATCACAATTATCCTGTTACTCCTTTCAGAGAATTTGTATAGCTCCTTCGATAAGAGAAACTCAAAGCGTTTTGCAAATACACCATTTACCCCAGCCAATATGAATCACCACCCTTATTTTAGAAGAATAGCATTACCACATTTCAGACAAATTGTCAGGCAAAGGAAAGTCTTAAATCATACCTAAGGACAAGCTACAATGATAGCAGGAGGACTAAATTCTTTTAATCAAGTAATCAAAAAATCAAGTAATTTTTCCATGATCAAATATGACTTGCTTTATGTAATAGATGAGTTGTACCTTAAAGATTCTTAAAATGAATTGTTTTCAAGTCAAATCAAACTTTAATCATTTTAAAGACTCATTCCATAGCAATGAATCTTGTTAATTACAGCCATTGAATTTTCAAATGGGAGAATAAAATATATACAATACATTTTAGAGAAAAATTACTTTGAATATGCCAGGGAAGACCCACATTTGTAATTCGTCTGAAACATTGTACAAGAGGCATACAATCAAACAGTTATAGAAGCCGTCAGGAAATATAACCAGGTAGAATGAGGTTTGGTATAAGACAATAAGGGCAGGGGGAGGGTCACTGAGGCCCACATGCAAGGGCATGCCACATTTAAAGCAGCAACTAATGGCTGCTTAGCTCTCAAATGGTCTGTGCATGGCATTTGGGAAGGCAAGCTTATTTTACAGTATTTCCTGACTTTTAAAGATACAATGGAAACCCATGAGTTTCTGAAAATTTTCTGATGTCCTAAATCAAAATCTTCTAAAATCTTGGACAGACCAGACAAAATATGCTGACTAAATTATAACTGTAGGGCACCAAATTGTAATCTTTATATAGTAACACAGTGTGAAAAATGCAGCCACTCAGAAGTTAACGTTAAGATCACGACAATGAAAAGAAATCCCAAGAGGTCACTGGCCCAGATCTTCTATGTAGGCAAGTCTACAACAAAACTATTGATGATGCTTATTTGGCCAATGAATATTCACTGTAGCTATCAACTCACGCCATACATTATGCTAGGTGGAAGAGATATGACATTGAACAGGATGTAGTCCTTCTTTTGAGGAGGTTGGGGGATAGGTGTCATCCTCTGCCAGTTTTATGTTTCCAAGTGGCATGTGGGCACTCCATTAAGACAATACTCCTAGATTCTGGTCACATCTCCTTACTCTCCTCTCTTAAGATGTAAGAATGACTTCCCTGATTGGAGAGTTTCTGAGAAGGACCTGGAAGTATGTAGGTTGGTGCTATGGTCTGAATGTTTATGTCCCCCCAAAATTCATGTGTTGAAATTGAATCCCCAGTGTGATCATATTTGGAGGTGGGACCTTGAAAAGTGATTGGGTCATGAGGGTACTGCCCTCATTAATGAGATTAGTGCCATTGTAAAAGAGGCCCCAGAGAGAGCCCTTGCCTCATCCACTATATGAGGACACAGTTAGATGGCACTACCTATGAATCAGAAAGTAGACCTTCACCAGACACCAAATCTGCTGGAGGCTTGATTTTGGGCTTTCCAGCTGCCAGAACTGTGAGAAATAAATTTGTGCTGTCTATAGGCCACCTGTATTTTGTTTTGGCAGCCCACACAGATGAAGACAGTTGGCTTCTTCTCTGTCTTAGGTATTCAGCATCCCACTGTCATCATCTGCTCTTGGCCTAACAGTATGCATGGCATTTTGAATATAACCAGTTCAAGGGAGAGTTTGTCCCATTTGTCCTCACGTAAGCCATGCTCTCCAATACAGTTTTAAAGGTCAAAAATTGAGGACAAAAAAGTTTGACTCCTCTGTCTCCTTTTCTCTGTGGTCCCAAGCTGAGGTGGGATAAAAGAATGTTAACACTGAGTTTAATCAAAATCTCAACAATTCCTCTAGAACATAAATGGTAGTGGGCAATGCTGATTACTGTGGTAAGGAAAATATATTATGCTATGAGCACGTAGGAGAGAGACCTTAACCAGGATTCAGGGAGTCAAAAAAGGTCTATTGCAAAAACCATGAAGAATATTATATGTTTATCCAGGTAAAGGCACAAGCAAGTGTGCAAAAACTGTGTTCTTGGAAGAGGAAACATCATGCACAGAGGCATTGGGGTCAGCATGGCAGAATGGAGAAACCAACAATAGCTCAATAGAGTGAGAATGTAGAGAACACGAAAGCAGGGGAAAAGGAGTGAGGCTGGAAGAGCCAGCCAGTTCTAAAGGATCCCATAAGCCATATGTAGGAATCTAGCTTTCTGAGGAAAAAGAGGGATGTCTCTGAAGAATTTTAGTTGAAAAGTCACATAGTTAGATTTGTAGTTTTTCTTAGTTTGTTTGAGTTTATAACAAAAAACCATAAACTGGGTGGCTTATAAATAACAAACAGGTACATCATCATGTGGTGGAAAGAGAAAGCAAGCTCCCTTGGGCCTCTTTTATAGAGGCACTTATCCCATTCATGAGGACTCTGCCCTTGTGACCTGATCATCTCCTAAAGGACCTATCTCTTCATACTATCTGCACAGGGGATTTGATTTCAACATATGAATTTTAGAGGGATGCAGACCATAGCATATTTTTAAAGATAGCCTAAGAAAAAGGAAATCTCACTCTGCCTACGATGTTATAAATGGGTTGCAAGCGGCAAGCCTGGAGAGAGATGGACTAATTATTATTGCAAGAATCCAGGCAATAAGTGAAGGTTCCTATTCCAGGAATAAAGAAGAGAGATTCAAGAGGTGTATAGGAAAATTAATCATCAGGTCTCAGGTGAACTTATGACTTCAGAACAAAAAGGTCCTAAGACCCAAGCAGCATCCCCACACTGCCCCCTGCCCCCAGTTGCTAGCACTCAATTTGCCTCCAATGCTAAAGCCAGCGGCTAATCTAACTCAAAATCTGTTCTCTCTCAGCTTCCTCAGAGCTAGTAATGCACTTTGACTGACAGCATTCCTCAGGGTTCTCAGTGGTGCTACAAACAGTTGAGTCTCTTGCAGCTCCTCCTCAGGCATCCTAGGCCGGGTAGTCCACCCCAGCCTCTGCTGTGGGTCTCATTAGCCTGCACCATGACCAGCCAAGGGCTCCCAACTTAACCCCTTGGTCCTCCTGGGGCAGGATGTGCACTGGAGCAGGAAGAAGTTTTAGATCTCATCCATACCACCCAAGAATTCAGAGTGGCCAAAAAGTGAAGTTCACAGCCCATTAAAATCACTCTCCGTCTAACTTATCTAACACTTCTTCAATTCAGAAATTTGAACATATCTCTATTGGCTCCATTCACTTCTGACTCTGCTTTAGTCTTCTTTGATAAGACTGGGATTCCTTCAATTCCTCTTCCTACATGGGTCTCCTTTATGTAAATTCTATGGTCTAGTCCACAAAATCTGGCTTTCAAAGTAAAACTGTCAAGCATTTAATCTCCTTGGCCAGGATTTGAGGAAGACTGCAGGTAGAACATGTTTTATGGGGGGAAAGAATCAATCAATCGTAATAACTAACATTTATTGAATACTTATAAGCCTGTTGAGCACTATTCTAAGTGCTTTTAGATTTAATATCTTTAATCACTACAATAACTCTAGCATATTCCCCATGGTAGAAGAAATTGAGGAGCTAAAGAATTATGAAACATGTCTAGGGTTACGTAGCTACTAAGTGGAGGAGCTGAGATTTGAAACCAGGCATTCTGGATCCAGAACTCACATTCTTTGCAAAAAAAAAAAAATATTTTTAGTGTGATATAATTCAAGCTAAGAGAAAAATTATTTCCCTAATATTAGAGTGGTCACTGTTTCAAATGCTGCTAATCAGTTAAACTAGATAAGGACTGTAAAGAGGTCATTTGATTTGTGTAAGAAAGTGACTGTTGACCTTGGTGTTCGGTGAAGAAGCAAAGCATTACAGGGGTTGAAGATAAGTGAGAATTGAGAAATTGAAGAAGAAACTACACCACTCTTCCCAGGGAGTAGTTACAGATACATATAAGGTTGAGGGAGAGTTTTTGTTTTGTTTTTTAACTTAGGAGAAAATTGGGCACACCTAACTACCGACAGGGAAAGAACTAGTAGAGAGAAAGATTATACAAGGTTAGAGGGGGATGCGAGAAACCTCCCCATACCTCATGAGAAGCAGCCCCAGCGATCTCAGGAGAGGCTCTCTTTGTTAGTTTTGGGGCTGATAAGCAAACAGTAGGACACAAATGTGAGGCTATGCAGACAAATCCAACATTTAGAGATGGCTTTCCTCAGAACTGGTTAGCCAAGACCCAGAAGCTCATCATGAGAACTACCCAACTTACTGTTTTTTTGTTTTATTTTTAAAGAAAAAGCAGACAACAAAAAACACCTAGTTAACAGACCAGGATCTGCATCCTCTTTGTCCTTCAAGAAGTACAAGCCAAGAGGGTTCAGAAATACACATAAGAATTTCCATTTGATAAAATACAAAGTTCAAGGCAGCCTTTGCTTTTAAAAGTTGTTTTCATGTTATGAAAGATCTAAGGCTATTAAACCTAGTGGCAATATGCAAGGGAAAGGAAACCACTTAAATGTTGTTATAGTTCTAGTAATGGAAGCATTGTTCAAAGCAAGTGCAGTGGGTAGTGCTCCTGATTCTTCTCCCAAAGCAGCATTTACCAGAGAGAAAAAAACACTGGTGTTTATCTGTAGTGGGCAAATACTACATTGCATTTTAGCAAGACTTTACTGAAAATTTCTTGTTTTCTTTTCTTATTGCCTAAGGCATGTTGTTTGTCAGAATTATTTTTCCATTTTAGCTGTGTGGTGATTTTATTTTATTTTATTTTTAACTTTTTTTTTATTATTATACTTTAGGTTTTAGGGTACATGTGCCCAATGTGCAGGTTTGTTACATATGTATCCATGTGCCGTGTTGGTTTGCTGCACCCATTAACTCGTCATTTAGCATTAGGTATATCTCCTAATGCTGTCCCTCCCCCCTCCCTCAACCCACAACAGTCCCCGGAGTGTGATGTTCCCCTTCCTGTGTCCATGAGTTCTCATTGTTCAATTCCCACCTATGAGTGAGAACATGCGGTGTTTGGTTTTTTGTCCTTGTGATAGTTTACTGAGAATGATGTTTTCCAGTTTCATCCATGTCCCTACAAAGGACATGAACTCATTTTTTATGGCTGCATAGTATTCCATGTTGTATATGTGCCACATTTTCTTAATCCAGTCTATAATTGTTGGACATTTGGGTTGGTTCCAAGTCTTTGCTATTGTGAATAGTGCCGCAACAAACATACGTGTGCGTGTGTCTTTATGGTAACATTATTTATAGTCCTTTGGGTATATACCCAGTAATGGGATGGCTGGATCAAATGGTATTTCTAGTTCTAGATCCCTGAGGAATCGCCACACTGACTTCCATAATGGTTGAACTAGTTTACAGTCCCACCAACAGTGTAAAAGTGTTCCTATTTCTCCACATCCTCTCCAGCACCTGTTTCCTGACTTTTTAATGATGGCCATTCTAACTGGTGTGAGATGGTATCTCATTGTGGTTTTGATTTGCATTTCTCTGATGGCCAGTGATGATGAGCATTTTTTCATGTGTTTTTTGGCTGCCTAAATGTCTTCTTTTGAGAAGTGTCTGTTGATGTCCTTTGCCCACTTTTTGATGGGGTTGTTTGTTTTTTTCTTGTAAATTTGTTTGAGTTCATTGTAGATTCTGGATATTAGCCCTTTGTCAGATGAGTAGGTTGCAAAAATTTTCTCCCATTCTGTAGGTTGCCTGTTCACTCTGATGGTAGTTTCTTTTGCCGTGCAGAAGCTCTTTAGTTTAATTAGATCCCATTTGTCAATTTTGGCTTTTGTTGCTATTGCTTTTGGTGTTTTAGACATGAAGTCCTTGCCCACGCCTATGTCCTGAATGGTATTGCCTAGGCTTTCTTCTAGGGTTTTTATGGTTTTAGGTCTAACATGTAAGTCTTTAATCCATCTTGAATTAATTTTTGTATAAGGTGTAAGGAAGGGATCCAGTTTCAGCTTTCTACATATGGCTAGCCAGTTTTCCCAGCACCATTTATTAAATAGGGAATCCTTTTCCCATTTCTTGTTTTTGTCAGGTTTGTCAAAGATCAGATAGTTGTAGATATGTGGCATTATTTCTGAGGGCTCTATTCTGATCCATTGATCTATGTCTCTGTTGTGGTACCAGTACCATGCTGTTTTGGTTACTGTAGCCTTGTAGTATAGATTGAAGTCAGGTAGCGTGATGCCTCCAGCTTTGTTCTTTTGGCTTAGAATTGACTTGGCGATGCGGGCTCTTTTTTGGTTCCATATGAACTTTAAAGTAGTTTTTTCCAATTCTGTGAAGAAAGTCATTGGTAGCTTGATGGGGATGGCATTGAATCTATAAATTACCTTGGACAGTATGGCCATTTTCACGATATTGATTCTTCCAACCCATGAGCATGGAATGTTCTTCCATTTGTTTGTATCCTCTTTTATTTCATTGAGCAGTGGTTTGTAGTTCTCCTTGAAGAGGTCCTTCACATCCCTTGTAAGTTGGGTTCCTAGGTATTTTATTCTCTTTGAAGCAATTGTGAATGGGAGTTCACTCATGATTTGTCTCTCTGTTTGTCTGTTATTGGTGTACAGGAATGCTTGTGATTTTTGTACATTGATTTTGTATCCTGAGACTTTGCTGAAGTTGCTAATCAGCTTAAGGAGATTTTGGGCTGAGACAATGGGGTTTTCTAGATACACAACCATGTCATCTGCAAACAGGGACAATTTGACTTCCTCTTTTCCTAATTGAATACTCTTTATTTCCTTCTCCTGCCTGATTGCCCTGGCCAGAACTTCCAGCACTATGTTGAATAGGAGTGGTGAGAGAGGGCATCCCTGTCTTGTGCCAGTTTTCAGAGGGAATGGATTTCTTTATAGCGGTGTGAAAACAGACTAATACACCCATCTTTGAAAACATCTGCCTTCACCCCAAATATCCTTCCAGCAACATCTCCATTTCTCTGTTCCTGTTTATAGCAAAATTCACAAAGTTGTCTGTATCCTGTCTCCATCTCTTCCCTTCTCATTTTATTTACTACTCCTCTGAAACAGTTCTTGGGAAGGTCACTGATAACCTCTACTGACAAAATCCAGTGGTCATTCTCAGTCCTCTGATCAGAATCAAGTGGCACAGTTAATCAGTCCTGCCTTTTCAAAACACTTCTTCACTTGATTTCCAGGATATGTAGCCTCTTGATTTTCTATCTTCACAGGTGGCCCCTTCTCAGTGTTCTCTTCCAATTCTTTCTCATATCCCAGACTTGCAAATATTGGAGGGCCTGCAGTTTAGTCCTCTTACCTTTTCTCCATCTGCTCTCAGTCCCTCGAGGAACTAATTGAGTCTGACATATTACATACTCATTTGTTTGTAAACTCCATGAAAGTAATGACTTGACCTGTGTTCCCTTCCACCTTCCTTGTCAACTAAAGACCCAACACCTGGAACTTACCTGGAAGATAATAATTACTGAATACATCTTGGGTGCATGAACATTTAAGTATTCTTTTTTTTTTGCAGACACCACATTTATTCCTATTATTACTCCTTCCTCCAAGACCATTTTGCTATACAGACATGGCTGTTAATGCTACAGTGGGCATATTTCATGGTACCTGCCCCCTCACAGTCTCAAAGGAAAGCTTATTTATGTCACTCAACTCCCCTATCTAGCAGAGCCAATAGATCCCTTTTGAGTGGATACACAAAAGTCTAAGTCTTAATCAACTAATGTGGTGGACATTGACTTGTGACTTCTCTGTTTTTCTAAACCAGGCATAAGACATATGAATGAAGACACCTTTAAGATGACTCCAACCCCAGTCACCATCTGACCAAAGCCCGTGTGAACCTCTGGGCAGGAACTATCTAGTTCATCCCAGTGAGTCTCCAGATTTGAGAGCAATACTAATGATTGTTATGGTTTTGACTCACTAATTAATTTTTTTATTATTATACTTTAATAGTTATTAAATAGTTATTTAATAACTATTAATAGTAAAATTATTAAATAGTTAATTATTATTTTTTAATTTTTATATTAAAAATTTTATATTTTATATTAAAATTTTATATTAAAAATTTTTATAAAAATTTGTAATTTTTTAATTATTATACTTTAAGTTCTGGGATACATGTGCAGAGTGTGCAGGTTTGTTACATAGGTATACATGTGTCAGGTGGTTTGCTGCACCCATCAACCTGTCATCTACATTAGATATTTCTCCTAATGCCATCCCTTCTCTATCCCCCCACCCACCGACAGGCCCCAGTGTGTGATGTTCCACTCCCTGTATACATGTGTTCTCATTGTTCAACTCCTACTATAAGTGAGAACATGCGGTGTTTGGTTTTCTGTTCCTGTGTTTGTGAGAATGATGGTGTCCAACTTCATCCATGTCCCTGCAAAGGACATGAACTCATCATTTTTTATGGCTGCATAGTATTCCAGGGTGTATTTGTGTCACATTTTCTTTATCCAGTCTATCATTAATGGGCATTTTGATTGTTCTAAGTCATTGCTATTATGAACAGTGCTGCAATAAACATACGTGTGCATGTGTCTTTATAGTAGAATAATTTATAATCCTTCGGGTATATATCCAGTAATGGGATTGCTGGGTCAAATGGTATTTCTGGTTCTAGATCCATGAGGAATTGCCACACTGTCGTCCACAATGGTTTAACTAATTTACAGTCCCACCAACAGTGTAAAAGCATTCCTATTTCTCCACATTCTCTCTAGCATCTGTTGTTTCCTGACTTTTAATGATGATACATTGATGGAATGTATCTGATTCCATTTTCATGTTTGTTGGCTGCATAAATGTCTTCTTTGAGAAGTGCCTGTTCATATCCTTGGCCCACTTTTTGATGGGGTTGTTTTTTTCTTGTAAATTTGTTTACATTCCTTGTAGATTCTGGATATTAGCCCTCTGTCAGATGGATAGATTGCAAGAATTTTCTTCCGTTCTGTAGGTTGCCTGTTCACTCTAATGAGAGTTTCTTTTGCTGTGCAGAAGCTCTTTAGTTTAATTGCATCCCATTAGTCAATTTTGGCTTTTGTTGCAATTGCTTTTGGTGTTTGAATCGTGAAGTCTTTGCTCATGCCTATGTCCTGAATGGTATTGTCTAGGTTTTCTTCTAGGGTTTTTATGGTTTTAAGTCTGACGTTTAAGTCTTTAACCCATCTTGAGTTAATTTTTGTATAAGGTGTAAGGAAGGGGTCCAGTTTCAGTTTTCTCAATATGGCTAGCCGGTTTTCCCAACACCATTTATTAAATAGGGAATCCTTTCCCCATTGCTTGTTTTTGTTAGGTTTGTCGAAGATCAGATGGCTGTAGATGTGTGGTATTATTTCGGAGGCCTCTATTCTGTTCCATTGGTCTATATGTCTGTTTTGGTACCAGTACCATACTGTTTTGGTCACTGTAGCCTTGTAGTATAGTTTGAAGTCAAGTAGTGTGATGCCTCCAGTTTTGTTCTTTTTGCTTAGGATTGTCTTGGCTATATGGGCTCCTTTTTGATTCTGTATGAAATTTAAAGTAGTTTTTTCTAATTCTTTGAAGAAAGTCAATGGTAGCTTGTTGGGGATTGCATTGAATCTATAAATTACTTTGGGCAGTATGGCCATTTTCACGATATTGATTCTTCCTACCCATGAGCATGGAATGTTTTTCCATTTGTTTGTATCCTCTGTTATTTCCTTGAGCAGTGGTTTGTAGTTGTCCTTGTAGAGGTCCTTCACATCCCTTGTAAGTTGTATTCCTAAGTATTTTATTCTCTTTGTAGCAATTGTGAATAGTTCACTCATGATTTGGCTCTCTGTTTGTCTATGATTGGTGTATAGGAATGCTTGTGATTTTTGCACGTTGATTTTGTATCCTGAGATTTGCTGAAGTTGCTTATCAGCTTAAGAAGATTTTGGGCTGAGATGATGGGTTTTTCTAAATATATAATTTTGTCATCTGCAAACAGAGACAATTTGACTTACTATTTTCCTATTTGAATACCCTTTATTTCTTTCTCTTGCCTGATTTCCCTGGCAAGAACTTCCAATATTATGTTGAATAGGAGTGGTGAGAGATGGCATCCTTGTCTTGTGCAGGTTTTCAAAGGGAATCCTTCCAGCTTTTGCCCATTCAGTATGATATTGGCTGTGGGTTTGTCATAAATAGCTCTTATTATTTTGAGATATATTCCATCAATACCTAGTTTATTGAGAGTTTTTAGCATGAAAGGGTGTTGAATTTTATTGAAGGCCTTTTCTGCATCTATTGAGATAATCATGCGATTTTTGTCACTAGTTCTGTTTATGTGATGGATTACATTTATTGATTTGCGTATGGTGAACTAGTGCTTCATCTCTGGGATGCAGTATTTTATTGAGGATTTTTGCATGGATGTTCATCAGGGATATTGGCCTGAAATTTTCTTTTTGTGTGTGTGTGTCTCTGCCAGGTATTGGTATCAGGATGATGCTGGCCTCATAAAATGAGTTAGGGAGGATTCCCTCTTTTCCTGTTTTTGGAATCGTTTCAGAAGGAATGGTACCAGCTTCTCTTTGTACCTCTGGTAGAATTTGGCTATGAATCTATCTGGTCCTGGGCTGTTTTTGGTTGGTAGGCTATTAATTACTGCCTCAATTTCAGAACTGTCATTGGTCTGTTCAGGGATTCAACTTCTTCCTGGTTTATTCTTGAGAGGGTGTTATGTCTCCAGGAATTTATCTATTTCTTCTAGGTTTTCTAGTTTATTTGCATAGAGGTGTTTATAGTGTTCTCTGATGGTAGTTTACATTTCTGTGGAATCAGTGGTGATATCCCCTTTTTAATTAATTAATTTATTTACTGAGACAGAGTCTCACTCTGTTGCCAGGCTGTAGTGCAGTGGCACGATACTGGCTCACTGCAACTTCTGCCTCCTGGGTTCAAGCGATTCTCCTGCCTCAGCCTCCCGAGTAGCTGGGACTACAGGCATGCACCACCACGCCTCGCTAATTTTTGTATTTTTAATAGAGATGGGCTTTCACCATGTTGGCCTGATGGTCTCGATCTCTTGACCTTGTGATCTGCCCGCCTCGGGCTCCCAAAGTACTGGGATTACAGGCGTGAGCCACTATGCCCGGCCCCCTTTATTTTTTTTATTGTGTCTCTTTGATTCTTCTCTCTTTTATTCTTTATTAGTCTGGCTAGTGATCTATCTATTTTGTTGATCTTTTTTTTAAAAAAAAAAACAGCTCCTGGATTCATTGATTTTTTTGAAGGGTTTTTTTGTGTATCTATCTCCTTCAGTTCTACTCTGATCTTAGTTATTTCTTGTCTTCTGCTAGCTTTTGAATTTGTTTGCTCTTGCTTCCCTAGTTCTTTTAATTGTGATGTTAGGGTGTCAATTTTAGATCTTTCCTGCTTTCTCCTGTGGGCATTTAGTGCTATAAATTTCCCTCTAAACACTGCTTTAGCTGTGTCCCACAGATTCTGGTATGTTGTGTCTTTGTTCTCATTGGTTTCAAATAACTTATTTATTTCTGCCTTAATTTCATTGTTTATACAGTAGTCATTCAGGATCAGGTTGTTCAGTTTCCATGTAGTTGTGTGGTTTTTAGTCAGTTTCTTAGTCCTGAGTTCTAATTTGATTGCACTGTGGTCTGAGAGACTGTTATGATTTCTGTTCTTTTGTATTTTCTGAGGAGTGTCTTACTTCCAATTATGTAATCAATTTTAGAATAAGTGCAATGTGGTGCTGAGAAAATGTATATTCTGTTGATTTGGGGTGAAGAATTCTGTAGATGTGTATTAAGTCTGCTGGGGCCAGAGCTGAGTTCAAGTCCTGAATATCTTTGTTAATTTTCTGTCTTGTTGATCTGTCTAACATTGACAGTGGGGTGTTGAAGTCTCCCACTATTATTGTGTGGGAGTCTAAGTCTCTTTGTAGATGTCTAAGAACTTGCTTTATGGATCTGGGTGCTCCTGTGTTGGGTGCATATATGTTGAGGATAGTTAGCTCTTCTTGTTGCATTGATCCCTTTACCATTATGTATGTAATGCCCTTCTTTGTCTTTTTTGATCTTTGTTGGTTTAAAGTCTGTTTTATCAGAGACTAGGAT
This sequence comes from Hylobates moloch, assembly GCF_009828535.3. Classification (NCBI taxonomy): domain Eukaryota; kingdom Metazoa; phylum Chordata; class Mammalia; order Primates; family Hylobatidae; genus Hylobates; species Hylobates moloch. The sequence continues at coordinate 134,853,660 of NW_026652277.1, forward strand.
TGCAACCCTTGCTTTTCTTTGCTTTCCATTTGCTTGGTAAATATTCCTCCATTCCTTTATTTTGAGCTTATGTGTGTCTTTGCACATGAGGTGCGTCTCCTGAATATAGCACACCAATAGGTCTTGACTTTTTATCCAGTTTGCCAGTCTGTGTCTTTTAATTGGGGCATTTAGCCCATTTACATTTAAGGTTAATATTGTTATGTGTGTATTTGATCCTGTCATTATGATGCTAGCTGGTTATTTTGCCTGTTAGTTGATGCAGTTTCTTCATGGTGTTGATGGTCTTTACATTTTGGTATGGTTTTGCAGTGGCTGGTACCGGTTTTTCCTTTGCATGTTTAGTACTTCCTTCAGGAGCTCTTGTAAGGCGGGCCTGGTCATGACAAAATCTCTCAGCATTTGCCTGTCTTTAAAGAATTTTATTTCTCCCTTCGCTTATGAAGCTTGGTTTGGCTGGATATGAAATTCTGGGTTGAAAATTCTTTTCTTTAAGAATGTTGAATATTGGTCCTCACTCTCTTCTGGCTTGTAGAGTTTCTGCCAAGAGATCTTCTGTTAGTCTGATGGGCTTCCCTTGTGGGTAATCTGACTTTTCTCTCTGGCTTCCCTTAACATTTTTTCCTTCATTTCAACCTTGGTGAATCTGATGATTATGTGTCTTGGGGTTGCTCTTCTCAAGGAGTATTCTTGTGGTGTTCTCTGTAATTCCTGAATTTGAATGTTGGCCTGTCTTACTAGGTTGGGGAAGTTCTCCTGGATAATATTCTGAAGAGTGTTTTCCAACTTGATTCCATTCTTCCCATCACTTTCAGGTACATAAATCAGTGTAGGTTTGGTCTTTTCACATAGTCCCATATTTCTTGGAGGCTTTGTTCATTCCTTTTCATTGTTTTTTCTCTCATCTTGTCTTCTTGCTTTATTTCATTAAGTTGATCTTCAATCTCTGATATCCTTTCTTCCACTTGATCGATTCAGCTATTGATACTTGTGTATGCTTCATGAAGTTCTTATGCTGCGTTTTTCAGCTCCATCAGCTCATTTATGTTCTCTCTAAACTGGTTATTCTAGTTAGCAATTCCTCTAACCTTTTATCAAGGTTCTTAGCTTCCTTGCATTGGGTCAGAACATGCTCCTTTAGCTCGGAAGAGTTTGATATTACCCACCTTCTGAAGCCTACTTCTGTCAATTTGTCAAACCCATTCTCCATCCAGTTTTGTTCCCTTGCTGGTGAGGAGTTGTGATCCTTTGGAGGAGAAGAGGCATTCATTCTGGTTTTTGGAATTTTTGGCCTTTTCGTGCTGGGTTTTCCTCATCTTCATGGATTTATCTACCTTTGTTTTTTTGATGTTGTTGACATTTGGATGGGGTTTTTGTGTATGTCCTTTTTGTTGATGTTGATGCTATTCCTTTCTGTTTTGTTAGTTTTCCTTCTAACAGTCAGGCCCTTCTGCTGCAGGTCTGCTGGAGTTTGCTGGAGGTCCACTCTAGACCCTGTTTGCCTAAGTATTACTAGCAGAAGCTGCAGAACAGCAAAGATTGCTGCCTGTTCCTTCCTCTGGAAGCTTTGTCCCAGAGGGGCACCTGCCAGATGCCAGCCAGAGCTCTCTTGCATGAGGTGTCTGTCGACCCCTGCTGGGAGGTGTCTCCCAGTCAGGAGGCACAGGGGTCAGGACCCACTTGAGGAGGCAGTCTGTCCCTTAGCAGAGCTTGAGCGCTGTGCTGGGAGATTTGCTGCTGTCTTCAGAGCTGGCAGGCAGGAACATTTAAGTCTGCTGAAGCTGCACCCATAGCTGCCCCTTCCCCCATGTGTTCTGTCCCAGGGAGATGGGAGTTTGATCTATAAGCCCCTGAGTGTTGCTGTTGCCTTCCTTTCAGAGATGCCCTTCCCAGAGAGGAGGAATTTAGATAGGCAGTCTGGCTACAGTGGTTTGTGGAGCTGCAATAGGCTCTGCCCAGTTTGAACTTCCCAGGGGCTTTGTTTACAAAAGGGGAAAACTGCCTACTCAAGCCTCAGTAATGGTGGATGCTTCTCCCACCTCCAAGCTCAAGCATCCCAGGTTGAATTCAGACTACCGTGCTGGCAGTGAGAATTTCAAGCCAGTAGATCTTAGCTTGCTGGGCTTCGTGGGGGTGGGATCTGCTGTGCTAGATCACTTGGCTTCCTGGCTTCAGCCCCCTTTCCAGGGGAGTGAAAGTTTCTGTCCCACTGGCTTTCCAGGCATCACTGGCATATGAAAAAAAAAACTCCTGCAGCTAGCTCGGTGTCTGCCCAAATGGCTGCCTAGTTTTGTGCTTGAAACCCAGGGCCCTGGTGGCATAGGCAACCGAGAGAATCTCCTGGTCTGTGGGTTGCTAAGACCATGGGAAAAGCATAGTATCTGGGCCGGAGTGCACCATTCCTCATGGCAAAGTCACTCAAGGCTTCCCTTGGCTAGGGGAGGGAGTTCCCTGACCCCTTGCACTTCCTGGGTGAGGTGACACCCCACTCTGCTTCAGCTCACCCTCCATGGGCTGCACCCAGTGTCTAACCAGTCCCAATGAGATGAGCTGGGTACCTCAGTTGGAAATGCAGAAATCACCCGCCTTCTGCATTGATCTCTCTGGGAGCTACAGACCGGAGCTATTCCTATTTGGCCATCTTGCCAGCCCTGTTCAATATTCTCAATATTTAAAGAGTTACTTTATGTGAATAGAAAAGATAAAAACTAATAAGAAACTGAGCAAAAGATAGGAGTAAAGAGTGATTGCTTAATATATTAAAGGATGCCCAATCTCATTCATAAGAGAAATGCAAATTTCAACCATAAGATGCCATTTTTCCCCAAGTGATGGCAGGGATGTGGGGGGGGGGTGGTTCTCGTAAAATTCTGATGGTAATATAAACTGGTGAAATTTATATGGAAAATAATTTAGCAATATCTGTCAGAATTAAAGGTGAACATGACATTTACCCATCAATTCCACTTTTCAGAATGTGTATATCAGATATTCTCATGCACCACACAAAGATATATGGAGTTAGTCACTTTTGCAGTGTTTTTTGGAATGGTCAACATTGGACACAATCTAAATATCCTTCAATATGGAAATATAATGAAATATTATATAACTTTTAAAAGGATGTTTATCATGGAACTGACATGGAATTGCCTCTGAAATGTACTGATTTTTAAAAGGAAAATACAAAATAGGGCATAGAATATGCTATCAATTGTGTGGAGAAAAAAAACCCAGATACTTTTATATGTGCTTAGAGCATTCTAGAGCATTCCTGAAAAGATAAGCAGAAAGAAATAAGACTGGTCGACTTCAGGCGGGAAAAATGGCAACTAAGAATGAAATAGAAGAGAACCATTTGTTACTGCATGCTTTTGAATTTTGAACCATTTGAGTAAATTACTTATTAAAAAAACAAGTATCAGTCAGTTCTGACATAAAAGGAGCCTATGAGTCATCATTCCCATGCTTATAACAAGAAAAAAAGCTGAACAAATAAAATTTCAGTTACTTTCCCTGGAGTCCTGAGAAAATTGAGATCACAGAACAAATTGCTACCCCAAAATCTGGAAAGAAGGGTAAATAAAGAAAATCACAGCCACAGTCAGCTTACCTGGAGCACAAGTTGATAGAGCCAAAATTGGTAGGAACACTTAAATGGTAACTTTGATGAATTGCCGGAGGCTGAGTGTGAACTGACATGAGAGTGAAAAAGTCCAGGGTGCTGTAGTCACAGGAATCCCACCTGGATCTTGTGAGAAAGAGCCAAGAAAAATTCCACTTTTGTGCTGCTCCCACAAATCTCAATAAGTTGTATTTATATTTTCATTTAGTTTAAAATACTTTTAGTTTCTCAGACTTCTTCCACCTATGGTTATTAGAAGTGTGTTGTGTTATCTCTAAACATTTTGAAAATTTTCATCTATCTTTCTGTTAATTACTAGTTAAATTACATTGTAATCTGAGAACATAAACTATATATTCTTCTTTATTAAGATGTATTTTGTGGGCCATCTTGGTGGATATTCCATGGGGGGTTGAGAAGAATGTGTATTCTGCTGTTGCTGGATGGAGTAGTCTATAAATGTCAATTTGATCAACTTGGTTGACAGCACTGTTCAGGTCAACTCTATCTTTACCAGTTTCTGCCTCATCAATTACTTAATGAGGAGTGATGGAGTCTCCAACTGTAATAGTGTATTTGTCTATTTACCCTTGCAATTTTATCATTTTTGCCTCATATTTTAACATTCTATTGGTAGATGAGTACATAATAAGGATTGTTATGACTTCTTGGGGAATTGGCTCTGATAATTGATCTCTGATTATTTTCCTTGTTCTGAAGTCTTCTTTTTCTAAAACTAATGTCGCCTCCTTCCCCCTGTATGTCTCTATCTTCAAGTGGCATTTTCCTCTTCTTATAAGAAGGAACCTTACATGTATATTATTAAGTAAAATAAGCCAGTCTTAAAAATGCTATATGCTGTATAATTCCAATTATATTACATTCTAAAAAAGGAGAAATTGTAAAGCCAGTAACAAGATCAATAGTTGCTGGGGTTAGAGGATAGGGGAAGGGTTGAATAGGTGAAAAACAAGGAATTTTAAGATGGTGAAACTATCCTATAATTATGGACACATGACATCATACATTTGTTAAAACCCATAAACTTTACTTAAAAAGGAGTAAGCTTTCATGTATGCAAATTTTCTTTTTTTTTTTTTTTTTTTTGAGACAGAGTCTCGCTCTGTCACCCAGGCTGGAGTGCAGTGGCACGATCTCGGCTCACTGCAAGCTCCGCCTCCCGGGTTCACGCCATTCTCCTGCCTCAGCCTCTCCGAGTAGCTGGCACTACAGGCGCCCGCCACCACGCCCGGCTAATTTTTTTTTTTTGTATTTTTAGTAGAGACGGGGTTTCACCGTGGTCTCGATCTCCTGACCTTGTGATCCGCCCACCTCGGCCTCCCAAAGTGCTGGGATTACAAGCGTGAGCCACCGTGCCCGGTCATGTATGCAAATTTTCAAAAAAGCATTTAGGATGTGAGGGATCCTGGGAAAAAAATGCAGACAATGACAAGAGAATCTATCTATTACAAGTGTGTGGAACCTCACTGAAAGGGGTGGGTGGAAAGGTATGATCTAAGTAACTTTGAAATGAGTAGAATCTCTAAGACTTAAGGCAAAGGAACTTACTTACGTATCTATAAATATTTCTATATGTAACTAGCCGTACCTATAGTAAGCTATTTGTGATCCCATACTGATAGACATAAATGATTGAATAAATTAATAAATTAGGAAAAAGAGACAGAACTCTACAAATAAACTCTCCCTCTCAAACCTTCTATATTCTCTACATGTCTACCTCTGATTATCTTTTTAATTTTTTTTAATTTTATATACAAAGAACTAGCATGGTTTCTTTCATGGGGTGGAGAATTCCAAGTAATTTATGCAGATATTCCAAGCCCAAGGAGGGGATGCATAACGCTTTACTCTTTAAGCGTGGGCTCAACACTCTTCAAGTGTGGGGGTCAATATTTCTCCAAGGTAAAATTGCTCCTTTTCCCCTCTTTGGAAGTAAGTCAGAGTACTATATGGAAGAGGAGCAGTTTTACAGTGGAGAAATACTGCAAACACTGCACCTTAGCCAACTAATCAAATAACATCATCAGGGATTATTCATGTTGATAGTATGTGCCCTTGATATGATGCAATGATAATGGTACTTTGTGTCTGTGATCTTCCCCCCATACCCTAGTTTTATTAAGAAAAAATATTAGAAAAATTCAATAGAGATGTATCCTAAATGACACCTGGAGAGTATTCCTTAAAACTGTAAAGGTCATCAAAAACAACAAGTCTGAGAAAATATCACAGCCAAGAATAAGCTATGGAAACATGGCTACTAAACATAATGTCATATCTTGAATGGGATCCTCCTGAACAGAAAAAGGACATTAGGTAAATACTTAAGTAAATCTGTATAGAGTATGGAGTTTAGTTGACAATAATGCACCAACATTGATTCATTAATTATAACAAATATACCATACTAATATAAGATGTTAATGATTGGGGAAACTTGGTGCTGGTATATGAGAACTCTATTATTTTCTCAATTCTTCTATAAATCTAAAAAATTTTTAAATAAATTCTATTAAAAATAGACAAATGAAAAATTATAGATGGGAAAATATTTTAAAATATATTATTTGAAATGTATGTCATCAAACTTTGACTACTCCCTTTGTTGTCACACTCAATTACTCACCTATTTTAATGCGATTGCAATATCTGACTCAGTGACTTCCATTATCAGTAACTTCTACATCAATGTGGCTAATCCTTGCAATGTGCTGATTTCTCTCAGCCTTCTGACTTGCAAAGATATTTTTTCCTTCACTCTATCCTAACCATCTACTCCAGAGCCACATCTTTGACTTTACCACCACCAATGACAGCACAATCTCAAAAAGGTCCATTTCAATACCCCTTTCTATGTACCCTCCAGGTTGTCTTTCTATCTCACCTGCTTTAGAACTCCTACTCAAGCAATCCGTTGCTCTCATCTAGATCTCCAACCCACTAATCTACCATTCTTTCAATAGGCATTACCACTTTATGCCTCTCTTACCCAGCTTAGATTCTATCTCTCTCATGACAAAACCCTTAATTCCCTCACATGATCTCCTTCCATCAGTCTAATGTGCCAAAAGGCTCAACACAAGTAATCCTATCTGCCTATTTCTTGCTTGATTCAATGGCTGAACAATGCTGGAAAAAAATACGCCACTCTTTTCGCTTGCTTTAAATCCATGACCTCTATCACAAATGAGCCTTCAGTTCTACCTATTAATTCTACCACATTTGACTAGAATTTTTAAATTTTCTGCTCTACAAATAAACCTTCCCTCCCAAACCTCCTATATTCCCTATGCCATGTCTACTTCTGATTTTTATTTTATTTTATTTTATGTACAAAGAGCTAGCATGGTTTCTTTCATGAGGTAGATGCCTTGGATAATCCATTCAAGGAAGATCACTTAGTCCAACTTAATGAAATGTATATCCTTTGTATACTGACAGAAACACTGGCAGCACATATTGAGGTCATGTTTCTGGATCACAACCATGCAAATTTGAGTAGATGTGACAAGAGTGAGAACTCTGACCAAATCTTCACAGATGGCTCCGGTAGAGCTGCTTGTGACCCATCTTGCTTTCAGGTACCTCTGATTATCTTATGCTGTACTCTTTGCTGCTCCCATCGAGATCTAGCCACATCACCATCCTTCTCTCCTTGAACACACTAAACCTATTTCAATCTTAAGTCTTTATATGAGCCATTCTCTTTGCCTGGAATGTTCTTGCCCTTATCTTCACATCACTGATTCCTTAACATTCAGGTCCCAGCTTTCATGGCACCTCTAAGTTTAAGGAGGCTGAGGCGGGCAGATCATGAGGTCAGATGTTTGAGACCAGCCTGACCAACACGGTGAAACCCCATCTCTACTAAAAATACAAAAATTAGCTGGGCATGGTGGTGGGTGCCTGTAATCCCAGCTACTCAGGAGGCTGAGGCAGGAGAATCTCTTGAACCTGGGAGGCGGAGGTTGCATGAGCTGAGATCATGCCACTGCACTCCAGCCTGGGCAACAGAGCAAGACTGCCTAAAAAAAAAAAAAAGTAACCGTTCAATCACTTTGTCACATCACAACATCACACCATTTTAATTCTCTGCATAAGACTAATAACTATCTGGTAGTTCTTTTATCCATTATTAGTTTATTTCCTTGTTATTTAACTCCTGCCACTAAAATGTAAGCTCCATGAGAGCTGAGACTGTATGGACCTAGAACAGAACTGAAATGTATTAGGCACTCAATAAATATTTTCTAATGAATGCAGTCACATGTCTATTTGAAATAATATGAAAAAGTAACATAGTTATAGGTCAGATTCCTTGAGAAGTAGACTATGAGATAGAAATTAGCATTTTATTAGAGTGTGCTTTTAGAATTAATATCAGTGAGGGAAGAGAAGGAAGCAGGATTGGACAAAGGGAAAAGGTGGCTGGAATATAGCCACAACACAGGTCTTGCTCAGCCCTGCAGAGAACTCTGGACCTTGGGTAACCCTTCAGAGATAACTCAAGTTGGGGTAGAAGGGTCAGGTTTTTGTATTACTTTCCCCTCTTGGATCAAGCAATTCTAGATGCAGGGCCCAGGAAGGTGATGTAATCTGAACCAAATGGCTCTTTTCAGCCAAGGGCAGTTTCCAGGGAGTGCTGATGGGAGAGGGCTGAGGGCCACCAGCTGGCAGCACTCTTGAAAGCTAGGGGATAGATTCTTCACTCCTGAGTGAAAACTTGAACCATGTAGTTCCATTTCTTCCCATAAGTCCTGACAGCAGCTCCTTCAAGATTCTGGAGGGCTCTTTTCTTGGAAGAAACTTACAAGAAGATTAGTGGGCCAGCTGTAGCCCATTCTGCTGCAGCTGTTCCCAGGGCCACAAATGATACTCATCATTTCCTTCTTCTAATATCCATTCTAGATTCTCCTTATCATCAGTAGTACCTCTTGAACTCGTTGGTTTTCCTGGAAAGATGAACCAGACTCTCAAACTTCAGGTATCTGCATCCCTGGTGCCCATACTCAGGCTGAGGTTGCTACATTTGTCCATTTATTGTCAAAATTAGGCAAAAGAGTACCCAAGGACATCCATGTGGATCACTGGGATGTCAAATTCATTCTTCCCTGCCACCACTGTGCAGCAGCCCTACCTCCTCCTGGTAAATTATCAGGGTAAATTATGCCTGCCAGAATAGTGACTCCTCTTCTTGTCTGCTGGTCCTTGGCATGAGGAACCCGAAATGCCTGGATAGCAGCCACAGCTTAAAGTTCAATGGGATTTTTGCCGAGTCCTCGGTTGGATACTTTCCCTCTTTGTAAACCAGGATCTTAAATCCACAGAGCCTAGAGTTGTGGAGACAGGAAGCACAAATTCCCAAAGATAATTACTGGGAATGATGGTAAGCAGGATCTTACCATCCATCTCCTGGTCTCCAGAACCATATATTCTACTATTGAAGTCACAGCATTGTATTACTGCTGTTGCTTGTGTGCTGCATGGAATCATAGCATGTAAACTGTCATGTGAAGAATGGTGGTCTATCCTCACAAGGTATCATCCTTGAGCTGGTGCCTCAGCTGTGACATCAATAGGCTGTCCCATCTTTCTTTCAAACTGGGTGGTGTGATATGTCACAAGATCAGTGAATCCTATGGTCATGGGTCCACAGCCTCATGTCCTTTACTCTGATATACTATTAAAGGGGCTCCAGTGTTGATGGATCAAACACTCTGTAAGCCCTCAGATAGTGGTGCCGGCTTAGTTTTGGCTGCTATAACAGATTATCATAGACTGAGTGGCTTGAACAACCAACATTCATTTCTCATAATGTAGGGACTGGGAAGTCCAAGATCAAGGTGCCAGCTGATCCTGGGTCTAGTGAGGGGCCACTTCCTGGTTTACAGAGGGCCTGTCTTCTTGTTGTATCCTCTTAAGGCGGAGAGCAGAGATAGAAGGTAAGATCTTGTGTCTCTTCTTATAAGGGCACTAAACTCATTCATGAGAGCTCCACTCTAATGACCTAATTACCTCCCCAAAGCCCCGCCTCCTAAAACCATCACACTGTGGGTTAGGATTTCAACATGCAAATACTGAGGAGACATAAACATTCAGTCTCTACACTGGCTAAGGTCTTTAAGGTAGAAAAGGAAAACCTACCTGGAATGGCTATCTGTTCCAGTGAAAATGAATTACTGCCTCTTCTAGGAAGGAAAAGTCCAAAGTTATCAACTTGTCACAAAGTGAATGGGTAGTATTCTTGAGGGATGGTGCCACATTCAGGAGCTCATTGTTGGTATTTGTGGTTGAATATTAGGCTGTAGCAGTAGTTAGATTAGCCTTGATAAGTGGGAGACTGTGCTGTTGAGCCCATGCATGGCTTCTGCCCCTGCCACCATGGCTATTCTAATCATGAGCTCATTGCACCAGCACTGGCATGCCTGATGACAGAGGCTGACTGATGTCAACAGAAAAAGTCATTGTGTTTACTTAATTGTTTAGTGTCACTTCTAGGCAGATGCTCTCTGGTGGGCATTAACATGCCATACAAAGATCTTTACACATTATGCCCACTCACAAATGTCCACATGAATGCCTCTACCACAGACCTTGTCCTAGTCCCCTTTTAGACCTTTGACCAACTAGCCATGCTATTTACTACTGCCTATACGTATTCCTTTTTTTTTTTTTTTTTTGAGATGGAGTCTTGCTTTTTTGAGCCAGTCTGTGCCAGGCTGGAGTGCAGTGGCGCAATCTCAGCTCACTGCAAGCTCCGCCTCCTGGGTTCACGCCATTCTCCTGCCTCAACTTCCCAAGTAGCTGGGACTACAGGCGCCTACCACCATGCCTGGCTAGTTTTTTTTTGTTTGTTTGTATTTTTAGTAGAGATGGGTTTTCACCGTGTTGGCCAGGATGGTCTCGATCTCCTGACCTCGTGATCCACCCACCTCAGCCTCCCAAAGTGCTGGGATTACAGGCGTGAGCCACCACACCCAGCCCACTGCCTGTACATATTCTAACCACACAAAGGGGAAAGACTTGCCCATTGAGAGGGCTTATTCTCTTTACTTCATATCAAAGCTACCCTTGAGTGAGACATTTTTGGCTTAGCCCATATATCATGCCAATCTTTCTCTTAACCCATTTGCCCCCTCCATCAGGCAGCCATAATGGGTGCCCCCATATATAACCCATGAGGCCATAGATGTGAATCAAACAACAGGTACTGGTAGATGACACAGGTCTCTGAATCATCTGCTCATGCTGCTCTCTTGTGCTTCCCACTCTTGCTTTTACCCAGTCCCAGATATACCACTCCCATCTTATGATGGACTACTACAGGGCCCATTTAACCCTATGACTTAGTGAGACAGCTCATGGTAGACAGTTGTGCTCCTTGTCTCTACTAGGGAGCTGTTTTGTGAATGGTATATAATCCTCTGCCGTGGAAGGCATGGTCCTACTCTGGATCCTAGACATCTACACGACAGTTCTTCTGTTGGGGCTTGTAAATAGCATGTTAATAACATCTACATGGCAATTCCTCTATTGAGACTTCTATTGGAAGAAGACACTTCATGCAGTGCCATTTCTCACCACAGAGTCTGCCATTGCCACAGGCTGTGCATGTACCAAGTATCAGGACTGCTTATATAACAGGATTGACTTTCTTCAGAAGCCTTTCCTGCAGTAGACCCTACTAAAAGTGAAGCTGGCAGCTTTTCATGTCAATTCAGTGTATTGACCAGAGCAGTATTCCTAGGTATGAAATATTGTTTTCAAAAGCCAAAGGTGAAAAATATGTAATTGCGCATCCTTCTTTGTGGAGGGAGATGGGAGAGGGAAATACTTCCCTTCTTTTGAAAAGGATGTTCAACTTTTACTAGACCACTGGCCCTCTATAAATTTCACTGATGATGTTTCACATTTCTGAAATTTTGGAGGATATCTCCCATTCTCAGGGGTACATATAGTCTTACTAAGGAGTCCAAAGAACTTGCCACTTCTTGCGTATTTGGTCAAATTAGCCATGATATCATTGATGTAGTCGATGGTCCAGGTGTCTTTGGACCACATTATGACAGAGAGAGAATTAACAAAGTTCTTGGGCAAGCTTGTAAGCATCTACTTTTTTGCATTCCTAATGAATGTGAACTGTTTCTAATCCTCATTTTTTATATGGATAGAAAAGAATACTTTTAAAGCACATCCATGACTGCATTTCATATTCTGAGGTCACATTAATTTTCTTTAGCAAAGACACTACATCTCACACAACAGGTGCAATTGGAGCTGCTAACTGTGAGTTTGTCATAGTCATCCTCCAGGATCTGTTTGTCTCTCTTTTATTTTGTTTTTTTTTCAGTGATTATAATGTCTATTTTATTTATAATTCAACTTTTATTTTAGATTCAGGGAATACATATGCAGTTTTGTTACATGAATATATTGTGTGATGCTAAGGTTTGGTTTACAGATCCAATCACCCAAGTAGTGAGCATAGTACCCAAATGGTAGTTTTTCGACCTACACTCCCTTCCCTTCCTCCCTTCTCTTGTAGTCCCCAGTGTCTGCTGCTCCCATATTTATGTCCATGTGTTCTCAAAGTTTAGCTCCCCCTTATAAGTGAGAACACACAGTATTTAATTTTCTGTTCCTGCATTAATTCACTTAGGATAATGGCCTCCAGCTGCATCCATGTTGCTGCAAAGGACATTTCATTCTTTTTTATGGCTGCATAGTTTCCATAGTGTATATGTATCACATTTTCTTATCCAGTCCACCATTGATGAGCATGTAGGTGGATTCCATGTCTTTACTATTGTGAATAGTGCTGTGATTAACACACAAGTGCATGTCTTTTTGCTAGAACAATTTATTTTCCTTTGAGAATATACCCAGTAATGGTATTGCTGGGTTGAATGGTAGCTCTGTTTCAAGTTATTTGAGAATCTCTAAACTGCTTTCCATGGTGGCTGAACTAATTTACATTCCCACCAACAGTGTTATAAGCATTCCCTTTTCTCCACAGCCTCATTAACATCTGTTATTTTTGACTTGTTAATGATAGCCATTCTCACTGATGTGAGATGGTATCTCATTGTGGTTTTAATTTGCATTTCTCTGATGATTAGTGATGTTGAGCATGTTTTCATATGTTTGTTGGCTGATTATATGTCTTCTTTTGAGAAGCGTCTGTTCATGTCATTTGCTCATATTATAATGAGGTTATTTGGTTTTTGCTTGTTGATTTGTTTAAGTTCCTTATAGATTCTGGATATTATACCTTTGCTGAATGAATTTTTTGTATTATTTTCTCCCATTCTGTAAATTGTCTGTTTATTCTCTTAATAGTTTCTTTTGCTATGCAAAACCTCTTCAGTTTAATTAATTATGTCACATAGGTCCATAACACATTTTTTTGGTGTTGCAATTGCTTTTGGGGACTTAGCTAAAAATTCTTTGCCAAGGCCAACAAAAACAAGCAATAGGGAAATAACTCCTTATTTAATAAATGGTGCTGGGATAACTGGCTAGCCCTATGCAGAAGAATAAAATTGGACCCCTACCTTTCACCATATACAAAAATTAACTCAAGATAAATTAAAGATTTAAATGTAAGACTTCAAACTATGAAAGTGTTAGAAGCTAATCTAGGAAATACCCTTCTTGACATTGGCCTTACCTCTCTTTTAATCAATGGGTTCTGTATCTGAAAAATGACTAAGGTTCAGAGCAATGAATTGTTACTTTTAATTTGGGTAGCTGCCCTTAGTTTCCTGATCCTTGATTTCTTTTTTTATTGTACTTTTAAAAATTGATACCTAATTTTTGTACATATTCATGGAGTACACATGCTATTTTGTTCCATGTGTAGATCTGTAATGATTAGGTAAGGGGTCAGGGTATTTAGAGTATTCATCCCTTTGAGTATGTATCATTTCTGTGTGTTGGGAACATTGAAAATCTTCCCTTCTAGCTATTTTGAAATATACAATACATTGTTGTTGACTACTGTCACCCTACTCTGCTACTGAACGTTATAACTTATTCCTTCTAATTGTACGTTTGCACCCATTAACCAACTTCTCTTCATTCACTCCACCCCCTACCCACCCACACATCCTTCCCAGCCTCTGATGTCTATCATTCCACTCTCTACTTTCATGATATCAACATTTTAAGCTTCCACATATGAGTGCGAACATGCAATATTTGTCTTTCTGTGTCTGGCTTATTACACTTAACATAACAATCTCTTGTACCCTCCATGTTACTACAAATGATATGATTGTATTATTTTTTATGGCTGAATAGTATTCCATTTTGTATACATACCATATTTTCTTTTTCATTTACTCATTGATGGACACTTAGGTTGTTCCATATCCTTGCTATTGTGAATATACGTTGTTCCATATCCTTGCTATTGTGAATATGCTGTAATAAACATGCAAGTGTGGGTATCTCTTTGATATACTGACTGTATTTCCCTTGGATAAATACCCAGTAGTAGGAATGCTGAACCATGTGTAGTTCTATTTTTAGTTTTTAGAGAAATCTTTATTCTGTTTTCCATAGGACCTGGATTAATGTACATTCCAATCAACAGTATATAAGTGTTTCCTTTTCTCTGCATTTTTGCCAGAATCTGTTATTTTTTTGTCTTTTTAGTAATAGTCATTCTAACTGATTAAATGATATCTCTTTGTGGTTTTGATTTGCATTTTTTTGATGATTGGTGAGTTAAACATTAGTGATGTTGTGCCTGGTTTATTATGCTTAACATAATGACTTCCAGTACCATCTATGTTGCTGCAAATGCCATGATTTAGTTCTTTTTCATATACCTGTTGAACATTTGTGTGTCTTCTTTTGAAAAATGCCTATTTATGTTCTTTGTCTACTTTTTAATAGGATTATTATTTTTTTCTTACTGCTGAGTTGTTTGAGTTCCTTGTATACTCTGGATATTAGTCTTCTATCACATGCATAGTTTTCCAAATATTTTCTCCTATTTAACAGGTTATCTCTTCACTCTGTTGATTGTTTCTTTTGCTATACAGAAGGTTTTTAGTTTAATATAGTTCCGTTTGTCTAGTTTTGTTTTTATTGTCTGTGTTTTTAAGGTTTTAACCACATAATGTTTGCCCAGACCAATGTTCTAAGGTATTTTTCCTATGTTTTCTTCTAGTAGTTTTATAGTTTAGGGTCTTATATTTAAGTCTTTAATCCATCTTGAGTTGATTTTGTATATGGTTAGAGATAGGGGTCCAGCTTCATTCTTCCACATATGGATATCCAGTTTTCCCAGTACTATTTATTGAAGAAGGTATCCTTTCCCCAATGCATATTCTTGATACCTTTGTCAAAAATTAGCTGGCTTTAAAAATGTAGATTTATTTCTGGGTTCTCTATTCTGTGCCATTGGTCTATATGTCTGTTTTTATACCAATAACATGCTGTTTTGGTTACTATAGCCTTGTAATATATTTTGAAGTCAAGTAGTGTAAGGCCTCTATCTTTTATTCTTTGTTCAGAATTGCTTTGTCTATTCTGGCTCTTTTTTGTTCCATAAGAATTTTGGGATTGCTTTTTCCACTTCTGTGAAAAATGACACTGGTATTTTCATAGAGATTGCATTGAATCTGTAGATTGCTTTGTGTAGTATGTTCATTTAAACAATATAAATTCTTCTGATCATAAGCATGCGATATCTGTTTGTTTTGGCATTCTTCAATTTCTTTCATCAGCGTTTTATAATTTTCTTTATAGGGGAATTTCACCCCCTTAATTAAATGTATTCTTAGGTGTTTTTTTTGTAGCTATTGTAAACCAGATTGCCTCCTTGATTTCTTTTTCAAATAGTTCATTATTAGTGTATAGGAACACTTCTATTTTTGTATGTTGATATTGTATCCTGAAATTTTACTGAATTAATTTATCAGGTTTAAGAGTTTTTTTAGTGGAATCTGTAGGTTTTCTAGATATATGATCATATTGTCAGCAAAGATGGACAATTTGACTTTCTCTTTTCCAATTAGGATACATTTTATTTTTTTCTTTTGCCCAATTGCTCCAACTAGAAGTTCTAGTTCTTTGTTGAATAGGAGTGATGAAAGTGGGCATCCTTGTCTTGTTCCAGTTCGTAGAGAAAAGGCTTTCAGCTTTTCCCCATTGAGTAGGATGTTGGCTATTTGTTTTTCATCTATGATTTTTCTTATTTTCAGGTATATTGCTTCTATGCCTAGTTTAATGAGAGCTTTTATCATAATGTCATTTTTTATCAAATGCTTTTTCTGTGTCTATTGGATGATCAAATGGTTTTTTCTTTTATTCTATTGATATAATATGTTACATTTATTGATTTGTGTATGTTGAATCTCCTTGCATGTCTGGGATAAATCCTGCATAATCATGGCGTATTATCTTCTTGATTTTGTTTGTTAGCATTCTGTTGAGAATTTTTGCATCTATGTTAATTAGAGATATTGGCCTGTAGTTTTCTTTTTTTTATTGTGTCCTTACCTGGTTTTGGTATCAGGATGATGCTGGCCTGGTAGAATGAGTTAGAGAGAATTTCCTCCTCTGTGATTATTTGGGATAGTTTAAGGAGAATTGGTGTTTATTCTTTTTTGAAAGTTTAGTTGAATTTGTCAGTGAAGCCATCTGGTCCTGGACTTTTCGTTGCTGGAAGATTTTTATTGCTGACTCAACCTCTTTACTCATTGTTGATCTGTTCAGGCTTCCTATTTCTTCCTAATTCAATCTTGATATTATCTTATGTGCTGAGGAATTTATTTATTTCTTCTAGATTTTCCAGTTTGTTATTCTATAATTGTTTATAGTGTTCTCTGATGATCTTTTGTATTTCCGTGATGTCAGTTGTAATGTCTCCTTTTTTCTAATTTTGTTTACTTGAGTCTTCTCTCCTTTTTCTTGGTTAGTCTAGCAAGTGATTTATTGATTTTCTTTAACTTTTCAACATACCAAATTTTCATTTCACTTACCCATTGTATTTTTCTGTTAGTTTCCATTCTGTTTAGTTCTACTCGGACCTACATTTTTTTTCTTTACTAATTTCAACTTGGTTTGTTTTTGCTTTTCTAGTTTCTTTTAAATGCAATGTTAGATTATTTATTTGAAACCTTTCTACTTTTTGATGTGGGTTTCATTGCTATAAACTCTCCTCTTATCACAGCTTTTACTGAATCTTATAGTTTTTGGCATGTAGTGTTTTCATTTTCTTTTTTTTATTATTATTATGCCTTAAGGTCTGGGGTACACGTGCAGAAACTGCAGGTTTGTTACATAGGTATACACATACCATAGTGGTTTGCTGCACCCGTCAATCCATCATCTACATTAGGTATTTCCCTGAATGCTATCCTTCCCCTAACCCCCCACCCCACAACAGGCCCCAGGGTGTGATGTTCCCCTCCCTGTGTCCATGTGTTCTCATTGTTCAAGTCCCACTTATGAGTGAGATCATGCAGTGTTTGGTTGTGGTGTTTGGTTTTCTGTTCTTGTGGTAGTTTGCTGAGAACAATGGTTTCCAGCTTCATCCATGTCCCTGCAAAGGACATGAACTCATCCTTTTTTTGGCTGCATAGTATTCCATGGTGCATACATGCCACATTTTCTTTATCCAATCTATCATTGGTGGGCATTTGGGTTGGTTCCAAGTCTTTGCTATTGTGAATAGCACTGCAAAAAACATACGTGTGCATGTATCTTTATAGTAGAATGATTTATAATCCTTTAGGTGTATACCCAGTAATGGGATTGCTGGGTCAAATGGTATTTCTAGCTCTAGATCCTTAAGGAATCACCACACTGTCTTCCACAATGGTCGAACTAATTTAGACTCCCTCCAACAGTGTAAAAGCATTCCTATTTCTCCACATCCTCTCCAGCATCTGTTGTTTCCTGACTTTTTAATGATCGCCATTCTAACTGGTGTGAGATGGTATCTCATTGTGGTTTTGATTTGCATTTCTCTAATGACAGTGATGATGAGCATTTTTCATATGTTTGTTGCCTGCATAAATGTCTTTTGAGAAATGTCTGTTCATATCCTTTGCCCACTTTTTGATGGTGTTGTTTGTTTTTTTCTTGTAAATTTGTTTCCATTCCTTGTAGATTCTGGATATTAGCCTTTTGTCAGATGGATAGATTGCAAAAATTTTCTCCCATTCTGCAGGTTGCCTGTTCACTCTGATGGTAGTTTCTTTTGGTGTGCAGAAGCTCTTTAATTAGATCCCATTTGTCAATTTGGGCTTTTGTTGCAATTGCTTTTTGTGTTTTAGTCATGGAGCCTTTGCCCATGCCTATGTCCTGAATGGTATTGCCTAGGTTTTCTTCTAGGGTTTTTATGGTTTTAGGTCTTACATTTAAGTCTTTAATCCATCTTGAGTTAATTTTTGTATAAGGTGTAAGGAAGGGGTCCAGTTTCAGTTTTCTGCATATGGCTAGCCAGTTTTCCCAACACCATTTATTAAATAGGGAATCCTTTCCCCATTGCTTCTTTGTGTCAGGTTTGTCAAAGATCAGATGGTTGTAGATGTGTGGTGTTATTTCTGAGGCCTCTGTTCTGTTCCATTTGTCTATATATCTGTTTTTGTGCCACTACCATGCTGTTTTGTTTATTGTAGTCGTGTAGTATAGTTTGAAGTCAGGTGGTGTGATGCCTCCAGCTTTGTTCTTTTTGCTTAGAATTGTTTTGGCTATGTGGGCTCTTTTCTGGTTCCATATGAAGCTTAAAGTAGTTTTTTCCAATTCAGTGAAGAAAGTCAATGGTAGCTTGGTGGGGATTGCATTGAATCTATAAATTACTTTGGGCAGTATGGCCATTTTCATGATATTGATTCTTCCTATCCATGAGCATGGAATGTTTTTCCATTTGTTTGTGTCCTCTCTTATTTCCTTGAGCAGTGGTTTGTAGTTCGCCTCAAAGAGGTTCTCCACATTCCTTGTAAGTTGTATTTCTAGGTATTTTATTCCCTTAGTAGCAATTGTGAATGGGAGTTCACTCATGATTAGGCTCTCTGTTTGTCTATCATTGGTGTATAGGAATGCTTGTGATTTTTGCACATTGATGTGGTATCCTGAGACTTTGCTGAGGTTTCTTATCAGCTTAATGAGATTTTGGGCTGCGATGATGGGGTTTTCTAAATATACAATCATGTCATCTGCAAACAGAGACAACTGGACTTCTCTTTTCCTATTTGAATACCCTTTATTTCTTTCTTTTGCCTGATTGCCCTGGCCAGAACTTCCAATACTATGTTGAATAGAAGCAGTGAGAGAGGGCATCCTTGTCTTGTGCCAGTTTTCAAAGGAATGCTTCCAGCTTTTGCCCATTCAGTATGATATTGGCTGTGGGTTTGTCATAAATAGCTCTTATCAACCATACCACCCTAAATACGCCTGATCTCTTCTGATCTCAGAAGCTAAGCAGGGTTGAGCCTGGTTAGAACTTGGATGAAAGACCACCTGGGAATACCAGGTGCTGTATTTCATTTGTTTTAAGAATTTTTTTACTTGCTTCCTAATTATTTAATTTACCTAATAGTCATTCCAGAGCATATTTTATAATTTTCATGTATTTCTATAGTTTCCAAAGTTCTTTTTAATATTGATTTCTAGTTTTATTCCACTGTGGTTTGAGAAGATATTTGATATAATTTGGATTTTTAAAAACTGATGGAGACTTGTTTTATGGCCTAACTTATGGTCTACCCTGAAGAATGTACCACATGCTGGTAAAAAGAATGTGTATTCTGCAGTTGTTAGATGAAATGTCCTGTAAATGTTATAGGTCCATCTGTTGTATTAGAATCTATCTCTCCCTTTAAATCTGATAATATTTGTTTTATACATCTGGGTGCTCTGATATTCAGTGTATAAACACACAAAGGCACCCAAATCAATCAATCAATCAATCTTTCTTTCTTTCTTTCTTTCTTTCTTTTTTTCTTTCTATCATCTCACCCTACATACATATATATGTATATATGTGTACCCAATTCTTTATTCTATATATGTAGAGATTATTATTATATTCTCTTGTTTTATCTTACATAAGTACAGCTATTCCTGTTTGCTTTTTGTTTCTGTTTACATGGAATATTTTTTTTCCATCTCTTTTCTTGCCATCTGTGTGGGTCTTTACAGGTGAGGTAAAGTTTCTTGTAGGCAGCATATAGTTGGGTTGTGCTTTTTTTAAAATCCATTCAGCCAGTCTATACCTTTCAAGTGGAAAGTTCAATCTATTTACATTCAAGGTTATTGAAATGTAAGGACTTATTCCTCTTCTTTTGTTACTTGTTTTCTGTGTGTGTGTGTGTGTGTGTGTGTGTGTGTGTGTGTGTGTGTGTGTTGTGTGTGTGTGTGTGTGTGTGTGTGTGTGTGTGTGTGTGTGTGTGTTCCCTTTGTTTTTTCTTTCTCTCTTATTTTTTTCATTTTAGTCTGATGGTTTTCTGTAGTGGTAATATTTGAGTTCTTTCTCTTTCTTATTAGTTTGTTTACTCTACCAGTAGGTTTCATACTTTCATGTGTTTTTATGATGGTATCATTGTTTTATATACCCTTTGTTTCTTTCTTTCTCTCTTATTATGTATCATTGTGGTTTGGTGGTTTTCTGTAGTGGTAACATTTGGAATTTTTCTTTACTTATTTGTGTGTTTGTTCTACCAGTGGGTCTTATACTTTCATGTTTTTATGATGATATTGTCCTTTTGCTTCCACGTGTAGGACTCCCTTCTGCATTTCTTATAGGGCACATCTAGTGATAAATTCCCTCAGCTTTTGGCCATCTTGGAAATACTTTATTTCTCCTTAATTTATGAAGGATAATTTTAGTTATAGTATCCTAGATTAACAGGGCTTTTTTCTTTCAGAACTTTGAATATATTGTTCTATTCTCTTCTGGCCCATAAGGTTTCTGCTAGGATATCTGCTATTAGTCAGATGGGGGTTCCCTTATAATTGACTAGATGCTTTTCTCTTGCTGTTTTTAAAAAATATCTCTTTTTTTTTTGCTTTTGATATTTTAACCATAATGTGCCATGGAGAAGATATTTTTGGGTTGTATGTATTTGGGGATCTCTGAGTTCCCTGTATCTGTATGCTATATGTCTAACTCTCTTGCCAGACCTGGGAAGTTTTTGGCTATCATTTTATTATATAGGTTTTCTATCTCATTGGTTTTCTCTGCCTTCCAGAACACCAAATATTTAAACATTTCACCATATTGTGGTATTCCATATGTCATGTAAGCTTTGTTAATTTTTTTTGTTCTTTTTTTCTTTATTTTTGTCTAACTGGGTTATTTCAAAAGACCATCTTCAAGTTCTGAGAGTCTTTCTTCTGCTTGACCTAGTCTACTGTTGAAGCTCTTTTATGTATTTTTTATTTCATTCAAGGAATTATTCAGTTTCAGAATTTCTATTTGATTCTTTTTTTATATCTATCTCTTTGGTAAATTTCCCATTTATACCCTGATATGTTTATCTGATTCTTTATATTACTTATCTGTGTTCTCTTTTATCTCATTGAGCTTCTTTAATATCATTATTTTGAATTATTTTTCTGGCATTTCAAAAATTTTTTCCATTGGAATCTTTTGTAGAGAATTATTGTGTTTCTTTGGAGGTGTCATGTTTCCTTGTTTTTTTTTTTCATGTTTCTGTGCCCTTATATTGATATATGTGCATTGGGTGTAATAGTTGCTTTTTACAGATTTTTGGATTTGCTTTCATCGGGGAGGACTTTCTTCTGGAGATATATTTATAGTGTTGGTTAGGTAGGGCACTTTGGCTTTGATTCTGGGTGTGTGTAGTAGTAGTATAGTTCTTGGATAATTTCTTTGGCTGTAAACAGTGTCAGTGTTGTCTGCGATTTCCTCAGTAGGTTAGGGTGCAGTTGTGAGTGCAGGCTGTGGTAAAGTTTTTCTGGGGAGGGGGATGTCAGATGAGCCAGTCCTCAGGCCCCAGTGGTGGCAGCAATAGGCCAAGCATGCTTATCCTTTGACCCCAGGGTACTATGCACCAGCACCATTGTTAGCACATCCAGATGGGCCAATTCTTGAACCTCCAGGTGGCTTGCTTGGGTACTGATTGCGGCAGTGGTGGGCCAGGTGGGTGGGCAGGTCTTCAGGTCTCTGGGAAGTAGGTGTGGCATGGACAATGGCAGGACAACCCTCTCGTTCCCATGTGGTCCATGGTGGTGTTGGCAGTGGCTGTGATGGACTGAGCCTTTGTATTTTTTGTCTTGTGTTGGTATCAGTGTGATAGTGGCCCTTTGTACTGCATTGTCAGGTCCTAGGGTTCTCTTGACTATAATTTCCAGAAAAGCAGAGTTTTGGTATCCTGCTTACTGTGCCAAAACTGTGAGGGCCGAAGGAAAACTTCCCCTTTGTCCTCTGAAGTTTGGTTGAAAAATCAACTGGATATGCAGTAACATCTTCCCAGGAACTGATCCTTGTTTTCTTTTGGTTGTATAGATTGAACAATATCAGTGTTTGGCTACCCATCTATCTTTCCTTTAGTGACACCATGTTCTATCAACTGTCTCTGTAGCTCTTTTCAATTTAGGTCCGTCTAGCTATGTGTTATATCCTGTAAGCTACCTGGCTGTGCTCTATTGTATATACTAAATGACATGACTTGTGCCCCCCATATTCATAGATAGAAGGCTTAATCCACAATGTGACTGTATTTGAAGATAGGACTTTTGGGTAGTAAGTAAAGTTGAATTATTTCATAAAGGTGGGGGCTGCAAACTAATAGTTAGTGTCCTTTTAAAAAGGAAGAGATACCAGAGATCTCTCCACCCCCTACCACATGTGCACATAGAGGAAAGGCCATGTGAAGACACAGTGAGAAGGTGGCTATCTGCAAGCCGGAAGAAAGCCCTCACCAGACACTGAATTTGTTGGTTCCTTGATCATGGACTTCTAGCCTCCAGAACTGTGAGGAAATACATTTCTGTTGTTTAAGCCCCCCAGCCTGTGATATTTTGTGACAGCAGCTCGAGCAGACAAATCCACTACTATTCTGACTGCTGCTCATTATGCCTGCTTTGCTCCTGAAAGTTAAGTCCTGCCTCCCTGTCACTACTATTTTGGGATCCTATCTCTCCATTATTATTAGTGAGCCCAGTGTCTCCTGCCATCAGCCCTGTCCTCCAAGTAGAGCACCATCAAGCTCTCAATGATGCCTGTTCCTTTTTCACCTGTGCAGCCCTCCTGCTTTGATAAGCCATGTTCTCTGTGCTCTCCCACAGAATGTGATCACTTTTTTTTTCCCCTGAACTTACATGGTGTGTCCACCTTACCTGCCCACTTCTCTGAACCTTTTATCCCTTTTCCATCATCTGCCATGGCAACTCTGGTATATAAGTTAGCCATATAAATTTACTTGATTCCACTGCCATCTAACTCATCCGTGTTAGAGTCCTATGTAGTTTATTACTGTTGAACAGACATTTCAACACTTCCTCCTTATAACTTGCCTTCCTTTAAAATCAAACTTTTATGTAGAACTTTCTCATTCATCCTATCCTCACAGTAGCCATGCATACTTATTGAGTTGCGTGTTGCCCCTCAGAGGCCCCATGAGAGGATGTATTAGTTACTTAGGACTGCCTTATCAAACTACCACAAACTGGGTGGCTTAAAACAACTGTCATTGTTTTTTTCACAGTTCAGAAGGCTAAAAGTCCCAAATCAAGGTATTGGCAAGACCATGCTCCTGTTGAAACCTGTAGGGGAATCCTTCCTTGCCTCCTCCTGTTGACAGTGATTTGCTATCAATCCTTGGCATTCCTTGGCTTGGCTTGCAGCTGCCTAGTCCAGTCTCTGCTTTCATCATCATACGGTCTTCTCCCTATGTGTCTTTGTCTCTTTCCATCAACTTCTTTATAAGGACACTAGTCAAATTGGGTTACGGGCTCACCCTGCTTCAGTAGGACCTCACTTCAATTACATCCATAGTGAACCTCCTTTCAAATATGGTCACATTCTGAGGTACTGAGAGTCAGGACTTCAAGATATCTTTTTGGGGGAAAGGTGCATAATTCAACCCATAACAAAAGGGAATTGGTAAAGAAGATTTAATTAGATCTGACTCGAAACTGTAACTTCCATCCCCGCCCCCCCACCACACACACATTTCAAAATAAAGCACTCTATTTTTATTCAATTGACATATTGGGGTTTTGCTCAAGCTTTTATTTGAAGAAAAGATTCCTAAAAAGAAAATTAATGAGCCAAATAATCTTCCTGATTCACCAATAAAATCTCGTATTTAACAACTCAGAAACTGAGATCATATGACCTAGTTTAAATCCCAGTTTAACCAGTTACTGCTCTGTGAACATGAGAAAGTTACCTAAGTTTTCTAGAACTCACTTTCTTATTTGTAAAGTGGCATAACTATTATCTACTTCAGAGGGTTGCTGTAAGTATTTAAGTATTTATACAATAAGATAATTTAAGTAAAATGCTTAGCACTGTATCCAGCTCACAAAAGCCATTTGCTCTTTTTTTTAATTTTCTTTTTTTAGTTTTAATTTTCGTGGGTACATAGTTGGTGTATATGTTTATGGGTTACATGAGATATTTCGATATAGGCATGGAATGCATAATATTCACATTAGGATAAATGGTATATCCATCCTCTCAAGTATTTATCTTTTATGTTAAAAACAATCCGATTATAGTCTTTTATTTATTTTAAAATGTACAATTAAATATTTGTTTACAATAGTCATCCTGTTATGCTAGCAAATACTAGATCTTATTCATTCTTCCTATTTTTTTGTACCCATTAACCATCCATCACTTCCTTCCCACCAATCCCCCACTACCCATCCTAACCTCTGGTTACTATCCTTCTACTCTCTATCTCCATGAGTTCAATTATTTTAATGGTTATTTCCCACAAATAAGTGAGAACATGTGAAGTTTGTCTTTCTGTGCCTGTCTTATTTCACTTAACATAATGACCTTCAGTTCCATCCATGTTGTTGCAAATGACGGGATCTAATTCTTCTTTATGACTGAATAGTACTTGTTGTGTTTATGTATCACATTTTCTTTATCCATTCATCTGTTGATAGACACTTAGGTTGCTTCCAAATCTTGGCTATTGTGAATAGTGCTGCAACAAACATGGGAGTGCAGATATCTCTTTAATGTACTGATTTCCTTTCTTTTGGGTATCTACCTAGGAGTGGGATTGCTGGATCATATCAATTACCATCAGCTACTAATATTTTATTTTCCCAATGTTGAAATGTGTGATCAGTAGGAATAAACTACAGAGAACTCTGACAAAAATGGGTTAGGTGGCATAACAGAATCAAGCAAATGTATGTGGGTAACTTAAAAATTGAATCAGACTAACAACATGATAGTATCTGATGCAAAAAAAGGAATTCACAAGCTTTGTAAGCCAAAGTCTACACACACTGGCTCACTCTACTCCTGCAGTCAAAGCTGCCCACCAAATGCTATAAAACACTGGAAAGGTATTGGAAGCAAATGGGAATCCCATGTAAGGAAAGCCTCCTACTTACCTCTAAAGAGGAAATGGCAAAGAAGTGAGAAGATAATCAAAGCCCAAAGCCAGCACTAAGGTGAGGCAAGGGAGGTGCTTACGGTACAGAGTTTAAAGAGGAGCTCATTCTCAGGGTCTGCAAGTACCAACCCTGCATCCGTAGGATGCTAGAGTGAGTGCCTCCTTACGTGTGGACACCATGAGGCCAGGAAGTCTTCTCAAAGGAAGAAGAATTTACCCAGGCTAAGAGAAAAGTGACATTCTAGGAGAGACAGTGGTGCAGAAGTTGAAAAGTTGATTCAGTAGACAACAAGCAAGTTTGTATGTTTGAAAAAAAAAAAGATTTATTCTGGGAAACCATAAGTCTGAAAAAGCAGATTGGGTCTGGGGTAGAGTACCTTTGAATGTCATTTTTATTATTCTTGATTTGATGCATATTTTTGTAAATAAAGTTTTAAATTTTTGTAAATAAAGGAACCCATGCACACCCACTTGTCTAAATGTGATCTATGGCTGTTTTCACATTATAACAGCAGAGTCCAGTAGTTGCACCAGGGACAGGTAAGGCCCTCAAGGTCATTTCCAAAAAGAGTTTACTGGCCTCTGCTCTAAGTAACTGAAAGATGCCAGCTTATTTCTTATTTGCAGAATAATATATAATAATGACAGAAAATTATACTCAATTAAAATTTCATGAATTTCAAATTGTATTGATAAAATAAATCCAAGAACAAAGACAATAAATGGCAAGATTTTTTTATTTAGAAGTACAGCAGAAACAGCAGAATTTTCTTTTTATGTCTTGCAGAGGTCCGACTTTTAGGGGTGGGGCTGGGGTCTAGATTATTTGCCATAGAAAAGTGATACATTTTAAGTAAAAAATTAGTGCTATACAGAGAACACTAGTCATTGAGGAATAGAATGATTCCAAGACTTGGTGGAGTTCCTTTGTCTTGTACTGAAAGCACAGGGACTTTAGGAATATGTTACCTAACCTGGCAACTTAATCCTTTCTCTGCTGCTTCTAAAAGTCAGTTTTCTTCTTAGCTTGAATTAGGCCATGGTAACAAAAACAAAGGCTTTACCTTGAGGTTCTGTAGGTAAAGCAGAGCTGAGTTATGTGACAAGGCTAACTAGGTAATTCTGTGTTTTGTCTTCCAAGGTTTTCTCCTGACACCGGCAATAAGGGTGGAATTGACTCAAAAGAGAGATGTGATTGAAAGGGATTACATTTCTTTTCTAAACACAGAATTCATTTATTTAAAAATGAATAAAATTTTCAAAGTTAGTGTACATTTTGTTTTCTTTAAATCCTCAACCCATAATTGCAGGCAAACACAAAACAAAACAAGGGGAAATCATCAAAAGAAAAAAATCTAAACATGACCAACAGTGCAATTTATATTTTCTCAAGTCCCAAGCTTGGTACGAAGATAAACTCATGATCTCTAAACAATCCTAATAATCATAATAAATTAATAAGCTCCAAAGTCAGATTATAAAAGGATAAAGCATGGGAAATCTACTTTTCAAAAAAAATTAAATATAAATGGGTACTAAAGGAAATAGTGATAACAATGAAGCTTGCTTCAAAATCAGTTTGGTGTATATTTTTCTCATTACAAAATATTACATATTTTGTTTAAAAGTATGTGTTTAAAGTACAGATAAAAACAAAGAAATTATAATTTCACAGTGTAAGTCTACAACTTATAGATAACCGCACCTGACATTGTGCCACTCACTGAGAAGAATATGGAATAAAGAATTACAGAAAAATATGAGAGTGAAAAGCTGGAAACAATCTCATGTCAAACACTAAGGAATGAAAGATTGAGTCAATATGACATATCTGAAGTGTATGAAGTTATGCCTATATTATAGCCATCTTTTCAAGAAATCTTAGTGGTATTGGCAAATTTTCAGAATATAAAATAAATGTAAAAAACCGATACAAATTTGCATATATAATTTGCATATACAATTTGCATTATAGGTTGAATTGTGTCCCCTAAAATTCATATTGACATCCTAACCCTCAGAACCCCCGAATGTGAGCTTATTTGGAAATAAGGTTGTTGTAGATGTCATCGGTTAAGATGATGTGATACTGGGGTAGGGTGGGCCACTAATTCAATATGACTGGTTTACTTATAAAAAGGGAAAATCTGGGTGGGCATGGTGGCTCATGCCTGTAATATCAGCACTTTGGGAAACTGAGATGGGTAGATTGCTTGAGCCCAGGAATTTGAGACAAGCCTAGGCAACATGGCAAAACCTAATCTCTACAAAAACACAAAAATTAGCCAGGCATGGTAGGGTGCTCCTGCAGTTCCAGCTACTCAAGAGACTGAGGTGGGAGGATCACTTGAGCTTGAGAGGTCAAGCTGCAGTAAGACGTGATTGCACCACTGCACTCTGGTCAACAGAGACCCTGTCTCGATAAAAAGTGGAGTGGCGAACCTGGAGACAGATACCCACACAGGGAGAAACCTATGAAAGCAGAGATCAAGACAATGCTTCTATGCACCAGGGAACACAAAGACTGCCAGCAAACAACCAGGAGCTAAGGGAGAGACCTAGAACAGGCCTCAGAAGAAACCAGCCTTACAGACACCTTGATTTTGGACTTCTAACCTCTAGAACCTCTAGAACTGTGAGACAGTAAATTTCTCAGAGTTGTTTAACCTACTGCATGGCTGTAGGAAACTAATACATATAGTATCAATTGAATTTTGCTACGAAGTCCTGTGTGTGTGTGTGTGTGTGTGTGCACGTGGCGTGTGTGTGTGTGTGTGTATGATTTTCTCAGTGACCCTTTCTGGTCACTTCTTCCCTGGTGACTCTATGTACAATTTTTGTCATATATATATATGTCTTCAATATATATATTTGTCTTAAATATATATATATATATATATATATATATAAATTGTTTTGGGGGAACAGGTGGTTTCTGATTACATGGATAAGTTCTTCAGTGGTGATTTCCAAGATTTTGGCACATTCATCACCCTAGCAGTGTACACTGTACACAATGTGTAGTCTTTTATCCTCACCTCTCCCACCCTTCCCTCCAAGTCCTGAAAGTCCATTAAATCATTCTTACACCTTTGTGTCCTCACAGCTTACCTTCCACTTGTAAATGGGAACATACAATATTTGATTTTCCATTTCCGAGTTCCTTCACTTAGAATAATGGTCTCCAGCTCCATCCAGGTTGCTGTGAATGCCATTAGTTTATTCCTTTTTATGGCTGAGTAGTATTTCATGGTATGTATATACCACACTTTCTTTATCTACTTTTTGGTTGATGGGCATTTAGGCTGGTTCCATATTTTTGCAATTACCAATTGTGCTGCTATCAACATGCATGTGCAAGTGTATTTTCCTTATAATGACTTCTTTTCCTCTGGGTAGATACCCAGTAGTGGGATTTCTAGATCAAATGGTAGTTTTACTTTTAGTTCTTTAAGGAATCTCCATCCTGTTTTCCATAGTGGTTGTACTAGTTTACATTCCCACCAACGGTGTAAAACTGCTCCCTTTTCACCACATCCACGCCAACTTCTATTTTTTAAAAAATTATTTAATATTGGCTATCCTTGCAGGAGTAAGGTGGTATCTCATTGTGGTTTTGATTTGCATTTCCCTGACAATTAGTGATGTTGAGCATCTTTTCATGTTTGTTGGCCATTTGTATGTCTTCTTTTGATAATTGTCTATTCAAGTCCTTTGCCCACTTTTTAATGAGATTATTGGCCTTTTTCTTGCTGATTTGTTTGAGTTTCTTGTAGATTTTGGATATTAGTCCTTTGTCAGATGCATAGTTTGTGAAGATTTTCTCCCACCCTATGGGTTGTCTGTTTACTCTGCTGATTATTTCTTTTACTGTGCAGAAGCTTTTTAGTTTAATTAGGTCCCATCTAGTTATTTTCGTTTTTTGTTGCATTTGCTTCTGGGTTCTTGGTCATGACGTCTTTGCTTAAGCCAAGATCTAGAAAAATTTTTCCTATGTTATCTTCTAGAATTTTTATGGTTTCAAGTCTTAGATTCAAGTCTGTGATCCATCTTGAGTTGATGTTTTTATATGATGAGAATTAGGATCCAGTTTCATTCTTCTACATGTGGTTTGCCAATTATCCCAGCACCATTTTTTGAATAGGGTGTCTTTCCCCCACTTTATGTTTTTGTTTGCTTTGTTGAAGATCAGTTGGCTGTAAGTATTTGGTTTTATTTCTGTGTTCTCTATTCTTTTCCATTTGTCTACATGACTATTTTTATACCAGTACCATGCTGCTTTGGTAACTATAGCCTTGTAGTATTGCTTAAAGTTGGGCAGTATGATGCCTCCAGATTTGTTGTTTTCGCTTAGTCTTGCTTTGGCTATGTGGGCTCTTTTTTGATTCCATATGAATTTTAGGATTCAACATCGTATATATTTTATAAATTTATTTTTTCCATTGCTTTTTCCCTATTGGACTGTAATCCCCACAGAAGCAGGGATTTTTATCTTTTCATTCCGTGATGTTTCTATGTACTTAGAACAGTGCCACAGGATAAAGATAGACACTCCAAAAATATTCAATAAACAAGTCAATGAATGGAAAATAATTTAAATAAGAAATAAACTATAATGTTAAAATAGTTTTCTCTGGGTAGTGAGATTGAGATTTATTGGTTTGAGGGCTTTCAAATGATCTAC
Organism: Hylobates moloch; assembly: GCF_009828535.3. Lineage (NCBI taxonomy): Eukaryota > Metazoa > Chordata > Mammalia > Primates > Hylobatidae > Hylobates > Hylobates moloch. The sequence continues at coordinate 134,883,562 of NW_026652277.1, forward strand.
ATATAATATTATTGTAATCACAGAAACATAACATTTTTAAAAAGCAAAGTAGAGAAAGTGAATAATGTAAAAGGTTAGAACAAAAGTCATCAGTTTCATTATACTTGCACATTTTTTGTGCCTAACTGTGCAACACAGTATTAAGAAATAGTTTTGTCAGTTGTCCTATTATTTGCACTGAAGCAGCTTATGTATTTACATGTTACCATATTCTAGAAGTGCAAAGGTACCCATTTTTGTAAGGAAGCTATGGAGAACAGTTATTTCGAAAAATTAAATTGACTTTCGGAATTAAAGCCCTGTTGCATTCATCATGTCATGTAATTGTCATTCTTAATCTGATGGGGCTATAGAATCTCACATTTCTACACCTGGTTTACTAGTAACCTATGTGTACAAATTCTTCTGTGATCCACATGCCCACTCACCTAGGAATCCTCCCTGCTGTTGGCATGGAGCCACCAATGTGCTGGGCGCTGAGCCAGGTACTTAGTCTACACTGAGAGATGTGCACTCATCCTCTGGAATGAATCAGAATAGGCCAGGATTACTACACAGATAATCACTAAACAGAGCAGTGTGTGTGTTAAACAGTCCAAGAAAGACACAAGCAAAAGTATTTTTTAGGCAGAGGCAGCAATCAAGGAGATCAGACAAATACTTTATGATATCCCCCACTTGGAATACCTCAGAGGCCTTCCACCACCTTCCAGAAGCCAGTCTGGCATTCAAGGAAATTTATTCTCTGACCTCATCCAACCTTCCCACTATTATCTCTTCTAAGTAGGTTCCCTGTTGCTCTAGCCATGCAGTCTGTTTTCCATCCTACTCCTGAATTTTCTCTGACCCCAGTTTTATTTATTGTAACCTCTTTTCCTCAGAAGTAAAATTATGCTTGTCAGATAATGCATTTGATGTAGGGGTTGAGAAATGAATTGCTATGCTCATGGCCTTCCTGCCAGGGCCTGATCCTCCCTTTTTCCCTTTTGCTTCAAAGTCAAAGGCAGATAAAGCCCTGGGAAGGTGGAGTAACATGATCTCCCTTCAGAGCTGCCACAGAGGGAGGTTGAGTGCCTGAGCATTCCCTCTGGAGAGGATAGGTTGCTGGTCGCACATTGAAGTGCAGGAAAGATCCTTCCCTGAGAGGAACCATCCTTCAAGGTTCTGTCCAGAAGGAACCTCCTACTTGAAGTCTTCTACAGTCATACGGGTCAGAAGTGACTCCTTCTCTGGGCTCCTCTTAGGTCTCTGTACAAACCATCTAGACTAAATTAGCTTGTGCAGACCTTTGTATCCTACTGAGCGGTAAGTTCCTTGAGGCTAACGACATGTTTATACACTTAGTGTTTTCCTTTCTACCTAGAACAACACCTTCTCTGCCTAAGAAATCTTTAGGGTAGGAATGAGTGGCCATTTTTTGGTTACAGGGGAAGGAGTTATTTGGTGTCATCATTTGGAATTGTTTGGTTTTACAAAACAGAAATCCTCTGAAAGAAACTCATAAAAAGGCAGTGTTTTAGAAGGTTACAAGGCCATCTCATGGAACTTAATTGTGGCATTGCAGTCTGGGTTTAGGGAAGTGTGAATGTTTCCAGTCACTTCCTGTCTGCAATCCCCTCTTCCTGGCACTGTGTGGTTCTCTCCAGTCCATCTGTCTGTCTGTTCTATTCTCTGTTGACCACTTCTCAAGGCTGTTTCTGCTTCCCCATACTTCAGAAGACATGCAATATTACCTTGTTGCGAAGCAAACTCTGGCCTCAGTTCAATGTGGTCTTTTAAATCAGGACTCACCACCATCCTACTAACTACAATTTTTGTTAAGTCTTTAAAAATTCTCAAGGGAAAGAACATAGCTGGCATTGGCTAGCCAGGGTCAGATTAAGACACTTAGAGATATCAAAGCACTAAAAAATTGTGTTCCACATATACTGTATAATCAAAATTTTACAATAATTCTAAGCAATGAAATAAGTGTAAGAAAGTCCCCATTAGTCTGATTTTTTCCCCTAATGACTACTTTGATTTTTTAAAACATCCTAGTAATAAATATTATCAAAGGAAATTTGGGGTTTCCTCAGTTTTTCCAGTGCATCAATCATTACCTATTTGGTAATCTGACTTGAGGCCACCCAAGGGATTATCTTCCCCAGGAGAGGTGATATGGTTTGGCCCCCACCCAAATCTCATCTTTAATTGTAACTCCCACAATTCCCACATGTCATGGGAGGAAGCTGTTGGGAGGTGATTGAATCATGAGGGCGGGTCTTATCCATGATGTTCTGGTGATAGTGAGTGGGTCTCATGAGGTCTGATGGCTTTAACAATGGGACTTTACCTGCACAAGTTGTCTTCTCTTGTCAGCCTCCCTGGGAGACATGCCTTTCACCTTCCGCCATGATTGTGAGGGCTCCCCAGCCATGCGGAACTGTAAGTCCAATAAACCTCTTTCTTTTGTAAATTGCCCAGGCTCAGGTATGTCTTTATCAGCAGTGTGAAAAAGAACAAATAGAGTAAATTGGTACCAGTAGAGTGGGGTGCTGCTGAAAAGATACCCAAAAACGTGGAAGCAACTTTGAAACTGGATAACAGGCAGAAGTTGGAACAGTTTGGAGGGCTCAGAAGAAGACAGGGAAATGTGGAAAAGTTTGGAACTTCCTAGAGACTTGTTGAATGGCTTTGACTGAAAGCCTGATAGCGATATGGACAATAAGGTCTAGGTTGAGGTGGTCTCAGATGGAGACGAGGAATTTATTGGGAACTGGGGCAAAGGTGACTCTTGTTATGTGTTAGCAAAGAGACTGGTGGCATTTTGCCCCTGCCCTAGAGATTTGTGGAACTTTGAACTTGAGAGAGATGATTTAGGGTATCTGGTAGAAGAAATTTCTAAGCAGCAAAGCATTCAAGAGGTGATGTATATGTCATTTAAATTTGGGTCTAGAGGTCAGAGAAAGAAGAAGTCAGAGATTTTGAGGCATAAGAAGGCCTCTGTTATTAGAGGGAGCCACATGGTATGGAAAGGAATGCAAGCAGCCTCTAGGAGATAAGAGCAGCTCCAGCTGACAGCCAGCAAGCAAACAAGAACCTCAGTCTTAACAACCACAAATACAGTTCACCCTCAAATAACACAGCTTGAACTGTGCAGGTCCATTTATACCCGATTTTTTTTTCAATAACTATATTAGAACATGTTTTGGAGATTTACAACAATTTGAAAAAATTCCCAGATGAACTGCATAGGCTAAAATATCGAAAAAATTAAGAAAAAGTTAGGTATGCATGGCTGTATAAAATACATACAGATACCAGCCTTTTTTTTTTTTTATCATTTACTACCATAAAGTATACACAAACCTATTATAAAAAGTTGAAATTTATCAAAACTTACACAAATACTTATAGATAATATATGATGCCATTTGCAGTTGAGAGAAATGTAAAAAACATAAAGATGCAGAATTAAAGCATTACTGCATAAAATTAACTGTAGTAAATGCTGTACTTCTGTAATAATTTTGTAGCCACCTCCTGTTGCTGTTGTGGTACACTCAAGTGTTGCAAGTATCCACTTAAAATGCCATGTGACACTAATCATCTTGTGAGCAGTTCATCTCTCCAGTAAATTGCATATAATAGTAAAAAGTGACCTCTCATGGTTCTTACGTAGTTTTCATTGTGTTTAGTGCAGTACTGTAAACCTCGGATAACACCACGGAACCCATCTGAAGTGCAACTAGTGATGCTAGAAGTGTACCCAAGAGGCAGAGAAAAGTCATAACATTACAAGAAAAAGTTGAATTGCTTGATATGTACCGTAGATTGAGGTCTCCAGCTGCAGTTCCCTGCCATTTCAAGATAAATGAATCCAGCATAAGAACTACTGAAAAAAAAAAAAGAAAGAAAACAGAGAGAGGACATTTGTGAAGGTATTGCTGAAGCTTTGCCAGCAGGTGCAAAAATGTTGCAGTTTTTACAAAATGCCTTTTAATCTTGTATTGAAAATGCAGCTTTTATGTGGGTGCAAGATTGGAATAATAAAGGCACACCTATAGACTCGAATATGATTCAAGGAAAAGCCAAGTCATTATATGACAACTTAAAGCACAATGAAAGTGAAAGATCTAAAGCTAGAAAGAAGTTTGGCTTTAAAAATGTTAAGATAACAGGAGAAGCAGCTTTGCCTACCAAGAGGCGGTAGATGACTGTTCAGATGCAATTAAGAAAAACATTGAGAAGGAATATCCTCCTAAACAGGTTTTTAATGCACACTAATGGGCCCCATTCTGGAAAAAAAAATGCTACAAAGTACATTTATTAGTAAAAAAAAGAGGCAAGCACCAGGAGTTGAGGCAGGAAAGGATAGGTTAATGCTACTGTTTTGTGCAAATGCAGTCGGGCTTATGATCAGGACTGCCCTTATCTACAAGGGCTTTGCTTATCACGAAGCCTGAGGAAAGAAGATAAACATCAGCTGCAAGTCTTTTGCTTGTACAAGAAGAAGGCTGGATAATGAGAAACCTTTTTCTGGTTTGGTTCCGTAGATGCTTTGTCCCTGATGTCAGAAGAACCTTGCCAGTAAGAAACTGCCTTTAATTTTACATGCATATATATATATATATATATATATATATATATGACATCATATATATATTATTATATATGACATAATACATATTTTATATATATTAGACAATGCTCCTGGCCACTCAGAACCCATGAGTTCAACACCAAAGGCGTCAAAGTGATCTACTTGCCCCCAGACATAGCATCTCTAATTCAGCCTCCAGATCAGGGGGTTATTAGGACCTGTAAGGCTCATACATGTGGTTCTGTATAGAAAGGATTGTCAATGCTAGGGAAGAGAACCCCGATAAAGAGAACATCATTAAAGTTTGGAAGGATTGCACCATTAAAAATGTCATCATTGTTATAGAAAAAACCGTGAAAGCCACATAGCCCAAAACAATAAATTCCTGCTGGAGAAAACCATGTCCAGATGCTGCGCATGACTTCACAGGATTTACAGAGCCGATCAAGCAAATCATGAAGAGTATGTGGGTATGGCAAAAGAAGGTGGGAGGCAAAGAGTTTCAAGATATGAATCTTGGAGAAATTCAAGACATAATAGACAACATACTAAAGGAAATCACAGAAGTCAACTTGATGGAGATGAGTACTTCTGAATCAGGGCCAATGAGGAAGAGGACAAAGACGCAGTAGTGCCAGAAAGCAAATTGACATTAGATAATCCATCAGAAGGGTTCTGATTATTCAAGACTGCTTTTGACTTCTTTTATGACATGGACCTTTCTATGATATGGGCACTGAAACGAAAGCAAACCATAGAAGAATTGGTACTACATAGAAACTCTTCCAGAGAAATAAGGCAAAAAATTCAGACAGAAATTACAATATATTCCCATAAAGTGACACCAAGTATGCCTGCCTCTCCTACCTCCCCTTCCACTTCCCCCACCTCTTCCACCTCTGCCAACCTTGAGCCAGCAAGACCAACCCTTCCTCTTCCTCCTACTCTTCAGCCTACTCAACATGATGATGATCAGGATGAAGACCTTTATGATAGTCTATTCTCACTTAATTGATAGTAAATATATTTTCTCTTCCTTATAATTTTCTTAGTATCATTTTCTTTTCTTTAGCTTACCTTATTTTAAGGAAACTGTATATAATACATATAATATACAAATTACATATTAATCAGCTATCTATGTTATCAGTAAGGCTTTCAGTCAAGAGTAGTCTATTAGTTTTGGGGAAGTCAAAAGAGATATATGATTTTTTTTTTTTACTATGCAGGGAGTCAGTGCCACAACTCCCATGTTGTTTAAGGGTCAACTGTAACTGAATTTGGCCAGTGACCTTGGAAGCAAGCTCTTCCTAGGTCACTGGAAGTCCTTGAGCCTCCCAGTGAGAACTCAACCCACCCAACACATTTATTTTAGCCTTTTGGTACCCTGAACTAGAACAATGGTATGCCATACCTGTTTTAAAATGATACATTTGTGGTAACTTTTTACACAGCAATATAAAACTAATACAGAAATACTATAAAGATTGAGAATCATGACACTAGACAAAGGAGATTGGTTCCAACATGCAGTGAACAAGTGTTTCTGCTTGCTCCCCATTCATTTCTCCTTTTTCTTAATGGTTATCCTTGAACACCTGCCTTTCCTCCTCTGTTAGTCTGATTGGTGTGAGGTTGTACCCCACCAAACCCCGCCTTCACCTCCAGAAGTGAGCATATGACACAGGTTCAGCAAAAAGGATTCGATTTTGGAGTTTCCTTTGGAACTACTGGGAAAGAGAAGATCATTCAAAGGATGATAAATCTATCTTGGGAAAGTAGAGACTAAGAGATGGAGAGAGTCCTAATCCTGATGATATAGTTTGCCCCAATATCCAATCATACCGAAAAGTAGAATCCCAATACTATTGAGTTATGTAAGCCAATATATTTCCCTTTTTGCTTAAGTCAATTTTGAGATATCACTTGCAAGCCAAAGAAGCCTTGAAAAATCATAGCATATAACATTATAGCTTAAAAAAAGTAAACCCTACATTTTCTAGTGTACGAATATCTGAAAGAACAACATAAACCACAGTTCAAAATTAAAGATAAGCGTTCTGACTTCTGTTACTTAGAAGACTATAATATTTAAACATCACTTCCTCAGGGAAGTCTTAGCTGACGCCTCTGTTGGCTCAGGTATACCTTTTATATTCTCTCGGCACTTACACTTCCCCCTCTCCAGAGCACAATGCATGTATAATCAAATATTTGTTTATGTAATTGCCTATTTGATGTCTGTTTTCCTTAGGCAGTCCCATGAGGACAAGCATTGTGGCTTATCACTGTATCCCTGGGGCTGCCACAAAATAGGTGCCCAGTTGTATTACTGGTGGAATGAATGATTACAAGGACCTTAGCATGACTAAAGTTCATAAAGGAATAATATCTTTTTGCCTATTTGAAAGAATTCCTGTGTCATGTATGTACTTGAAGTATAAATCCAGTTGCTTTTACTATAAGTAAATTTGATTTCATCACCATTCTTAAGATAATCTAACACCAATTAGCTTCAGATTTCCTTCCATAAATTCAATTGAAAGTAAGAGCTAACACGTGTAAACCAGTTCACAAATTAGGATGTGCTTTTCATATACATTAGCTTCCTTAATCCCTACAAGAATCCTGGGACTGAAGAACCAAGGCTCAAGGAGGTGCCTTGTCCAGGGTCCCACGCACCTGGTGAGGTGGCACCAGGGCTAGACTGAATCTAGTGCATTTCTCCTGAAAATAATGAGCATGCAAGTCCACATTAACAAGTTTTTCCTCTTTTTCTTAACCAAGGCATGAGTCATTTTGATATTATTTTAAGCTGTATGTGTGTATAATAAATCATATGTAACAAAAAGCTGAATAATGGAGAACACACTGGAATTCAGTTATTCTAAAGGATAGCATTAAACTTTATATTTTAGCCAGATGAGTAAAGCACTCAAGTATGATGTGTATGTTGGGGGGCACAGGGGTGTATTGCCTTAAAGTGGGAGAAAAAGTCTTCTTACTTGTTGAGACCACTCAGAATTTCCCAGTTACATCTAGTTTAGCCCTAATAAACAATTTGAGAAGTTTTTGTTTGTTTGTTTTGCTTTTATAAAAACTAGTATATGCTTATCTGCTATATTATGAGAAAAATAAATTACGCTTTAGGAAGGAATTACTTTTGGGTAACAAGTCATTGTTTCATTGAAGATGCATGGTTAAAAAAAATCTTTATGGCAGTGGGGCCTGTTTTCTTCCTTTTGTAATTGTTATAATCCACCATAAATAATATATAATTTTGTGTAACTCTACGGCTGTCTCACAGATGGATGGGATAATATGTCTCTGTTTCTCCAACCTTAACCCCAATCCCCTACTTCTGTTTCTCCACTCACTCAAAGTCCCTGTAATTGTCACTTGGTAATGTATATAAGCATGCACGGACAGAGAGGTAACAGGGCATGCTCAAGTTTTCCTGCCAGTGATGTGCATTGTCTTATGTCATAAACAGTAAATCCTTTATGCTGAAAGTCTGTTCATTTTCACACCATTCACTTGTCTGCTAACAGTTGTCCAGATTTTTTAATTCGGCCTCTTACACTAATCCTGCAACTGCTGGTCCTAGACAGGTGCAGGGATCAGACTGGCTCAGTTAAGTAAAACATCTGGCCTGAAAATGATAATAGGCTCTTTTTACTCCCTCCGGCTATAGGAAGAATGTGGAGTTTTCAAATGCTAAATCACACAATTAGGCTTTAATATTCCCTTAAACATACACATCCCAAACACCACCACCAAATGCATAAATGTCCACATTCACATACACAAATAATCACATACACACATGATAAGTAACATTCCACTATTTCTTTTATAAAACAAGACCTCTATTTTTTCATGTGTCTGTTGGCTGCATAAATGTCTTCTTTTGAGAAGTGTCTGTTCATATCCTTTGCCCACTTTTTGATGGGATTGTTTGATTTTTTTCTTGTAAATTTTTTTAAGTCCTTTGTAGATTCTGGATATTAGCTCTTTGTCAGATGGGTAGATTGTAAAAATTTTCTCCCATTCTATAGGTTGCCTGTTCACTCTGATGGTAGTTTCTTTTGCTGTGAAGAAGCTCTTTAGTTTAATTAGATCCCATTTGTCAATTTTGGCTTTTGTTGCCATTGCTTTTGGTGTTTTAGTCATGAAGTCCTTGCCCATGCCTATGTCCTGAATGGTATTACCTAGGTTTTCTTCTAGGATTTTTATGGTTTTAGGTCTAACATTTAAGTCTTTAATCCTCTTGAATTGATTTTTATATAAGGTGTAAGGAAGGGATCCAGTTTCAGCTTTCTACATATGGCTAGCCAGTTTTCGCAGCACGATTTATTAAATAGGGAATCCTTTCCCCATTTCTTGTTTTTGTCAGGTTTGTCAAAGATCAGATGGTTGTAAATGTGTGGTATTGTTTCTAGGGGCTCTATTCTGTTCCATTGGTCTATATCTCTGTTTTGTTACCAGTACCATGCTGTTTTGGTTGCTGTAGCCTTGTAGTATAGTTTGAAGTCAGGTAGCATGATGCCTCCAGCTTTGTTCTTTTGGCTTAGGATTGTCTTGGCAATGCAGGATGTTTTTTGGTTCCTTATGAACTTTAAAGTAGTTTTTTTCCAATTCTGTGAAGAAAGTCATTGGTAGCTTGATGGGGATGACATTGAATCTATAAATTACCTTGGGAAGTATGGCCATTTTCACAATATTGATTCTTCCTATCTATGAGCATGGAATGTTGTTTCATTTGTTTGTGTCCTCTTTTATTTCATTGAGCAGTGGTTTGTAGTTCTCCTTGAAGAGGTCCTTCCCATCCTTTGTGAGTTGGATTCCTAGGTATTTTATTCAGAAATGCAAATCAATACCACAATGAGATACCATCTCACACCAGTTAGAATGGCAATCATTAAAAAGTCAGGAAACAACAGGTGCTGGAGAGGATGTGGAGAAATAGGAACACTTTTACACTGTTGGGGGACTGTAAACTAGTTCAACCATTGTGGAAGACAGTGTGGTGATCCCTCTAGGAACTAGAACTAGAAATACCATTTGATCCAGCCATCCCATTACTGGGTATATGCCCAAAGGATTATAAATCATGCTGCTATAAAGACACATATACACATATGTTTATTGTGGCACTATTCACAATAGCAAAGACTTGGAACCAATCCAAATGTCCCTCAATGATAGACTGGATTAAGAAAATGTGGCACATATATACCATGGAATACTATGCAAGCATAGAAAGATGAGTTCATGTCCTTTATAGGGACATGGATGAAGCTGGAAACCATCATTCTCAGCAAACTATCGCAAGGACAGAAAACCAAACACCGCATGTTCTCACTCATAGGTAGGAATTGAACAATGAGAACACTTAGACACAGGGTGGGGAACATCACACACCAGGGCCTGTCATGGGGTAGGGGAAGGGGAGAGGGATAGCATTAGGAGATATACCTAATGTAAATGATGAGTTAACGGGTGCAGCACACCATCATGGCACATGTAATCTGCATGTTGTGCACATGTACCCTGGAACTTAAAGTATAATAATAATAATAAAATAAAAATGAAACAAGACCTCTAAAGAGTAAGAGCCTAGGAAACATGAGGATCTGACTCTGACAATCCCCTTGTTTCTGGGTTTCAACAGGTATTGGTGGTGGAGCTGTCAGGCCTAAAGGTAACTTTTTGCAGGAAGCACATCATGAGCTTCGATGACATTCTCAGGTTTTATGACTTCATGAGTTCAAAGCAAATTATAGATGATTCAAGATGAGAAAGATGATACCTGGGGATGGGATTATTTTATGGAAGGCTTTTAGCCTCATCAATCCCGTTTAGAATCTAGTCATAGACAGGGACTGAATATGATAAACTACCAACATTTATGAGTCCTCCCAGCTCTAAATATGTGGTGATTTTATGATCCCCACATATGTGGGGTGGCAGATATGCTGTCCAGTTCTCAAAAGGAAAATATAAGTATTACAAGGATTCTTGATTTTCAACAAAGCTGAGAAACTCTCCAGAAAACCCACTATCAGTTGGCATCCCCTAGTATATTTTGAGGGGCTGAAGAAAATTTCTGCATTCGTGGCCAGAGCCACCCATCAGAATTTTTACCTCTATTTTGCCTAGTGAAGAATATTGCTTTTATAAACCCAGGTCAGCTAAGTTTAATGAGACTCAACTATCAGAGAAAGATTGGATGAGGAACTAAAACAAAAGCCTTGACCAGTAGTAAAAGCTGAAAAAGTAAATTTGCTTAGGGCTGGTGACATTGTCAGAGTGTGTCCCCACCCAAATCTCATCTTGAATTATAGTTCATGTGTCATGGGAGGGACCTAGTGGGAAGTAATTGAATCATGGGGGCGATTGCCCTCATGCTGTTCTCATGATACTGAACAAGTCTCATGAGATCTGATGGTTTTATAAGGGGCTTTTCCCCTTCTAGCTCTCATTATTCTCCTTTCTGCTGCCATGTGAAGAAGGATGTGTTTGCTCCCCCTTCTACCATGATTATAAGTTTCCTAAGGCCTCCTCAGCTCTGTGGAACTGTAAGTCAATTAAACTTCTTTCCTTTATAAATTACCCAGTCTCAGGTAAGTCTTTATCAGCAGCATGAGAATGGAGTAACCCAGCTGGCCTTCCTGCCACCAAGGATCGGTACATAGTGGTGAGGCCCAGTGCAAAATTAAAATGCAGTAACTCTTGTTCAAAAGTTATTAACAATTTCAAGATGGCAATAGCAGAACATGAAACCAAGCATGAGGCCATTCTAAACACAGAGTTTTGTGGGACTGCACAGGTCACATGACAACGAAGCCAGTAATGTGCCACCTACAATCTCACAGCTATGCTTTGAGCTATGCACTTTGAGGCAATGAGAGTGACTTGTTCATCCCTGGATCCTCAGTGTTACTAAGCACAGTGTCTGCCCCGCTCTCATTCTTTGTAAATAAATGATGGGTTAGATATTAATAACGAGCTCGGATTTTATTTATTTTTATTTATTTTTTATTTTTATTATTATTATTATACTTTAAGTTTTAGGGTGTATGTGCATAATGTGCAGGTTTGTTACATATGTATCCATGTGCTATGCTGGTGTGCAACACCCATTAACTCGTCATTTAGCATTAGGTATATCTCCTAAGGCTGTCCCTCCCCACTACCCCAACCCCACAACAGTCCCCAGAGTGTGATGTCCCCCTTCCTGTGTCCATGTGTTCTCATTGTTCAATTCCCACCTATGAGTGAGAACATGTGGTATTTGTTTTTTTGTCCTTGCGATAGTTTACTGAGAATGATGGTTTCCAGTTTCATCCATATCCCTACAAAGGACATGAACTCATCATTTTTTATGGCTGCATAGTATTCCATGGTGTATATGTGCCACATTTTCTTAATCCAGTCTATCGTTGTTGGACATTTGGGTTGGTTTCAAGTCTTTGCTATTGTGAATAGTGCTGCAATAAACATACGTGTGCATGTGTCTTTATACCAGCATGATTTATAGTCCTTTGGGTATATACCCAGTAAGGGGATGGCTGGGTCAAATGGTATTTCTAGTTCTAGATCCCTGAGGAATCGCCACACTGACTTCCACAATGGTTGAACTAGTTTACAGTCCCACCAACAGTGTAAAAGTGTTCCTATTTCTCCACATCCTCTCCAGCACCTGTTGTTTCCTGACTTTTTAATGATGGCCATTCTAACTGGTGTGAGATGGTATCTCACTGTGGTTTTGATTTGCATTTCTCTGATGGCCAGTGATGATGAGCATTTTTTCATGTGTTTTTTGGCTGCATAAATGTCTTGTTTTGAGAAGTGTCCATGTCCTTCACCCACTTTTTGATGGGGTTGTTTGTTTTTTTCTTGTAAATTTGTTTGAGTTCATTGTAGATTCTGGATATTAGCCCTTTGTCAAATGGGTAGGTTGCGAAAATTTTCTCCCATTTTGTAGGTTGCCTGTTCACTCTGATGGTAGTTTCTTTTGCTGTGCAGAAGCTCTTTAGTTTAATTAGATCCCATTTGTCAATTTTGGCTTTTGTTGCCATTGCTTTTGGTGTTTTAGACATGAAGTCCTTGCCCATGCCTATGTCCTGAATGGTATTGCCTAGGTTTTCTTCTAGGGTTTTTATGGTTTTAGGTCTAACATGTAAGTCTTTAATCCATCTTGAATTAATTTTTGCATAAGGTGTAAGGAAGGGATCCAGTTGCAGCTTTCTACGTATGGCTAGCCAGTTTTCGCAGCACCATTTATTAAATAGGGAATCCTTTTCCCGTTGCTTGTTTTTGTCAGGTTTGTCAAAGATCAGATAGTTGTATATATGTGGCATTATTTCTGAGGGCTCTGTTCTGATCCATTGATCTATGTCTCTGTTTTGGTACCAGTACCATGCTGTTTTGGTTACTGTAGCCTTGTAGTATAGTTTGAAGTCAGGTAGCATGATGCCTCCAGCTTTGTTCTTTTGGCTTAGGATTGACTTGGTGATGCGGGCTCTTTTTTGGTTCCATATGAACTTTAAAGTAGTTTTTTCCAATTCTGTGAAGAAAGTCATTGGTAGCTTGATGGGGATGGCATTGAATCTATAAATTACCTTGGGCAGTATGGCCATTTTCACGATATTGATTCTTCCAACCCATGAGCATGGAATGTTCTTCCATTTGTTTGTATCCTCTTTTATTTCACTGAGCAGTGGTTTGTAGTTCTCCTTGAGGAGGTCCTTCACATCCCTTGTAAGTTGGATTCCTAGGTATTTTATTCTCTTTGAAGCAATTGTGAATGGGAGTTCACTCATGATTTGGCTCTCTGT